>NC_090941.1:931876659-932179689 GCF_040938575.1 Ambystoma mexicanum
ATTACCGTCTACCGCCAAGGTCCTAATTAGGGCCATAGTGTATCTAACTCCTATTAAATGTCTATAAAACCAACACAAATATTTTTTAAGTGTATTGTAGCTTCAATTGTTTAAAAAAAATTGAATATTTTCAAACAGATAAAGAAGTCATTCAAATATCATGTATCATGAAGGATTAAACAAGAAGCACCACAAGAACTACCCACTAAACTAATCATGGATTCATTAACAGAATAAATACAACTATTAAGTGATGTTCAAAAAGAAGTACAATTAATGAAAAAGGAAACTGAAAATTTAAGACAAATCATGGACAGTAAGAATCCAGATAATGGGGCTAAGGAAGATGTATCATGTGTTCACACTGAAAGAAAAAGAAAGCCCACACCCCCCCCCCAAATAAACATTTTTTTAAAAAACTGTGTTTACATATTTATTTACCTTTTTCAAGTATTTACAGTTATATGTATCAATGGTTGTATACGAATTGTTCGTTTTACAACTGTTCGAATTACAATTGACCTTTTCACAATTGACCGAATTGTGAAGGTCAATTGTAACATATATGTGGGGGGAAACCCCCCACAACCCCCCACATAACACCAAACCCCCCAAAACCCCGATATATATATATATATATAAATATATATTACCAAACAGATATACATATATATATATTTATATATATATATATATATATATACCGTCAATTGTGAAAAGGTCAATTGTGACCCTTTAAATTCGGTCAATTGTTCATTCGAACAATTGTAAATGAACAATTTGGGTAATACCGTATCAATAGTGAATAAATAAAAAGTATGGGGGCGCTGTTGGGTGGCTTACAAATTGCCCGCTGCCTGAGAGGCTTTGGCAACGACACCTGAATCCTGCCAAAATACTCTGTTCTGCAGCCCTGCTCACCACTCGTGAGCCTGCAGATATAAATAAGAAACTCAGGGGCATCTTTGAACCAAACATCTCCTCGACTGTGCTCTAGAAGTGCGAGATGGGACTAAGCCCCGCGGCGGCCTCTCTGTGGCCATCGGAGACCAGGCGGGGGAGGGGTGATTCACCACTTCAGAACACAAGTTGTGCCCCACGTCCACCCTGTACAATGAGGCTCGACCACGCTTGCAATGGCAGGAGCCCAGTAAGGAGGAGCGAGAAGCGAGAAGTCTCCTTGGATCACCCCCAGGCACCCCTGACACACTGGTGCCCAGGAGACAACTCTGAAGACCTTTCCAGATTGTGTCTGGGTGGCGCGGTCCCCGCGGCCCACCCCATATACCGGGGGAGACCCGACTGAGGATTCGCTGCTGAGCATATAACTCCAAGCTGCCGAAGAACGTGCCACTCCCCCACAAGATCATGAGACGGCGATCTCACCTCTCCCCACAACAACGCGTTACATAACTTGGAACGCAGCTGGGGGCAGCTCCACGCGGCAGTGGCCCGATCGTGGCAGAACACTGCACTACTCCTAGACCACGGGAAGGACCCCCCCAGTACACCCCTTGTGGTGCGTGGGAAATCTCGTAAAAGACGGCATATAAATCCTGGAACCCCTGACCCATAAGAGAACTGATGTGGCTGGAACCACTGCACTGCCTCCGTGGCCACCCTACAACACCTTCAAACAGACCGGCCCAATAGGCGAGGTGACATCCGAGAAGCTGCAAGCATTGGGGGCACCCTGACTGGCAAGACATACCGCAGGCTATTATTTTACTGCCCGCAGTTGGGGGCGGGAGCACCGTTCCACCTACCCCAACAACTGAATGTCAAGATGCTACACCTGGAGGGGAGGTAAGCGCACCAGTGGTGTAACACCATGCAGCATAAAGAATAGTGGTCCTAGTTCACCCCAGACAATGCTAACACCGGAATACTCCTTCTAATGCCGATTGGCAATATCTCACTGCCTTTTAATCTCATGATAAGCTACAGTCGTATCAGGAGACCACACCCTGGGCTCAAAATGCACAGGGTTATCGAACAGCGATGTAAAGACGGGAGACCCTGGACACTGCCCCAGATGGATCAATCAGGCAAGCTCACCCATCGTAACGCACCATGTTGCTCCACACTACCTCTTCCATGCAGAGTGCACCTGGACACAGACAACAACTCTACAGAGACGTACCAGCCCGTGGTCAGCACTACCATGGTAAACCCGCCAAAAAAGGCAAAGATGTATCAATGTACACGATTTGAACAACCGCAATTACCAATGTCAACATCCCATAGTCAACCTCCATCCCAGATAGATGTTGCAACCTTGAACCAAACTTTACTAGCCTTAAAGAGCAGCACGGAACCTGGGGGCTAAGTTAGATGCCGTGACATGCATAGTGAACATCTCAGCCATATAGATAGACAAGCTATGCAAATGCATGTCAGAAGCCGAACAATGCATAGGGGAGGGAAAAGATAAGGTAGCCACCCTACAACAGGAAATGGCTGACCTGAAACAAGCTGTCAAGAAAGTAATGGCCAAAAATGAGGACCTGCTAGGGAGATCCAGACGGAACAACATGCAGATCCTTGGCGTACCGGAGTTGACCGCAATTGACAATATGGAGAAGTTCATAGAGACTCTATTGGTGGAGGTACTAGATAACCCCCCTCACATCGCTGTTCATGGTGGTGAGGGCTCACTACTCGATTGCTGCAAAACCACCCCCGGGAGCCCCTGCACCCCCGATTATAGCCAAGATCATCTGCTACAGAGACCGGGACATCATCCTCCACTCAGCCAGAGAAAAGGGGGAACTACGATGGGGCTCCTCCACTATCCGTCTGTTCCCTGACTTCAGCCCCGTGGTTCAAGACTAGTGTAAAACATTCCAAGCAGCCAAAAGCACCCTTCGCAAAAAAGGAATTCAATATGCAATGCTCTACCCGGCCAAACTTCATCTTCAACACAATGGAACCACTGTTTTTTTCACCTCCCCGGAGGGCGCTGAACACTTCACATCAAACCTTCCCGATCCTGGGGGCTCCCCCAGACATTCCTCACATCACCACTGAATGTCCATGGTACTAAGATTATCGCTGTCACAAGACTCTGACTAAGGTACGAAAGTGGCTCCCGAGACATTGAACAGGGTCAACGGGCATCTCAAATGGCCACTGCCAAAGGGAGCGCCCTATCCGCCCTTAGTACACCACTACCCGCAGTCACTGCAGGATTCTTTCTTTCATTTACTGGGGAAGTTTAAGGACTGGGGGATGTACGGGAGCCGGTAGGTTATTGTTTCTGGCATGGGTGGGCTCAGGGAGGTGGGAAGAAACTGTGTTTGCGAGTTAGTTCAATGGTTAAGGTTATTAAGGGTGTTAGAGGGTTCTTGAAGACTCACATGTCTCATAAACGTCTGATACACCACACCAGAACAGATATCACATCACAGGTACATGCTATTCAAACCACGACACCAAGTGCTGAGGCACCACAAGTAATAAGGCTAGACTAACTATAGGAGGGAAGCCAGTGTCTGTCGATTATGTCCTGGAATGTGAGGGGCCATACCAACCAGAAGAAATCACGGCTGATTACGAACTACTGTAGAAATCACAAGGTAAGAATATTGTATCTACAAGAGACACAACTTTCCCAAGTCACCCCTCTCCCTAGGTTGGCAGGATGGGGCATCCTATACCCCCATTCCAGAGGTGTGGCAATATATATCCACAGTACCCTGCAAAAGTAGATTACACAAGCATATAAAAGACAAGGAGGGACGGTTCATAATACTCGCGAGGGAGTTACCCGGTATAACAATCTTAATTATAAATATATACGCACCCAACACGCACTCCCTGGAGTTATTTCACCAGTGCGCCAAACACATTCACAGGTTCCCAGGAAGCGAGATCATTTGGGTAGCCGATTTCAACCTAGCCCTCACGCTAGAGCTGGATAGATCTGTAACTTCACAACAGATCCTCACGCAAGTGGCCAAGACTTGGTCCTCCATCTCCCAATATCACAACCTGTATGATGCATGGCGAAGTGAACACCCAGCTGTCAGGGAGTACATGTTCTTCTCCTGTGTACATGATAGCTCATCTAGGATCTATTACATAATGGCCACCACCCCCATTCTTGGGAAAGTAACAGAGGCGTCCATTCTCTCTCGGTCTCTATCAGACCACCCTTGGCGGGATTGCTCCGCATAATGACCCACGCGAGCCCCCCTGGGCAGCTCCATTGGTGCTTCCAAGCCTTCGCCCTCGAGGGCGGGGCTTTGCTATCCGAAATAGTCCAGGACATACGGACCTACTTCCAGGTCAATGAAGGTTCAGTACCAGACCAAGGCTTGATTTGGGAAGCCTCAAAAGCTTGTATAAGGGGGTGCTGCATCTCAAAAGATGGAAGGGTACTGAAACCCCTACGTAGATCAATGTGGGTATTAGAGCACACTATCAGGGAATCGGAGACACACCCGAGCTCCGCAACGACCTGTAGGTGCATAGGGAAGAGCTTCTACAATTGGCTATTAGCGAAGTAAGGTTCTTTGGGGACCAGATTATGGCAATGAGGTATGCGGAAGGGGACCGCCAAAGTAAAACTCTGGTGTGGGCCATTAGGAAGGAACACCAAACTACTGTCATAGCAGAGGTCAAAGACCAGAATGGTGTTCTTATTAAAGATCTACAGGGGATCAATACTGCATTTAGGGAGTACTACAATTGATTATATACATCAAGCTGCTCCCCCAGGCCCGATGAGCTGACACGATACCTAGACAAGATAGCACTGGGTTGGCTAAACCAAGGCCAGGGGGGTCTCCTCAATGATCCCATAACTGAAAAGGAGATTCGCAAAGAAATAAATCTCTCACAAGCGGCAAGGCCCCCGGCCTGGATGGCATTACAGGGGAGTTCTATAAGGCATATGTGGACCGAGTGATCGCCTACCTGATGGGCATGTATGACAGTGCAATGCCCAATGGTACCCTCTCGGAATCTACCAGTTCAGCTTTGGTGACCGTACTTCTAAAACCCGGAAAGGATCCCCGGCAGCTATCCTCATACAGGCCACTATCGTTGATTAACACTGACAATACAATCCTTACAAAGTGACTCATGGATTGTCTACTTCCACATATGCTGGTGTTGGTCCTCCCAGACCAAGCAGGATTAATCCTCGGTCGTTCTACCCAAAATAACCTAAGATGCCTAATCACCCTTATGCATAATATAAATCCTGAGGTGCCTATTGCGATTGCTGCCCTTGGCGCAGAGAAAGGCCTTCGACTCCATCAAGTGGCCTTTCCTCTTTGAGGTACTCCGGCGCTCCGAACTTGGTCTAACATATATCTGCTGGGTTAAATTGCTATACATGGCCCCTTGAGCAGTGCTACACGCAAATGGTATGACTTTGGAGCACATCTACCCTACACGGGACACCCGCCAGGCAGGACCTTTTCACCGGTTCCATTTGCCCTCGCAATGGAGCCCCTAGCTTGCCACATCTGGGAGCTGCAAGCACACCGAGGTATTTGTGTACACTCACACCTCACTGACGTATCCTTATATGCAGATGAAATCCTCCTCTATGTCAAACATCCCAGACAGAACTTGACCCCTATAACTCAAGAAGTGGTCAGATTTGGTGAACTATCGGGGCTCAGGATTAACTGGGATAAGTGTGAGGTCCACCCCCTGACCCCTGGGGTGCTGCAAGCAGCCGTGGGTGACAATTTTTGCTGGTGGTCCCATGGGATACGCTACTTAGGCATAAGAGTTTCCACTAAAGTGGATGATTTATCCAGGGACAACTATATAAAAGCGCTAGAGGTCTTAGAACAGAAGGTAGAATCTTGGATATTGCTCCACATTTCACAGGGGCCAGCGTAGCACTAGCTAAGATGGTAATATTACCTAAACTACTCTATATATTTAATAATGTGCTGATATGGCCCCTGGTCCGCTATTGGACCCGCATTAGGAAACTTATGATAAGACTGGCTTGGGCCAGCAGACACCCTAGGATAGCATACAACACGCTTGCAGGCCCATATGAACAGGGTCGGCCTGGAATACCCTGATATACACCTCTATTATTTGGCAGAACAAGTACAATATATAGCTGGATGGAACCCCCTCAGCCCTGAATCTCCACACTCCCAGCTAGCCAAATCAATCACTAACCCAGACAACCTAATAGGTATTATCTGGGGCAACAGAGATAACAACCCCAAACTGTGAGGTTCAACCCATAGCAGTAACATGGAAAGCCTGGGAGTGGATAAATCAACTACTAGGAACTGCCCCCTACTTCCTACCAGAACTAGAGATATATAACATAGTGGGGCTCCCTCTTACACACAAAAGATCCTTCAGAAAACATTTTAAAACACTGGGAGTACATACCCTGAGTGACCTGGTACAAGATGGTTGATTTGTGCTTTGGGAGGAGCTAAGATCGAGGGGATAACACAATGCAGAATCTGCTCCACTATTACAGACTGAGGGGGACACAGATTAGCAAATGGCCCGATTTCCCACAGGCCCAAATTCTTCACCCAATTGAACGATACGTGATCAAACCTCTATCCACCAGAAAACTGGTCTCAACTATATAAACTTACTAGAAGTGGAGAGAAGTGAAGAGGCAGGCATACAAAAACTGTGAGCAATGATTGTGCAAAATCAAACTCCACACCTTAAAGGTGCTGCCATAAACATCCATACACTTAAAACACATGCAGCACTGGAGAACTCCATTTCAAGAATCATCACAAATGCTAGAGAGAGTCACAAAGAAAGCTTTTCATAAACTGTCTACAAATATGCTGCTCCCATCTCCAGCAGTAACAGTACATTTGGAAAATAGTTTGGACTTTCACAGGAGTTAACTGTACAACATCTGGTGCAAGTCCACTGGGATAATGACAACGATGCAGCTAAAACAAATTCCAACAATTAAAAATGACTAAAATGAACTTGCAAAACACCATCTACCTCACAGAAAACTCAAAACAGCTAAGAGTACTGCAAACCAGAAAGTGCAGCAAAACTAAAACAAATACTATCAAAGAAAACTTCAACCTCACTAACATGAATACAAAAATGAAATATCTTCATATAAACATACATGCCAACCCTCACGATTTAGATGGTAGAATCCTGATTTTCCAATAAAAAAAATGTGTTATTTTTGAATGTCTCCCGAGTAAAATAACTATACACCCAATGCATTCTTAGGGGAAAATTACATTCTCCTGATTTCTGTGGTAAAATTGCCTCTCAAGGGCACCACAATTTTGACATGTCTGCATAAATGCTATTGATTCACAAATGTAATATTGTAGGTCCATGTTAGTGAAAGTTAAAAAAAGACATAACATAATACTTGCCAGACAATCATAGCCGATAAAAGAAATAATCATGAACACCATTTTATAGCAGTGTTTAATATAACTAATACACAACACTGCAAATAAACCTTCAAATATGTAAACATTAACAGTTGCTTTCACATCAGCCACACTCTTGCCATGTACACAGCGAGAGTTCTGCAATCAAAAGGATGAAACTGCAGAAGATTGTAGCTTTTATTCTTTCCAAAAATTAACACCAAAAAAAGAGAACTATATACTAATAAAATCACTAAAATGGATTAAACATTTTCAACAGAACCATCACAGATAGCTACAGAAATAAAAAAGTAACAACAACCAATAACAAACACTGAAACTCACAGAAATCTATTTTCTCCCCAAACAGCATCTTTCATAGCCATCGCTATTTGATGCGCTGCAGATCTTGCTCTGTATCCACTGCTTTACGTAAATTCTTTTGCAAGTTCAAAATCAAGCTAAGCTGGACTTCAAAACTTCATATGAAATAAGCACCTAAGCAGATAAAATAACACACAAATACAATTCTGTGATGTATCATCCACATAACAATATGATTATTGCACAGAAATTGTATGGTTTATAGACACAGATATAAATATAACTGTGCATACTGATACAACTAATAAAATAATGAAAAACATTGACGTGCCTACGCACTTGCTTTTTTTATACACATGGTTATAGAAAAGCCATACATAGGCATTTGCAGTAAGCCACGGCTATGCGAAAAAACAATGAATCCAAGTGTGCCTAACATGCCTACCAGGCCCCCTTCTCTCCCCATGGTCCTCCCCACTCCCCTGGACCCTCCCAATCCCCCAAAACACTCAATGCATCTATGATGCTACTCCACCCAAAATGTCGGATAACCACTGCTACCACACATCCACAAACACACAACATGCCATTTGCCAATATATGTTCATGGATGCACAGGGTGCAAAGTTTACTCATGGGCAGCAATGCCACACTCCATGTGGGTGCTGAATAGCCATGGGTTAACACTCCAGTTTTTGGTGTTGCTAGATGCAATCTTCAATACACCAATCACTCCCCTTTTTTGTATAGCCGCAGCTATAAGAATTATAAAATAAAATATCTGAGTATGGAATATAAATGACAAAAGAGACAGTAGTGATACAATGGTCCTTAAGAGGTGTCAATACAATAAATTACTGTTCATGCAGCCATTTAAAGTGGATAATGATAAAGTAAATAAGAGAACAAACACAGCCCATTGACCTGAAGGTATCATATCGAGAGCCTGCAGCCACACTTTAGCTCACTGTACCTTTCACAGATGCTTGACTTAGGTGTCCCACTAGTCATTACAGCACATATTGTCTTGACCCAGCCTGCCTTTGAGGCCTCTTCCAACTGTGCAGCGCGAGATGACCAAAGCTCATGCGCTCGACTCAGCTTCAACATCCGCTCCTTCAGGATCTGTCGCGAGCAGGGCGGTCGACACGCAGTGCTGGATGATCTGGCCACGGATCTCATCCGATTCATTATTCAGTTGAAGGACATTGCCAGGTGCCGCAGCCACGCATGATGTGTGTCTAGAGACTCCATCGGGTCCTGGTGTGCTTGCCGCATAAGGAACCTTTTGTAGTCCTGATTGACCATAGGCCTAAAGTAGGCCTGTAGTTCAGTTTTCACCTCTGCATAGGAATTGTCACCTGGTAGTAGAGATTTGTTTACCTGATGCATCTCACTCCCTGCATAGAAGAGAAACATTGCCTTCATTTTCTGGTCATCATCTTTCCCAGATGTGGTGAAAAACATTTACAGTCTCTCAATCCCCAAGTACCAATTGGGTCCTAGCATCGCCAGCGCTCTTGTAACATCAAACTCTGGGACTGGGTCCCCTTTAAAGCCACCTTGTGTTCTTTGCTATGGGCTATGGGTGTTTTATGTTAATGGCTTCCCACTCTGCTTGGGGATGTGTCGAGTCTCTTTATCCTCTCTCACAATGTGTTTTTATCTTGTTTTTTTTTTCTTGAGGATGCCACGGTCCTGCCTGCATCAAAGCCACCTTTGGCGCAGCAAGTGACAGCAGTGGCAACACATGGTCTGTTATAGGTTATGGGGAAAATGTGTCATTCATTTTAGTCGTTTTATTAGTATATAGTTCTCTTTTTTGGTATTTATTTTGAAAAGTATAAAAGCCACCATTTTCTGCTATTTTATCCTTTTGATTCCAGAACTGATACAGTGCACATGGCAGGAATGTTTCTGATGTGTAAATACGCGTTAATATATTTTTAAACCTTTGAAGGTTAAGTTATAGTTTTGTGTGTGTTAGTTTTATTTACCACTGGGAGAAGTTGGTCAATATGATTTTTTTCAGCTGATTCGAGGTATTTAATATATTTTTAAGTTTTAGAAATATGGACTTATAAAATTAGATTTGTGAATTCATGACATTTACATGCAGGGATTTTGTTTTTGTATTTATGTTAGTGTAATTTGAATGCACTTTCATATGCAGTACTCTTAGGTCTTTAAAGTCTTTTGTAAGATAGTTGAATCAATGGTAGTTTGTACGTTTATTTTAGTTATTTTGTTTTATTTTACTGTAGCAGTATGGATCTCATCACATCATCCGAGTAGAGTGTTCATGAAAAGCCTAATTTATTACCTTTCTAGCATTTCAGATGATCTGTAAATGAAGTGATGCAGGTGTTTTATGACTCTGGCTGCTGGTGACAGCATCTTTAATGTGTAGTGGGTGATTTTGTACAATCATTGCTCATAGCTCCAGTGATAAGGGAAGATGACATGTAAGTTGTTGCAGTGGTGGATGGAGTTATGCAGACAGAATATTGGAAGGCACATGGTGTAGAGATTAGTTGGAGAATGCGCAAAGTACCTCATCTGCCAATTTCTGGAACAGTGTTCTTTGACTTTAAAGAAGTGCGAAATGTTAGCAGTGGTTTTAATACTAGTTGTCTTTTTCCTTGGTGATGGATTCAGAACCAAAATGATAATGTTACTATCATGGTTACAGTCCTAGGGCCTCATTACGAGGTGGGCAGTAAGGGGTTAATGGCACTGGTAAAGGTGCCGGAGCAGTTAAACCCTTACTGTGGGTCCCGCAAGTGGCCCAGCATGTGAACAACGGGCCTGTCATTAACGGGCCCATTGTTAGCATGCTCCCCATTCCCATTGAGCCCTATGGGGGCTCAAATAGGAATGGGGATGGTCCGGGTCTAGGTTCCCTGAATGGGGAAATACCGGGCCCTCCAAGGTCAGAATGGCCTGGTATTTCCCCATTCAGGGAACCCGGGCCTAGACCCGAGTTGGGAGGCAGCCATGCCCTTATTAAGGGCAGGGCTGCCTTCAAACTCGTAATGAGGACCCTAGTGTTTCTACCTTTGTGATTGTTTTCTACCCCTTGCTCTCTAAGTTTACTTATCCTACCCTATTCTCTCGTGTTCTCCGAGTTTACTTAATTGTCCCATCCTTTGTCCTGCACCCTCACAGTATAATGTTGTTTGTTGATTTTCACACAGTTTATATATTGCTGTTTGTTTCTTGTAGTGGTATTTTCTTTTACTTTTTTATATTGTTGTATAATGTTTTTTAATTTTTTATCCAAGTTGGATTTTCTTTTACAATGACCCAATGATTACTATGTGCAAAGAGAACAACAGTGTTTTATGCATTATGTTGTAACTTGTATTGTGCATGTGATGCATTGATGCATTGCATAAAGAATATGTAGGTTATAAAAAAGTATGTATTAAATTGCGCTTATTAAAGTGTGTGTGTCCTTGAACTGACTATGTATTCTTTTTTTTTCATATAGAAGGATATTTGTATTATATTTTTTTAAATAGATGAATAACCGCAGCTACGGTGTAGTTCAATGGCCTGTTGTATGTTGGAGGTGCAGCCGCAACGACTGGGAGGTTTCTTAGACCTGGTTTCGATGAACTATACCTGCAGCTATGGCTGTAATGCACAAAATCCCCTCTTTATTTACTTTTATGTTATTGTTTGTTTTGTAATTAATGTTTTAAACTAGGTTTATGAAAAGAAACACCACAAGACTTGGGGTATTACTGGATTTTTCTGTAACCGTGGCTATAAAAATTTCTGTAGATTTTTTTTTATCTTTTAAGGTGTATTGATTGGAGTGTTTGTAAACAGTTAGTGTAACATTTGAAATACGTTTTATACATTAATAATACATATAAGTGTACATATTTGAAAAAGGTAAATAAATATGCAAACAAAGTTTGTTGAAAACAGGTTTAGTTGGGGGTGATATGGTTGTGTGCTTTCTTTTTCTTTTAGTTGGGACACATGTTATATCTTCTTCATTAGCAGAATTACCTGGATTTTTACTGTCCATGTTTTGTCGTACATTTTCAATATCCTTTTCATTGATTGTACTTCTTTTTCAATATTAACTAATAGTTATTTTAACTATGTTAATGAATCCTTGATTAGCTTTGTGGGTATTGTTTGTGGTGCTTCTTGCTTGATTCTTCTTGATACTTGAATAACTTCTTCATCTGTTTGAAAATATATATTTTTTTTGTTAAACAATTTAAGATATAAAACACTTTACAAATATTTATGTTGGTTGTATTCACATTTGATAGTAGATAGATAAAGTATATCAGTTTGGTGATTGATATTTGTTCCTTAAAATGTTATTTTTAGTCTCATTGGAAATAAATATAAATAATGGACTTACAAAATCCTGAATGTGGTGTATTTTCTTCTGGTTCATTTTCTTCAGCATCTCCTTTTTTAATTTCTTCCTCTGT
This sequence comes from Ambystoma mexicanum, assembly GCF_040938575.1. Taxonomy (NCBI): domain Eukaryota; kingdom Metazoa; phylum Chordata; class Amphibia; order Caudata; family Ambystomatidae; genus Ambystoma; species Ambystoma mexicanum. The sequence goes on from NC_090941.1 coordinate 931,888,811, forward strand.
AGGATACTTGTCCTCCAGCCATTGCATGTAGTTTCTTATTTTAGTGTGGTAGAAAGAAACACTGCTTGTCATTTAAGATATTAGAATTATCAATGGAGGATGAGTACATGAGAGGAGAAGGTGGAATGTTTGTATGTACTTTCTCATTGGTTGTTCACTGTCTGTGTGGTGGGTGACTGCCGATAGGATGTCACCTACCTCAGAAGCTGTTGAATTGTTGAACCTATCAGACAGTGTATTTTTTGAGTGATGTTTCTATATCTAATAACACTGTAGATTATATTGTATTATTGTATTAAGGGGGTAATTCATAGAATTTAGCGCACAAGTGGCGCACGCGGCTGGCGCACAGTGTGCGCGTGCGAATCCCTGCACCAGCAGCGTGCGCCAAAACCCATTTCCGCGCACAGCGTATTCATGGATTCCAGCTACCAAAACCAGCCGTGGCGCACAGTGGCGCAGCGACCCTGCAGCAGCGCCAGTTACGCCCCCAAGAACGCCTCTCGCGCAGGGAAAAGCCATCAAAATCCCCAATCCAGCGCAAAGGGCTGCGCTAACCCTGTACCAGCATGGCAAGCGGGCTACGTTTATCACTGGGGTGCGCGGGAAGTACCTCACGTCATTTCAGCTGGGTACGTGTATTTCAGGGGAGCGCTTGAAGTTCCACACGCGATTCCATCAGGGTACGTGTACATCAGGGGTGCGCAGGAATTTTCACACGTGAATTCAGCAGGGTACGTGTGTATCAGGGGTGCACGGGAAGTTCCACACGCGAATGTCCTGGCTACGTGTATTTCGGGTGCGCAGGAAGTTCCACACGCAATATCAGCAGGGTACGTGTATTCCAGGGGTGCGCTGGAAGTTCCACACGCGAATGTCCTGGCTACGTGCATCTTGGGGTGCACGGGAAGTTTCACATGCGATATCAGCAGGGTACATGTATATCAAGGGTGCGCGGGAAGTTCGACATGCGAATGTCCTGGCTACGTGTATTTCGGGGTGCGTGGGAAGTTTCACACGCGAATGTCCTGGGTACGTGTATCTTGGGGTGCGCGGGAAGTTTCACACGCAAAATCAGAAGGGTACATGTATATCAGGGGTGCGCAGGAAGTTCCACACGCGATTCCATCAGGGTACGTGTACATCAGGGGTGCGTGGGAATTTTCACACGTGAATTCAGCAGGGTACGTGTATATCAGGGGTGCGTGGGAAGTTCCACATGCGAATGTCCTGGCTACGTGTATTTCGGAGGTGCGCGGGAAGTTCCACACACAATATCAGCAGGGTACGTGTATTCCAGGGGTGCGCTGGAAGTTCCACACGCGATATCATCAGGGAACGTGTATTCCAGGGGTGCGCTGGAAGTTCCACACGCGATATCAGCAGGGTATGTGTATTACAGGGGTGTGCGGGGAGCACCACATGTGAATTGCATGTGTGGGTCCTCCCAGGTGTTCCCTCTACACCCTCCATGGCCCCTGCAGGTGGCCCACACCACAGGGGCCTACCCTGCACATGTCCTGCAGGCACCACATCCACCATGGCCATGCCCCCCAGCCAACCCACATGTCAACTTGCACTACTGCCCACCAATGCATGTCCCCCTGCACCCCCAGCCACCAGGGGCAGCCTCCACCAGGCCCCTACCCATGTCCAACTCATGTTTCCCTGCACCCCCACCGCCAGCACTGTGGGGCACCTGCCAGCAAGCACCCACCCATGTCCAACTCATGTTCCCCTGCACCCCCACCCACCAGCACTGTGGGGCACCTGCCAGCAGGCCCCCACCCATGTCCAACTCATGTTCCCCTGCACCCCCACCCCCCAGCACTGTGGGGCACCAGCCAGTAGGCCCCCACCCATGTCCAGCTCATGTTCCCCTGCACCCCCACCCCCCAGCACTGTGGGCCACCTGCCAGCAGGCCCCCACTCCTGTCCCCCATCACCCCCACCCCCCAGCACTGTGGGGCACCGGCCAGCAGGCCCCCACCCATGTCCAACTCATGTTCCCCTGCACCCCTACCCCCCAGCACTGTGGGGCACCTGCCAGCAGGCCCCAACTCCTGTCCCCTATCACCCCCAGCACTGTGGGACACCTGCCAGCAGGCCCCCACTCCTGTCCCCTATCACCCCCACCCCCCAGCACTGTGGGGCACCTGCCAGCAGGCCCCCACCCAGGTCCAACTCATGTTCCCCTGCACCCCCACCCCCCAGCACTGTGGGGCACCTGCCAGCAAGCCCCCACCCATGTCCAACTCATGTTCCCCTGCACCCCCACCCCCCAGCAGTGCAGGGGCAGCCTCCACCAGGCCCCCACTGGAACAGACAGTGGATGCCTTCAAAAGCCACAAAGCACCGCACTGTCACATGAAAGCACAATAGACAAGCAATTTTAAACTATATTAACTAATTACACTAACTATGGAAAACCTACATTACCTAATTAAACTAACTATCAAACAGAAACTTAACTAACTAAACTAAAAGAAAAATCAAAAATGGCCACATACGACCCAGGGGGGAGGGGAGGCACCCAGGAGGGGGGAGGTACAGGGTGCTGCTCAACATCCACATGCGATGATGCTGAGCCAAAAAAAAAAACTCCATGGGCTCAACGCCTGCACAGCCCGACCTATGTGGGAGATAGATGGTCGTCCGAGTCTGGCACATCCAGTAAAGGAGGACGTGGCACAGTAGCCTGGCCACGCCTAGCCGCAGCTTGCCCCTCGTCAGCAGCAAGTCTGCCGGACGGGTGAGCCTGGTTCTGTCTGGCGATGTGACGTAGGTCTGCATGCAGAACCTCACGTGATACACGTGCTTCCTCTTGCAAGGTAGCACGTGTAACACAGAGTTCCTTCTGCAAGGCCTGGCTGGACAGCCGCTGCACCTGCCGGCAAGCCTGTAGCTCAGCCGAGATGGTACGCTCAAGCTGTGCAAACCTCTCCTCTGCCTGCTGCCTCTGGGACATCATAAGGACACCCAGAGTGGATCTGAGGGAAGCATACTCCTCCCTCAGGGCATTCATGTGCGCCTCTGCGTGAGCAGCAATTGCTTGACGCAGACACGACATTTCAGCCTGGCGTGCCCTGTCTGAGGCCGCCATGCCCAGCCTGATCGAGCGGGCCGTGGACCGTGCCGCCTGCTGCTGGAGAAGCACCTGCCTAGCAGGGGGGAGCACAGATCGGGCCACACGCTCCATGCTCTCAGCGATGTTCTCCATTGCTGCCCCCTGCCGTTCTGAATTGGCAGTCATGTCTTGCTCCCACTCAGTATACTGCGGTTGTGCGCGGCGACTGCGTTGCCGGGCTTGACGCCTGCGGGACCCAAGGACCGGGGGTCTTCGCTGTGTTGGCACCGCCCGCGGCTGCACAACTACATGCCCCCGTCGACGTGATGTCCCAGGCACATCAGTGACTGGTGTGGAGGGTGACCGTGCGTCCCGATCCACCACGGGCGGAGGAACCAAGACTGTCTGATCCTTCAGTGCAGGGGTCGCAGACAGAGGAGTGTCCACATCAGAATCACTCACCCCTGACACATGGACTTGATGCTCATCCAACTCAACATGGACGTCAGAGTCGTCATCAAGGCTGGACTCATAGGCAGCCAGAGACAAGATGGACTGTAGCATTTGGGGGTTTTCGTGGCCTACCACCCCACGACCCCCACTAGTGCCGGGTTGATGTAGTGGTAACAACCCTGTGTCTGGCATGACAACACCATCCTCCGCCTCCATTGCGTCATCACCTGAAAAATAGAGAGAAAAAAGGTCACTACACATGTCAGAAGCACACAACACACACACACACCGACAGCAAACGCATCAGGCTGACATGTGACACACAACATATAACCTGGCAGGCATGCTGGGTCAACTTTGAATTGCTTCTGTGATCAGACCTGTTGAAAGGTGGCAGTTTACATGGAAGTGGATCTATGCAGTGCAGAAAATGTGTACGCCACTCACTACCTACATGTACAAGGACTCCATGGTGTGTGCCAGGAAATGTGAAGGCAGTGCAATGTCAAATTCAGACATCACATGCATTGTGCATTCAATGTGTACCATATCTAGAAGCCAAGCACCCCTCCACCCCAGTACCAAAGCAGGGATGCCTAGCATGGTATCAAAAGGCTGACCATACACCTGTGTATTGACAGGCAGTGTTGACTGGCATCAACAGCTTAATGTGATTCAAGTGACAACACTGCAAATGATGCTGGGACAGTAAGCAGGACACATGATGAAAACTCTGGATTCCGCCCATGTGTGAAGAAGACACAACAACAGTTGGACAGAGTCATTGGCCATTGAACAGGCTGAGGCCTGTGAGCCACACAGATTGTCAGACCCTAAACATGTGTGCATGTGCCACAGTTGACATGGGAAGGCTGATGAGATGGCAGGCAATGTATGTAACCAAGGACTTGTATTGCAGTGATCATCCAGTCAAGGACATATAGGGGCATGCGTGCAATGCACATGGAGCATGAATGGGCACTCATGTCCCTGGGGGACATCTGACCTATGCACAGTACAAGTGAGATACCCTGCATCAAGTACTAAGGCTGTACCACACGGCATATGTTTGGCAGATTCTACGCTGGAAGTTAGCATCTACACAGGACCCATGAACAAGAAAGTACACATTGGCAAGATTGAAGAACACCAGTGCAACGGTGGAACTGGGGTGCAAAGTGGCGGAGGAGGGGCAAGGGAGCATGCCTACATGGAGTCCCCGCATGCAGGCAGAGGAGACATGCATGACGGAAGCATTGCATTACTTACACATCAGAACCATGTACACGTCACATGTAACGGCAATCATGCACAACACATCCCACAAGTGAAAAACACACGTCCTCAACAAACACGCAACAACACTCACTGGACTGGGCATCAAAGTCCAGCATCTCTCCCACTCCTTCGTCCAATTCAGGTGGTATGAACTCTGCAACGAGTGCCTCATGCAGAGTGAGCTCTTCCTCCTCTGGTGCAGGCCCACCGCCAGTCACCAGAGTCAAGTTGTAATTAGAGGCACGCTTAGCCTTAGTGCTGAGTTTGATGTAATTCCAACGATTTTGCACTCTTGCGCCGTGCGCACCTCATGGCCGAATGAACTGACATGTTCCGCAACATGCTTCCAGTGGGTGTCACGTTGGGCAGCCGTAGTCTGACTATTGGCACCCACTAGCATGTCACGGCTGTGGCCCTGCACGTAGTCCACGTGGAAGTCCAGTCCTGCTTACAGAAAGGCTTCTTCCTTGATGTGCAGGAGGTCGTGGCTGTGTGTGGGGTCCCAGCCTGTGCTGCAGGTGCAACCTTCCTCCTCTTGGACTGTGGCGCAGACCCTGGCTGGCTAATGCCACCCTGACCAGTATGGCCAGTGGGTTCGGTGGATTGAGCCAAGGGAGTGGCAGGTGGAGGGATGACCAAAGGCCTGACTTGTGTAAGTGGCAGCTGGGTGCCCACTAATGGACCCTGCGCAGCAACATCAGCTGTGGCAGGGTCATTGACCGCAATGGTCCTGGTTGGCAGACTCACAACCGGGGTGCTGTTGGGTGCATCTGCCCCTGCACTTGCCAACACCCGGCTGATCAGGGCAGCAGATGACATGACTGCCCCAGGGACACATGTCTTGGTCTGAGCAGCCCGGCCTGCCCCTATGGTTTCCCTCCTGGCCTGTTGGAGATCTACCAAGGGCTCCTCAAGTGCCAACGCAGCCTGCGCTGGCAGACTCCGAGCCTGGGTGGCGGTGTCCACAGCTGCACCTGCAGCTACCACTACCCTTGGGCCCGTGGAAGTCGATGGAACGGATTACCGGGTCACATGGGCGCCAGTGCCAGATGCAGAAGCTGCATCCCCCGGAACCACAGGGGGTGGTGGCATGACTGCACCGACACATGGCACGACATTGTACTCAAGTGGCGCACCCCTGCCTCTTCCCCCTCTGTGGCCGCCCTGGACACCCTGGAGTCCCCCTACTCCCTGGTCACCACGGCCACGTCCCCAACCACGCCCACCACGAGGAGGACGCCCAGCTGAGGCGCCCCTCACCTTTGGTGGCCTCCCAACCATGGCACAGATGTAGTAGTGCCGGCAAAGATGGAGTGGTGCCAATGGGAGGTGTCCACCACAATTGACCTGGGCAATTGGGGTGAAGGGGGCCCCCCTGCACCTGCAAGGCTGTATGTGACCCCGGTGATGTAGTGACGGGTCACGCAACACTCAGGCACCCAAAAACTGCAGTAAAACCATGCATGCAACCCTGCAGCCTACGTGCGTGGATTCAACCTCCCGCAGTACGCGGTGGCACCCAGTAACACGAATAACGCGTATGCGTGGGACACGCAGGCTACTATGACATCGAAAATGGGTGCGATACACAGGGGCACCCGCAGTGGGAAAAAGAGCGTGTGCGACTCACTGTCTGACTAGCGCGATGCAGACAAACACGCGTAGCCAATACCCCCGCCAAAAGAAGAGATACGTCCTTGATAGCTGTGAAGTTGTGATGGCGCGCGAAACAACAGGAAGCAGCAACACACGTCGGTCTCCACGAAAGGCACATATAGCGAACTGCTGGGCCTGCTCACCTTTAACCCGTGCTGAGCGAAACGCACGCGCGCATCACGTCACTTACGCGCATGGGCCCTCTCCTCGTATTACACGCGGACGTGCAGTTTTTCACGCGCGCTGAAATGCCCATGCACGCCTGTGCGCGTCACGTCACAGGGGCGCTTGCGCTTGAGGGGCCTTCTGTCCAATGAAATTGCGTATGCGTGCAGACGCGCTTACGCGCTAACGGCCTTTCCTCGAATTACACGCTGACGTATCAAGCTGGCCACGCATAAGCACACGGAAGACCACGCTCCTGCCCAGAAGGCCGAATTACTACCCCCAGAGCCCCGAGCACGCTCCCACCTACCATCTGCTGCTGCCTGACTGCCTGCTGCCCACGTGCCCTGCCATTTGCTGCCTGCACATCAGTCAGGGGTGCTGTTGTTGTGACCACCCCTGCTGGAACCGAAGACTCCCGACTGGGATTCCATCGCTCCACAGCCCAGCCCCAGGACCCAGATGCCCACCCACTCCTGCCTCTGGGGTTGTCATGTCGGGCACTGCAACATCTGGCACCACTGGCAACCCCCGGCCAGAGAGGCAGAGGGCACCAGCTTCAGTGCCAGGGAAGTTGGTGTCCTGGTGGAGCAAGTCCTGGGGCAGTATGATGCCCTCTTCGGAAGTTCCCACGCCGACAAGGAAGGACGTACTCGGATCTGGACTGACATCATGACTACCATCAACGCGGAGGGGGTGGAAGTCTGCGACTTACAACATGTCAAGAAGCGCTGGGAGGACTTCAGGTCCGGGACCCTGAACAAGGCCCGGCGCCTCTTGAAGGCAGCGGATGCTAAGGGGCGCCGGGGCCACTTGTCGGAAGATCAGATGAGGGTCCTGGAATGCATATCCCCAGCGCTACACGTCCAGGTCCTTGAGAGGCAGACCCGTCTGGAGTCGAGCGGTAAGTATACATGCATCATGATTGTGAGCTGTGCGTGTGGTGATGTTTCAGTAGTGTGCAGGTTGCACATCTGTTTGTATGGGGTCGAGTATGGGTGGGGGTGTACAGGGCCGTGAGGCTAACACATGCGAGGGCTGTAATGTGTGAGACATGGATGGTGCTTGTGTGTGTAGGCTTGCATGCCAAATGCAGTTGTGTGGGCACACATGTTTGGATGAATGTGTATGTAAGTAGACATGTTCGTGATGTCACGCATGTATGTTGTTTTCAGCTGCATGTATCAGCACTGTGTACATGTGCATTTGTGTGTATTTGACAAGGGTGCAACAGTGATGCAACATGGATGCATGTGACAGCGGGATGTGGAAGCCTGATTGGCAGATGTGACATGGATGCCCATCTGAACACTGCAACACTTGGCAGAGGTGTACACATGCATGCACGTGTGGTGGTGTGTGTACATGTGTAGTGCACTTCCTGTGTTGCATGTGATGTCTGGCTCAGCTTTGCCTGCTCATGCTGTTGTATGTGTATGGATGGTGCTGGCAGTTGCGATATGGCTGTGGTATGGCTCATGTGTGCGAGTTGAAATGACATGTGTGTTGGGGATTGTGATGGCATGTCTGAGGTTTGCCAATGCCACTCATGTACAACTGTCATGTGTGTATGTGTCCATTGTACAGTGCCCTGATGCCTGTGTTTTATTTCTCCCTGTCTGCAGCGTCAACTGATGAAGAGGGCGGAGAAGGTGCTGTGGAGCACAGCGGCGGGGATCCCATCGCCAGCCGGAGACGCAAGTACCGGCTCCCCTCCCATTTTGTCATCTCGTTGGGGAGTGAGGAGTCCGGTGCTGCGTCCCAGGCCGCAGCTGCCGGGGGGAGGTCCAAGAGGCGGAGGTTGGAGTTGGACTCCTCGACAGCAGAAGGGGCAGCTGGGACCCCACAGGGCCCAACGGGGGAAGATGGCACAGAGTCATCCAGGTTGGTGGGGGGTTTGGTGGAGGAGGAGGCCGTGCAAGCAACAGAGACGGGGTCTGGAGGTGGGGATCCCACTGGTGCTAGTGGTGCAGTGCAGGACCAGGGACAGGAGGCAGCGCAGGCCGCCGCGGAGGTGCCTGTGTGCAATCCTGTCCCTGATCCTGTCCCTGCATCATCTTGCACCAGCAGGGATGCCTACGTCCAGACCCGTTTTCAGGCAGGGGATGAGCTAACGACAACTGGCCTTCCTCTGCCTGCGGATGTGGCTATCCGGGTCCGGGTTGAGCCTGTCCTAACTGGTGTGGCGTTGCGTCAACGGGCCATGCGAGGTGACCTGCAGTCTTTTCATGAGGAGACTGCACGTCATCTCGAATGGCTCGTTTACCGCATCGGCCTACTGGGACAGGTCACCCAGGCCGGATTCCTCCGTTTGATGGGGCTTGCTATGACCCCCTCCTCAACTGAACCCCCTAGCCGCCAGTCGTCCTCTGTGCCATCTTCCCACCCAACAGTCACCTGGGTGCCCTGTGGAGCTGCCTCTGATGGTGCGACCAGGCTGGTGGAGGAGGCATCCCTGCCACAGTCGGGAGTCGGACGTCCAGCAGGGGTGGCCACATCAACTACTGCACCCCAGCCGGCGGAGGATGTGCAGGCAGCAGCAGCAACGTGGTGGGAGCCATGAAGGCTCGGGGCCTTCAACATCGGAGGGGCAGGCATCGGCCGGAGGGCAGGAGGACACAGGACAGAGAGTGTCTTCCGTGTGGCAGCGGTTGGGCCACGCCATAGATGTGGAGGGGCAGCGGGCGGAAGAGGCACGGCTCACAATGGTCAGGGCGAAGAAGAGGCGGGCCGAGTGCCTCGAGGCAATCCGCAGGGGGTTGGAAGTGGACATGTCGACGGCCCTCCGGACCCTCAGGGCCATGGAGGAGGTCCGCCTCCGGGACATTGAGCAGGAGTTTGATGATGCCCTGGCCCGGGACATCCAAAAGTGAGCCGTCAGACTAGCCCGCTGCCCTTGTACATAGTTATGTAGTTAGCGTTAGGTTTCCTTTGTTTTTGACTTTATTTTGGACATTTTGGACAATGGGCCACATTTTTGTATATAGTTTTTTTTTATTAGTTAGTGTTGTTAGATAGGTTTCATTTCTTTTGTTGGGATAATGGACCCTGGCTTGTTCGTCTGTACATAGTTCACTGTTGGATTTTCTTTTTCTTTCACAATTTACCCATGGAGCAATGGCTTTCAATTATAATTTTCCATTGGATTTTCTTTTGTGGACTGTGACTTTGGACACCATTCCTTTGGATTATGATTTTTGGTTTTGCTTTTTTTCACGGACATACTTCTTTTCATTTTTGTACATTCCCATTTCTGTTTCTTTATTTTTGATTCAATTTATGTTTCCTTTAATACATATTTTCTGATCGAACTTCAATGTGTAGTATCATCTCATTGGTTTAATGCATATCATGATATGGGTTTTGAGATTCACTGACAACCATTGGGTGTATGTGAGGGACATGTGTTTGTTTCCAAACTTGCAATTGGTGTTCTGTCATGTTATTGCCATTTCTGAGTGGGTGGATGCAATACTCGGGTGGGTGTTTTGCATTTGGAGGCTGACCATAGGGACCAGGGATCTAGTTTGTGATGACATGTTGGCTGGGGAACATGAGTTGGACATGGGTGGGGGCCGGCTGGCAGGTGCCCCACAGTGCTGGGGGGTGGGGGTGCAGGGGAACATGAGTTGGACATGGGTGGGGGCCTGCTGGCAGGTGCCCCACAGTGCTGGGGGGTGGGGGTGCAGGGAATCATGAGTTGGACATGGGTGGGGGCCTTCTGGCAGGTGCCCCACAGTGCTGGGGGGTGGGGGTGATAGGGGACAGGAGTGGGGGCCTTCTGGCAGGTGCCCCACAGTGCTGGGGGGTGGGGGTGATAGGGGACAGGAGTTGGGGCCTGCTGGCAGGTGCCCCACAGTGCTGGGGGGTGGGGGTGCAGAGGAACATGAGTTGGACATGGGTGGGGGCCTGCTGGCAGGTGCCCCAGAGTGCTGGGGGGTGGGGGTGATAGGGGACAGGAGTGGGGGCCTGCTGGCAGGTGCCCCACAGTGCTGGAGGGTGGGGGTGATAGGGGACAGGAGTTGGGGCCTGCTGCCAGGTGCCCCACAGTGCTGGGGGGTGGGAGTGCAGGGGAACATGAGTTGGACATGGGTGGTGGCCTGCTGGCAGGTGCCCCACAGTGCTGGGGAGTGGGGGTAATAGGGGACAGGAGTTGGACATGGATGGGGGCCTGCTGGCAGGTGCCCCACAGTGCTAGGGGGTGGGGGTGCAGGGGAACATGAGTTGGACATGGGTGGGGGCCTGCTGGCAGGTGCCCCACAGTGCTGGGGGGTGGGGGTGCAGGGGAACATGAGTTGGACATGGGTGGGGGCCTGCTGGTAGGTGCCCCACAGTGCTGGGGGGTGGGGGTGATAGGGGACAGGAGTAGGGGCCTGCTGGCAGGTGCCCCACAGTGCTGGGGGGTGGGGGTGATAGGGGACATGAGTGGGGGCCTGGTGGAGGTTGCCCCTGCACTGCTGGGGGGTGGGGGTGCAGGGGAACATGAGTTGGACAAGGGTGGGGGCCTGCTGGCAGGTGCCCCACAGTACTGGGGGGTGGGGGTGATAGGGGACATGAGTGGGGGCCTGGTGGAGGCTGCCTCTGCACTGCTGGGGGTGGGGGTGGAGGGGAACATGAGTTGGACATGGGTGGGGGCCTGCTGGCAGGTGCCCCACAGTGCTGGGGGTGAGGGTGCAGGGGAACATGAGTTGGACATGGGTGGGGGCCTGCTGGCAGGTGCCCCACAGTGCTGGGGGGTGGGGGTGATAGGGGCAGGAGTGGGGGCCTGCTGGCAGGTGCCCCACAGTGCTGGCTTGTCTTGTGTATGTGTTTGCTGCTTGGGGTCCTTGACTCACATATGCCACTCCTGCCTCCCTTATCCATGGGCTCGCAAGGATGGTTCGGTGTCACAAACTTTTACACAAGGGCTTTGGACTGTCATATCTGTGGCATGTCTGGTGCTGTGTGACTTGTGTTTACACCCCTAGTGGGGATGATTTTGGTGTTATTGTCCACTGTTCAGCTTTTGCTAGATGGGGTGTTTCATGATTAATGTGTACATTAATTGCTATGCATTGTGTAGTATGTTTCTTATCTTTCCTGTGCATGTGCTTGTTGCAATTCATGCTGTAGATAGTGTTCCACACTTTGGATGTGAAAGACGGACTGATGGTGTGATTTATGATGTGACTCTCTGACATGGTCAAGTAATGAGATGCCTGAAGAGACACACACAGATGACTTTGAAGCATTAATCATGTGTTTCATGCCCTTTCTGCAGGGGGATGAGCCTCTAGAGCACCTTTGCCAGCAGACATGGCCCATTGTACGATGGAATTCTGGACATGTTTGTTGGTGCCCACATGCACATGTGTGCACAAGCAGAGGCACAGGGATTGCAGACCTACATCCTAGAACTGCTGACGTGTTCCAAGGAACTCCAGGCAAGGAGAGCAGCACAGGGGGGCCACAACACAGCAAAGCTTGCACCAGGCGAGTTGCACATGCAGGCTTAGTCACAGCACTGAGGGTGAGCTTGGACGAATATTGGTGTTGAAGCACACAATGCAGCTCAGATGTGTTGGTGGACTGATGGCTGTTGATTGTGAGGTTGTCTGGGACACCTGCAGGGGCAGTGGCACATACCCTCCGGTACACCAAGGTCCATCGAGGCACTTGTATCAACCATGTAGCCTTCAGAGACATGGAAAGGGGCAGCTCACAAGGACATACAGCAAGGGACATACTCGGGTGCAGTGCATTTCATTTCCATGTACTTTATGATGAATGCACTGCCAACTTTGTTTCGGTCATGGTGGTACGCAACTTGCTCTGAAGTCATGGCTTGCTATATGGGTCTGTCTGCTTACCCAGGGAACATTGCATGCTGTGTGAATTGTGACACATTGGTGTTCCATTTGCCACGCACCCACCAGCGGCTGACTTACTGCATTGACTGTGTATGACCCGTCACAGGGGTAATGTTATATATGGGCACGAAGCATCTACACCAGATTGTCTGTTTGTAGAGTAGTTTGTTGCTATGGGGCATGTTTGGTGGTGTGTTTTGTGTAATTGGCACGTACAGGTTGTTGACTGTGGCTCTCTTTGCAGCATTGCAGTGCTCCTGTAACCGGACCTGAGAGTGCGCAGGCAGGAGGCCAGCACTCAAAACCAGAGCTAAGTGTCTTGTTGTTTTTCTTTCAAACTGCTCTGCATAGGCTTGCTGGGGGGTGCACTAACGCATGGATGTATGTGTTATTCAATATGGTATGTTTTTTTTCCCCTAATCACCCGGAATCCTATGCAATTTTGAACCCTGTACCCTCTACCCGGTGTTCCTGCTTCCGTACCTATCCAAGCAACGTTCCCTAACCCTCTTTCCCCGCTGGAGTTGCGGATGCCTGTGTAAGCCCCGAACTTGCAGGCGCCAAAACCCTAGAGGGGGTGGTTGGTTCGTACCACTCCTAAGCCTGGACTTCAGAATGCCATGACAATGATGTCCAAGTTTGTTTGGATTGTGTATGTGTTCATGCAGGTAGTACATTTTCGGGCATTCCCTACTTTCATGTGTCATTCCTCCTCCCCTCTCCTGCCACTCATTCCAGTTATCGAATGTGCCAACACCTGTCCCGACTGCATATTCCTGAACCTCCTTCCCCACCAGGGTCTCAGGGGCCTGTGTGAGTTTGACCTTGCAGGCACCCTGGACACAGTGGGGGTGGTTTTTTCGTGACACTCCCGCGCCTGTACACGGGACCTGTGACAGTACACATCCGTTCATGGTGCATCATCCTATGTTATGTGTCACACATGGTTCACATCCTGTTGTGACATTGTTTTACTGTGCTACCTTGGTTGTTACATCATTGTGGTAGTACTTGGCCTTTGTGAGGTACTGCTACGTCAAGTCTTCTACTGGAGGGTGTTCTGGTTCGTTTTTATGGCTTGGATTTTGTGATTTTGGAAATGAGTGTGTATTCTGAGGGTGCAGGCACCTTTTTACACACAAGGTGGGAGATGGTGACGAAGGGTAAAGGTGATCCTGTGGCCAGGTGGAATTGAGGGTTGAAGGCTCCATGACCCAGGTGCAGTTGTTCAGTGGGTCATGGTCATTTGTGAGGGAGGGGGGGGGTTGTTGTTGATAGTTGCCTTGCCCTGCAGTGTGATGGGAACCCTGACATTGTAATGGTGGTATCCTATGTACATGTTGTGTTCTGCTGATCAATGCCTGTTCATGTGTTGTGTTTACCTTTCAGGTGCGAGAGGATAGTTATGGTTTGACATGCTGGGGTGTACACATGGTGAATGTTCACATGTGATGTGTAGAGAACACTGATGGTCACTTGATTGCACATGCATATGTTGAGTGCATGTCCTTGCTGACCCACACACTTGCACTCTGATGTGTACTCCCACCCTTGCATATCCACGTGTACACTGTTTGCCTTCTGGTGCCCACTGTGTCCCTGCAGCACATGTTCGGTGACCAATTATGGATCCTGTACATGCCTAATTTGCTTTTTGATGTGTTCTGTCGCTTAGATGTGATGCTCAGGGTGTGCATCACACACAATGGCTGTTCACTGTGCTGTGCACTGAGCAGTGTGTTGCAGGAGAAGGACACAGCACACAGAAGCAGCAGTGTTGATTTTGCAATGCACAATGTGCATGTAGACAGGCATTCATTGTTATGTTACGTCTACAACTCTTGTAATGCATTTGGAAATGACTTATTTTGGGTGGGAGGTTGTTGGTCTGTCATTTCATCTGATTCCAGGTCAGGCATCATTGTCTGATGCCACTGTACATTTTGGACATGGCAATGTGTACCTTATTGTTACTGTGTTGGTGTATGGGTATTGCTTGCCATGTCATGTTGTGGTTTGGGAGGGTTTGAGTGACATAACAGTGATGGCCATGGCCTGTTTTGCAGGTGTGTGTGATGCACACCTTGCATGTCAGGGTCATCCGCTTCTCAGAGCAACTAGCTGGGGGTAGGTCTCTCTCTGCGGCAGGGCCCTCCCTCTGGAACAGCCTTCCTGCCTCACTGGAACTTGAGGGGAACCATCTCCGGTTCGGGAAGCACCTCAAGACCTTCCTCTTTGCTTCTGCTTTCTCTCTGCCTCTCCCTTGCAAAATTCTTCACTGGAACTGCACTGGATCTGCAACTGGGCCACTCTCACCGACCTCCGTCCCTGGCCCAGCCACTCTCCAGTTGCACTGCCTCCCTGGCAACCCCTGCACTGCGGTACTGTCTCTCTATCCCTACAGCCCCCCCTTCCCAGCACTTGTCTGCACTTACCTTTGAAGTTGCCACCAGCTGGCCTATGTATTTGTTTTTTGGTCTACTTCCCCTGTACTGCACTCCCCCCCTCCCTTCCCCTTGCACTTTTCCCTTCCCCCTACCCCTGCACTTGCACAATCTCAATGACACCTGGCCTAGTAGTACCGTTGTCTGTCTTTCCTTGTTCCCCCCTCCCTGTCTCATCGCACCTTGAAATACTTGTGTATAGGCCATATCATGTCATGTCATATGTGTGCCTTTTGGTCACACAGGAGAGCTTGTGTTTAAGTAGCTAGGGATGCAGACGATGTGGCACTTCCATGGCAACTATCTCAGGGTGGTAGGGTTGTGACAGTTGACTGTCTCTTTGTCATCATGGATTGTCACCTGGTATGTGCCAGGCCTGTGTGCACTCCGCAGGGGTGGGAGTTTAAGTGAAAAATGTGGCCACAAACTGGGTCCGGGCTTCCTCGCCACGTGCCCTGTCCCCTCCCATGGGCAGCGCCTGTGCCTGTGGTTGGGGATGTGGGGGCATCACCATGTCCACCGGGATGCCCTGCCGTGTTGAAACATTGTGCAGGACACATGCTGCCACAATGATCCTGCACACTACTGGTGGTGCATAGAGTAGCTGCCCGCCAGAGCGGTCAAGGGAGCGGAAACGTGACTTGAGCACTCCAAATGTGCGCTCCACTATGGCCCTGGTTGCAATATGGGCGGCGTTGTATCTTACCTGGGGTGGTGTGGTGGGGTTCCGGATTGGCGTCATCATGTGGTTGCTCAGAGGGTAGGCACTGTCCCCTGGGGAGGTGTAAATGGTTGTGATTATTGTGGTTTGTTTATTTGTGTGTGTGTGTGTGACATGCATGCATGTGCAAGGGCATTTGTACTCACCTAGGAGCCATGTGTCGCCATGCTGCCCAGCTTCCAGGGCCCGGCTCAGGGCAGACATTCTGTATTTTTTTGGAGCCAGGGTAGTTTGCATAGACAGAGTTGATGATTCCCTTTGCATCGCATACCACCTGTACATTGATGGAATGCCAGTGCTTGCGGTTTCGGTAGATGTGCTCAGTGGCCCTAGGTGGACGTAGGGCCACATGGGTGCAATCTATGGCACCGAGCACTTTGGGGAAGTGTGCCACCCTGAAAAAATCCAGGACAACAGCCTGCCTTTCTGCGGGTGTTCTGGGCATGTATATGTGCCTGTGGACTGAGGGGCGCGCTGTCATGATTGCCAGTACCTGGTGTAGGCAGCGAGACTGCGTGGCCTGTGAGACCCCCCCACTATGGCAGTAGTCCGCTGAAATGACCCAGTGGCCAAAAAATGCAGGACATTGAGCAGCTTCTCCAAGGGCTCAATGCTTGGGAGCAAAGGGTGGGGGATGTAAGGTCATCTTCCCACTCCCTGACCAGGTCTAGGATGATGTGGGGTGGAAACCTATACCTGCCATAGACCTGGTCATCAGGCATCCCAAAAAGGCTTGTCCGTGGTGCGAAAATGCGTGCCCTGGCTATTCTCCTCCTCCTGCGGTGTCCCACGATCAGTGCTGCGACAAATGGGGCATTCATCGTAGCTGTATATACGTGTTTGTTGTTTGCGCGCACTTTTATACTGTGCACGGGGACGCTTCCGCCTGCCTTCGTGTGGCGGACGCGTTGACGCCTGTGTGCGTCTTTTGCCATGCGCGGGTTTCCCGTATTCGGATCCATGAATATGGGTTGTTCGCGTGCGTGTGGGCGTTCTGTATAGTTCCCTGCAGTACTTCTCCAGTTACACCTTCTTTTTCACGCGTTATTCCCCATTCTGCGTGTTACGCCCACTGTTCAGCCCACTTTGGTTGTGTGCGCCGCGCTATGTGCGCTTTTGCTGTGCGTGTAGCGCACGCCGTGTATGCCTGCATGCGCCATGGCTGGATTGGGCGCACGGACAGAGGGAAACACGCGCAGCATCTTCCTTGAATCGCACACGTGCGCGTGCGCTGCGTTTCTCGCGCTTGCGCTACCTTGCGCCTGCTTGCGCATGGATTTATGGCACACGTTTGTTCCATTAATCGGCCCCTAAGAGTTTTTCTACATAGTACATTTTTATTGCTTGCGAGTGAGGTGTAGTTGTAGGAGATTGTAGTATTTCTGGGGTATATTTATTGTTTGATTGGATATTTGAAACATGCAGTCAATTTTAGAAGGGGAGGATTTTCATTGTTCAGATGACTGTGGAGAGTTTGTGAATGTTGAGAATGGGATTCATAGTGATGTTGCAGGCATAGGTGATGTGTTCTCAAAGCATTGGCTTACAATCTTTTTTTTTGGTTTTATAATAATATTGTATATGGAGTGTTTGAAATGAGAAGTTTATGTTGCAATTGTAGAGAAATATTTTTGACAGGGAGTACAGGTTTTTTTCTCTTTGGAAAAAGAAAATGAATTAATCATCTAAAGAAAGAACACAGAGAAGTGTTCCAAGATTGTTTTAATTGCAATAGAGGTGGAGAGTATATCTGATTCAAAATATATTGTTTGGTTTATATTGGTAAAAGAACACAAAGGCTCCTTTAAGAGCCACCCAGAGAACTTTTTCAGTGTATTGGAAAAGGAAAACACTGTCGATGCAATTGTTTTAAAAATAGCCATGGTTACGACAGCTGTCAATAAAACAGATTATAGCCATTGGTACCACTAAGTCAATGAGACATTGGCACTCATTACGACCCTGGCGGAAAGGGGTTTACGCCGGCGTAACCCATGGCGTACCTTTCCGCCCGACTACAAGTTCCCGTAGCGCCATGGTGATTTTTACGCCTCCTTTTTGCAGGCGGAAAAATCCATGGCGCTACGGGACTTGTCGTTAATTACGCCACCGTAATTTACGGTGGCGTAATTAACGCCTTCCCCACTCCCATTATACCCTATGGGGCAAAAATGGGAATGGGGAAGGGTAAATGGGGATTGGGGACTTACCGCCCCGCCAAGGTCGGAATGGGGCGGTAAGTCCGCCAACCCCCATGGCGGAGTTGGCAGCTCTGCGCCATGGACCATGGTGCAAATTGCACCATGGTTCTCCGCCAGGGTCGTAATGAGGCCCATAGTGTTTTTTTGGCACGTGTGACTATAGCCTCAGCCGCGGGTATGGCGATTCCAAATTCTGTGCAATGGTCATGTTGTTGCATTGATTCTACACTACACAATTTCACATGTGTTTCTGATTCAATGCCTTCATGTGTGGTTTTATGTTGTTTCAATTGATATACTTTGTCCATATGTCTTTTTGAATTTTTTACAAATGTTACAGGTAGCTGTGACTACCTGTGGTTGACTTGATCCGCGGCTATGAGCACTCCATTTGTACATCGTATTTTGTGGCAGGCTTTCATAGCCACAGATATGAAAGGGTTGTTTGTACCCACGGTTATACCTGTCTGTATTTTGGTGCAGTGATCATATTATATTATGGATGCTTCAGCACAGATTTGTTCATGTTTTTCGGTTTGGATGTTTTTACCTGAAGGCTAGTGTGAATTGATTTTGAAGCATGTGTAATATGTGTTTTTCAGCACAGTTGAACAAATTACCGCGTCTATAGGAGGGTTTTTGTCGTGAAACCCGGGTTATAGCCACTGTTATTCAATTTGGCAAATTAGGGGGGAAACACATGTTTTTTATATAGTGTGTAAATGTTGTATATAATATTCCTTGGAATAATTGTGTTGGGGTTTATTAATTGATATGGTTGTTATAAAAATGTGTTGGACATTTTACTTGTCTGCTTTCTACAGTCCTCTTGTTGTGCTATTGATTTATGAAAGCTATCAAATTGACCCTTTGGTTAACTTTTCACAATCTGGTTCCAGAATTCAGAGTGTGCACATGTTCTGTGTTTGGCTATTGTGAAGATCTATTCATTATTTGGAGCAGCTGAAGGTGAGTGATAATGTGTTTTTATATATTTTATGTACATTTTGAATTGTTGTATTAACATTTGTTTGGCAAATAGGGTTTTCCATATTTTGCTTTTGTGTTTTTAGGAGAGAAACCGTATGACATGTTATGCAATGCGTATGTGTGACAAAAAATATATTTCGTAATAAAGGTTGTTTCTCATTGACATTGGATGATGTGATATGAATGTGGGTGTATACGAAACCCTAGTGTGAACCAAGGAGTGTAACCCTACCTTAGACCAACAATGTGGCTGTGTGTGCTTTGTAGTTGGATATTAAGCTGTTTTTCTGTGACCCTATATTGTTCATTTTGTACTGTCTTCAAATTGTAGAAGTGTTTAAATGTGGCTTTAAAAATGAGAAGCTTAATGAGGCAGTGCATCTGGTGAATGTGAACTTGGTATTCTTTTAGAAATAATAATCAACAACTGTATGTGGAAGTTTCAAAATTTGCTTGGAAATGGTGTGCTTTGAAAGAGCAGGATTCTATTTGGGTTTCATGCTATGTAATGCAATATGTTGTTACGCAATGCACTGACATAGGGAGATTTAGAGTACATGGGGTGTATAGTGGGATGGGGAAACAATATTATTTATAAATAGTATTATTTATGAGGTCTGGTATGATAGCGTTCTGGGGCTGGCCAGGGCACGTGGATGTTCAGACCCTCGTGGAGTGGGGCTGGGCAGTGAAGGGCGAACATACTGCTGATATCTTTTGAGTAGGTGGAAACAAGGGAGGTGCTTGACTTTACATGTTATTTGATGAGGATAAGAACTGATTAAATGGGTGGTAGGATGAGGATGGCTGTGACAGGGCACAGTTATGTGACTTGCAGTAGACTGAATGCTATTTGTCTGGAGTTGGTGGACAGTCCTTAAAGAGACGCTGTGTTAAAACTGGAGCTGGGTGGAGCAAGTAAGTGGCAGTGCATTATCTTTTAGCTCTTTTCTGTCATTACTTTTCTCATGATTTGAGGATACAGTAGGGATGCATGAATGTTTGGTTGGTACATCAAAACATAGGTGTGTTGGAAATTATGTTGCAACACCTTTTTGAATGTGAGTGCATAAATGATGCAAATGTATGTCATATTGTTTAAAGTGAAAAAAAGTGTATCTTTAGAAGTGTTGGGGGAATTGTAGAATGAACTGATGGTTAGAGTATGTGATTGTTAATGAACAAATGTATAGTGGTATGTGGGAAACAGCATTTTTGATGAGGTTTGCTAGGGTAGATTTGTGGGGCTGCCAAGGGCACTTGTCCATGAAAACCCTAGCCAGAGTGGGAATGGGCAGTGGGGGAGAGGATGCTGATATGTTTGATTGAGTAGCAGTAGAAGTAATTAGTTTGTAGGTGAGAGGCAGATAGTGGGTCAGACCATTGATTTATGATGCTTAAATAGGTGGAAACAGGTGAGATGGTTCATTATAAATGTTTTGTGATGAGGATGGCTAATGGGGACTAATTAAGTGGGTGTTGGGAGAAGCAAGGGAGTAGCAAGGTCCAGTTATGTTGGTAAGAATGTACTTAATAGAGTGTGCCTGGAATTAGCGTACAGTTGTTAATTAGAGGCTTTTAAATTGGGAAAACTGGAGCTGGGTGCAGGAACTAAGTAGCAGTGTGTTATGTTGGAGCTATGTTGTTTTATCTCATTACTTATGAATGTTAGGACACACCAGAGATTAACAAATAGTTGGTTGGTGTATGAAAGCAGAGATGTGTTACATATCATTTTGCAACACCTTTTTGAATGTGAATGAAGAAATGATGGTCATTTTCCTCATGTTGTTTACAGTGTACAGTTCTTCTATTTTGACATTATTTGGCAATTGTACTCTCAAGTTATGTGTAGGGTATATGAGGCATTATTTAACACATGCATAGTGGTATAGGGGTAACAGTATTACTGATTAGCTTTGGTAAGGTAGCTTTATGGGGCTGCCTAGCAGATTTGACCATTCAAACTCTAGTGATATTGGGGATATGTAGTGGAGGGTAGATATTCAGGTGATATATTTTGTTGAGTAGCAATAGTAATCATTGGTTTGTAGGTGAAAGGCAGGATAGTGGGTTAGTGCAGTGACTTATTATGCTGAAATATGTGGAAACAAGTGAGGTGTTTCATTTTGCATGTTTTTCGATGATGATGGCTAAGGAGGACTGATTATATGGGTGGTGGGAGAAGCAAGCATGCGGCAGGGCTTGGGTACGTGACTAGCAGTATACTCAATGGTGTGTGCCTGGAGTTGGTCTACTGTTTTTAAGCAGATGCTTCTATGGTGTGAAAACTGGAGCTGGGTGGAGTAACTAAGTGGAGGTGCATTATCTTGAAGCTATGTTTTCTTATCACGTTACTTATGCATTGAGGACACAACAGAGATTAATGAATAGTTGGTTGGTATACGAAATGGAAAGGTGTGCTACATATTGTTTTGGAAAACCTTTGTGAATGTAAATTAAAAACTCTAGTGATAGTGGGGATGGGTAGTGGAGGGAGTATGCACATGCTGATATGTTTTGTTGAGTAGCAGTAGTAATGATTAGTTTGAAGGTTCCTTTTCAAATCACGGTGGCCAATTTGGAACAGGTTTTGCAGGGTCAGTGTCTTACGAAAAGGGATATAGTCTCTGTTTCATTTAAATGGTGGTGTGATTTTCTTTTTTCTTATGATGAGAGATGCGCTCCACTTAAGCACATCCCCTGTCGGGAATTTACAAAAAAAAAGAAAATGTTTTGCATCACAGGCAGATTCCGACTTGTGAATAACTATTACATCTGAGCTGACTGGTGGCCACAGGGTTTTACGTCCCACAGCCTTAACTGAAGCTTTGTTTCGCTTGGCCCTGCAAAACTGGGTCTGGCGGCTCTTTAAACCCTGTATCTGCCTGTCAGTCTGGGCATGGACGTTATATTATATATGAAAATATAAAGAAACACAATCCTAGACCCTCATTATCCCAATTTCTTTTTATACAGATTTTTTGTAGCATGCCATCAAGAAAGCATCAACAATGAGCCACAAGAAAGCCACAAGAAAGGATCCTCCGCAGAGAGTCGATTTAATAATTTATTTATTTGTCAGTTCATATGATGCCGGAGCCCGCAGGCATCAGGGCGCAGAAGAGAAAAAAAGCAAGGATGGAAAGATCAAGGTAAAGGCTGAACCAGATCACTCAAAGAAGAGATTTTTCAGACGTTTCCAAAAATATAGCAGATTTGTTTCTGTACAGAAATCCTTCGGTAGTTTGTTCCATGCTATGTAGGCCAGTACGGGAAAGGATCTTCCAACTCCTCTGATGCACCAGCTGTGTGGCACAATCATTTGTACTTCCTTACTAAGTCTAGTGGCTCTATTAGCAGTGTGTACTTTTATACAATTTTTCAAGTATCTAGGTGCTTGTCCATAGCAGCCAATGTGTACAATAGTCGGGGCCTTAAACTGAATCCTGGTTTTTACTGGTAACCAGTGGAGGCTTCTCCTATGCACCGATATGAACTCTCCTCTGTTCACATTTCTTAATTGCGTCATTTTGCAGGACTTGAAGAATGCCTAGAATACCTTTATTAGTGCCAGGATGAAGGGAGCTGCAGTAGTCTATTCTAGGCATGATCATAGCTCTAACAAGGGTTTCACAATTAGATTCTGAAACATATGGTTTGACCAGGCATAGCTGGCTCAGATGGTACTGGGTTTTATTAACCATATGTTGGATATGAGTCTCTGACCTGAGAGCGGCTTCAAAAATAGCTCCCAGATATTTTACCTTAGTGATAACAGAAATGTGGTTATTAATAATTGAGAAGCCAGCATACACATTCTCAAGTTTCCCTCTAGCTTGAGATATTCCAAAGATCATAAACTCACGTTTAGGCACATATCATTATGTGACATCCAATTTTGGATTTCATCGTAGATCTGTGTCACCCTCTGCATATCAATTTAATAAATGCCACTCAACTCTATGGCCAACTGAGTGTCGTCAGCGTACTTTGAAAAGTAGACACCAAGGGCCTCATTACGACCCTGGTGGAGAACCATGGTGCAATTTGCACCATGGTCCATGGCGCAGAGCTGCCAACTCCGCCATGGGGGTTGGCGGACTTACCGCCCCATTCCGACCTTGGCGGGGCGGTAAGTCCCCAATCCCCATTTACCCTTCCCCATTCCCATTTTTGCCCCATAGGGTATAATGGGAGTGGGGAAGGCGTTAATTACGCCACTGTAATTTACGGTGGCGTAATTAACGACAAGTCCCGTAGCGCCATGGATTTTTCCGCTTGCAAAAAGCAGGCGTAAAAATCACCATGGCGCTACGGGATCTCGTAGTCGGGCGGAGAGGTACGCCATGGGTTACGCCGGCGTAAACCCCTTTCCGCCAGGGTCGTAATGAGGGCCCAAGTCTTTCAAGAAGGACACATAGACATTGTGGCAGGTGGCAGTAGACATTGAAGAGTGATGGTGACAAATAAGAGCCTTGTGGGACCCCACACCTTAATGTTTCATAAGGTGAGCAAGCATCATCCCAAACTACTCATCAAGAAAGGATTAATAATGTACAGAACTCATGGTGGCAACAGTAAAGACAAACAGAAGGGATCACAGTTCAATGGTGTTTATTAAACTAGAATTTTGGGGTGGTGGAAAAACACCTCATCTAAACCTAAATCTAAGATGAGAGCAAGCTTTGACCATCAAATAATAAATCCCTCCAGTCCTTCTGGTGTCTTGTCAAAGTAAAAGGCCTACACTAAAAAAAAATGAACTATTGCCAAATCTTTACAACTAATTACAGAAAGAGTGTGGGATAGGGTTTTCAATAAAGCAAGAAGTTTTCACAAATATTGTGTCAAGATGTGATTGCCAGATGTCTCCCTTGCCCATCTTTTAAGAACCGGACATGGTGGATCTCCTGAACACAGCACACACTCGAGCTTTCCCGGCACGAGTCGACAGTTCTGTACGAGCTATCAGGTTCTTCGATGGTTAAGTCTCTTTTCAATAAAAAGTCTCTTGCCTTTGGGTGCCTGATGAATTCGACAACAGCAAATAAACAAAGAGTTCCTTGTCAAATAGATTTGGGTGATGACTTTTCACCCCTGGATCTCCCTTGGTCGGCATCTGACCCAAATGACAAGGGGGACAATTCACTTCCCCTGGTCTTTACAATACTTCTTGTTTTCACAAATCTTAATGTCTTTTTAAACAGTACCTCAGGGTTCACCCATGTTTGTCGCCCTCCCAGTTCACTCTGGCCAGCTTTTGCAAAAACAGTTCACTGTGGACATCCCTCGCTCGTCTTTACTTCTGTCAACATACTGTTCATAGGGATTTCAGGCCTTGGCCCTTTCCATTAGCATCCCTCTGCCGGGATCACTCTTTCCAGCCTTTACCAAACAGTTCACCATGGATATCCCTTGATCGGTCCCACTCTTGTCAGCATACTCTATGAGACTTTAGCTTTTGACCATTCTCGTTAGCATCCCTCTGTTGGGTTCACTCTTGCCAACCTTTGCAATACACTGTTCATGCTCTCATTTAACCAAATGGGATTCATTTCCCTTAGCTTCACAATCATATGTCGGTCAAAGACTTTTAAGGGTACAGATGATTTTACAAGACCCCTGTATGACCACTTTGACCTCATTTCACCTCTTCCCAAGGCCTTCTGGTTACGGTAGTGTCTACAGTCGGGTAATCACCCGGAGTTTCCTGCATGAGCACCCACATGGTGCCAGACTCCTCTGTTGTTGGTTTTCCCCATTTCTCATCAAGATTTGGTTTATGCCTTACAAAATTCAAATTAGCTGTTGGCTATTTTTCGTTCAACAAACTTCCGTTTCTTATCGACACTCCCCTCTACAAGACTCACCGGCTGTGATGAACCACTTGGCTTTTTTCCTCTTTGGAGTCAAGGTTGGTACCACAGAGACAAACGTCTCTCCCCGGCTTGGTAATCAGTGGAGGAGGGTCTTGTGTACTGTTGACATCTGCTGCAACACACGCTGGCTATTGTTCGCGGTCTTATGCTTCCTTCTGCCGAGTTTTCAAAGGCCTTAGTCGGAAAGGGCATGGTTGCTTCTCTCCTTGTCACCCTCTCAGTATGCACCATCTTTCTCCTCTTCTTGAACTGCGTGCTGCGTTAGCTCTCACGTCTATTGGACTACCTTGCTCTCTGTGTGCTTTCGTGCTCGATCTTTTATCACTACGGGGAAAGAAAAGGGCCATCAGGTGTGTGTGGTCCAGGTCAAATGCCTGACTTTACCTGACTTGCATTGGGACATGACAGGTGAACAACTCTCGGGTTAGTCTGTTGTTTTCTACGGTGTGAGAACGTGTTTATGTGGGAAAAGGGTGGGGGTTGAAGTGTCAGAGTATCCTAGAGAGTAGGATGGGGAAGATTTGTTTTAGGGAATTGCAACCTTCGTACTAGGAAGGTTGGTAAACTCAGAAGGATGGGTTTTGTGGATTGAATGGTTGGTCACGTTTGACTGGGAGTTCGGAAAAGAAAAATCAGAAGGACGAGGAGAAGAATGATTGTGAGTATGTGGTTAGAAACAGGACACCAGGAATTCTGGAGAAGATGGTTTCTGAAAGGAATGGGTTTTAAGATCTCAGGAGATAAGTTATATACAGAGGGGTCGGTGGATTTGGGTAAGAGGGATTCAATGGGAGGAAGGTGGGCAGATGTAGTACAGCCTACAAAGGTCTCAAGGATTTCATCCTCCTTTCCCTCTTCCTCAGTATAATACTGCATCTCACCTTGGGCATTTCCCCAAGAATAACCCTGTGTTCCCCTACCCAGGTGAACCTCCCAAGCTCCTCCAGCCCAAGGGTTGGGATCTGAAGGGACAGCCCTTCCCCATCCACCCGAATAGGGGATTCTCGAGGTCTACTCGGGAGATCACCCTCAGGTTTCTCATAGGAAGTATATTTCTACAGTGTAAGATTTCAAAAAGTAGTGTTGTTAAATCTGTAGATACAAATCCTTTAGATAATACAGTACCTATTTTCAATAATACGTTTGAAAATGTTCAATTTCAAATAGGAGATGTGCCAACTGAATATAATCTTGGAACTGAGAATGTTTATCAAGAAAGCAAAAATAGAAAACATTTATCAAATGTGTTCCTAGCTAGTAAAAAAGAATAATTTCTAGAAGAAAAGGTAGAAAATGTGCTATCAATTTATTTGAAGCAGAGGAATAAAGATATATATATAGGAAAATGTATCACTCTTGAATTTTTACAAATCTTTGGAGAAGTGTGAAATCAAAATCTAGATATGTGGTAAAGGGTTTTTTTTGCAAAAGAAAAAAGTAGAAGTAATAATTAAGAAGGCTTTTGATTCATTTTCGTATTGAATAAACTAAAGAAATGACTTAAGCTGACTACAAATATAGAAACAGTTAATGTACTTACATGTGACAACTCTCATGACGTGTTTGGTGGAGAGTGGAAACATACTTCTCATACAGAAATATAATTTAATGAGGAAAGTTACATTCAAGGAAAGATTGTTTCCCTAGCTATTGATGAGAGTGGACATAGCTATGAAGTCCAAAATCATGTGATTTCTAAAAAAAAGGAGAAATTGTACGGTGTGGGTGGGATAATACAGAAATGGAAAGTATAGGCCAGTCAAAAATAAAATCAAAGACTGTGAGGTATGGATGAGTTTTGCTTAAACATGATAATGTTCAAAGACAGGTCAAGATGCTACAAAGAATAGATGACTGTGAAATACGTAAAAAACAGACTTTTGGGTCATTCTCTAGCTTGTCTTGATAAAAGTAGATGTAACAGTCAGTTTCATCATGTAAGGATGCTGGCTGGACACCATACTAAAATAAGATACCTTGTAGTTAAACTGCATGAGTGCAAAACACCAAGTATGTCTCTTGCAGTTTTAAATCAAATATTTTTGACTGGAACCGTAGAAAGTTTCGTTTCTACAATGCAAATGATAAATATGATGCATTTAAATGGGTATGTGAATGTGGATGAACCACTTACAGAAAGTGGAAATGATGATCCTATGCTTCCAAAGAATCAGATATTTCAACTGTATAAAAGAAGTATTGCAATTTTTGAGTTGTCTTCTACTGAAAGACCTGACATTGTTTGCATATCTTGTTGATGCACTTTTTGTAAGTCTCAAGTGGAACTAGTGTACATAGAGGAGAAAATTAAACACACTGTAGAAGATGTTTGGAAAGAACTTTATCTTTATTTCTTTGGAGGCTCTTTATGTTTGCAGACACTCTGTTGGGTTTTATAATCAAATAAATAATCCTCCAAGTAGTGTTTTGAATGACATGGTAATGCCTGGTATCCCATCTGTGCTTAAGAAATTGAACATGGAGTGATTGCATTGCACATTTTTCATCGTTTCAAAGTTATTGTTAGATTGCAAACAAAGAAGTCCAATCTTCCTAAGATATCATTAGTGCAAGTTTGTGTATGTACCTCTTAATTTGGAAGAAAATGTGAACACTCTAGGAGCGATGGGTGACATTGCACATTCTTTGTTTGTTTCAATAAATGGCGTTGACACTAAAGATGCGAGCATTTGGCAACAGTTTATAGATATTGGAAAATTTAAAAACGCATTGGCATTTCTCTTGGAGTACAATGATGTATACAAAGGATGTCTGACTGTACCAGACTTGTCTATGCTTGATGTTGAGTCAACAAACAAAAGCAGTGAAGGTTAGTTTCAGCGTCTATCTGTTGCAGAAGGGAATAGTTTGATAGAACATAAAACAAACAAACAAACAAACAAACTATTCATGCTGCACACTCACGTGAAATCGTGGGCAACAGTTTAGAACTGCATCAAATGAAAGCAATGAAAGGTGCGCCAATCAGTATCTGGGAAAAGACATTAGAAGCCCGTTGTTTCCCAATGCTTTTCCCAACTGGCACAGGAGGGAGATTAGATGATCGGAAGGTACAAATCTCTTCTTCAGAAAATCGCTGTAAAAGAATGTATGCTGATGACTCACGATTCCGCACCAATGTTAAATATAGTTTTCACTTATTGTATGAAAGTGAATTTTCAACATTATATTATGCTGTTACTCATAGATATACACATACATCTTCTGATACCACAGGAACTGGCCCGTATGGACTCTATCTACTTCCTGAAGTGTTTCAAAGTCTTTAAAGGCCCCATCCGCAAACAGGTCCCCCCATGAGTATATCCCGTTCCTTTCCCAGTGCCTGACGTGGTGCAAATCTGCGACGGAGCCACATAGGTCCGAGAGTAGTGGTATGTCCGGGGAGTAGTGGGGCTTAGAGCAGGCGAGGGTTACTGTCCTGCGCCATACTTTTTGCCCCAGGATAGCCATGGAAGGGGCATTTCGCATTAGGTCGGAGGGGGCCCAGATGAGTTCCTTCATATGCAACGGGGATACTAGGGTCTGCAGGAGGGGGGTCTCGGATGTGGCTTCATCTGCTAGCCATTTAGTGACAAAACTAAGCTGTGCTGCAAGGTAGTACTTTTCAAAGTTCGGGAGTTGGATTCCCCATTGGGTGTACGGTAGCATCAGGGTGGAAAATGCTATTTTGCGTCTCCCTGACCCCCACAAGAAGTCCCGGGTTATCCTTTCTAGCAGGCGGAAAAAAGGCGCATTAATGTAAAAATGTATGTTCTGGAACCCGTACAAGAATCTGGGAAGGACAATCATTTTAATTATGGCAGCTCTTCCCATCATGGATAGGGGGAGTTTTGCCCAAAATTGCATGTATTTTCTCAAGGCTGGGATCGCAGTCTTCGTGTTGTGTTCATGCATTAATGTAGGGGTATGCATTATGTGTATACCTAAATACTTAAATGAGGTCAGCTCCCAGTGTATTCCTACCGCAGGAAGTTCTGCTATGTCTTTCCCCTTGAGGCCTGCCAGAGGGAAGAGGCAGGACTTTGCCCTACTAAATTGTATACCAGACAACCTTGAAAAGTTGTCCAGGACGTCAAACATCGTGGGCACGTTATTTTGTGGGTCTCTGACGTACAATAGTACGTCGTCTGCGTAAAGAGAAATAATATGGTCAATACCCCCCAGCCGTATCCCGGCATCAAAGAAATGTCTTCGGAAGTATATGGCAATGGGTTCCAGTCCCAGTACGTAAAGCATGGGGGAGAGCGGGCATCCCTGCCTAGTGCCCCTGCGTATGTCCCAGGCTTCTGATATGTGTTTCCCTGTTTTTACTCTGGCCGTAGGTCTGTTATAAAGTATCTTGATCCATCTAATGAACCTTGGGCCAAAGCCGAAACTCAGAAGAACCTCCACTAGCCACTCCCAAAATATAGAATCGAACACCTTAATGGCATCCAGGGACAGCAACGCATATGTCTCCGTATTGGCCTCTGTCTGGGCAATAACCTGTTGCACTCTACGTAGGTTCATGGTCGTGTTCCGGCTTGGTATGAAGCCACACTGATCCTCGTGTACCACGTCCCCTATAATTTTAGCCAGTCTGTCTGCTAATACCGTGGTCAATATTTTCACATCGCAGTTAAGCATGGCTATTGGGCGGTAGGAGTCACATTTATCGGCAGGCTTATTTGGCTTAATGATTGGAATTAACAAGGTTTCCCTCATGCTGTCAGGAAGTATCCCTCTCTCATGTGCCTCCTGGAAGACCTCATGTAACAAGGGTGTTAGGGAGGTCTCATATGCCTTATAAAACTCAGTGGGCAGTCCGTCACTCCCGGGGGTCTTAGCATTGGTCAGTGACATGATTGCCTCTGCTATATCCTCCTCTGTGATATCTGCGTCAAGGGCTTCAGCCTGTTCAGGGGTCAATTTGGGGAGCCCTATTTCCTCCAGGGTGTCTATGATTTGGTCTCGGGGAACCTGATCCTTGAGAGGAAAGGTGTTCGTAGAAGCCCTTAAAGGTTTTGTTTATATCTTGCTGTGTCTGTACTACCTTACCTTCTTCAGTCTGTATCATGGTAATCGTGTGCTTGGGGTGTTCTTTCCTACACAACCAGGCCAGCATTCTGATGGGTCTATCGGCTTCTCTGTGCGTTCTGTTTGTTTTGGTGGCATAATCAAACTTGGCTAGTCTTTCCCAAGCCTGGGCACATTTAACTCTAAGTTCCTTAAGGTTATCTTCCCTTTGGTGAGTATTCACCGGGGTAGATTTGAGCTGCTCAATCTGTCGTTCCAACTGATCTAATTCACCCCTCAATTGTTTCCTGATGCCCCCTGCTTTCGCAATGATTTTCCCCCTCGCCACTACTTTGAGAGAGTCCCACATCGTGCTCAGGCGGACAACGCTTCCCGTATTCCTCTCAACAAAACTATCTATAAATTCATGCAGTTCTTCACTGAACACCGGATCACTTAAAGCGTCTATCGGCATTCTCCACATAGGGATAGGGGGTCTGGGGCCAGTTTGATTCCAATTTATTAAGAGCGGTGAGTGGTCTGAAATGGTCCTTCCCAAATATTGCGCTTCTTCTATTCGTGACAGGTGTTCTTCGCCTACGAAGATGTAGTCTAACCTCGTGTGAAGATCATGAGGGGAGGAGAAGTATGAGTACCCCCGAGAATCAGGATGGCGCTCTCTCCAGACGTCAGCCAGGTTCAACCTATCTGACAATAAGGACAAGGCTGTGGTTGCCGCTGAGGGCCCTTTCGGGTGGGGCTGGGACCTGTCAAGGCTCGCATCATGGACACAATTAAAACCCCCCCATAAGAAAATACCATGTCTGTAAGGTGCGATTTTAGCATACATGGAGTTCAAGTGTGCTGGAATGTTAGTATTGGGGAGGTAAGAGTTCACTATGCATATTTCATCCTGTTCCAAGCGGCCCCAGAGAATTACAAACCTGCCCTCAGGGTCTGTCTCAGACCTGGTTAGGTGGAAAGGGAGTTGGGGATGGATCCAAGTGTACACACCTCTTGCATATTTGGAGTAGGTAGTGCCCACGCCCTGTCCCCCCCAATGTTCTCCCAGTCTAGCCAGGGAGTCCGCCATGCAGTGCGTCTCCTGCAGCAGCGCTATCTGCACTCTTTTCCTGTTCAAGTAAGACTTGATTCTATTCCGGCGTAAGTAGGTTCCCAAGCCCCTCACATTCCAAGTCATTATCTTTATCTTAGTATTAGATGCCATGTCGAATCAATCGAGTTGTCAGTGAATCAGTCCGGCACCTACCAGTGACTTCCGCGGCGTCCCCTGGTCCATGCCGTCTCCCCTCCCGTCCACCTTCTCCAGCATCGCTCATTGCACTCGTAGGAGATTCAGTAACTTGAGTAACTCCCATTGCCTTGAATGGGGAAAAACAAACAAAACAAGATAAACAGTCCCTAGCAGTTACTCCCAACTTGCAACGCTCAGGGGGTCCCGAGCCTTCCAGGCCACTCCTGGCCTTCCGGATCAGGTTGTGTGTGGGCAGGCTGC
Source organism: Ambystoma mexicanum (assembly GCF_040938575.1). Taxonomy (NCBI): domain Eukaryota; kingdom Metazoa; phylum Chordata; class Amphibia; order Caudata; family Ambystomatidae; genus Ambystoma; species Ambystoma mexicanum. The sequence continues at coordinate 931,920,052 of NC_090941.1, forward strand.
TCACACAGTTTTCAGTGGGGTGTGTTGCCTAACTTCACTCGTTTGGTCCTTTGAGCTCTCGTCCGATATAGCTTACTTGTATAGCTTACTTTACTGAAGGCTTTCATTGGATGGTGCTTGGTTGGGGTCGGTCGTTATGTGGGGAGTACCAGTTTCCTTCTCTTTCTGGCAGGTTCCCAATCAGCCCCGGTCCGACTTTGAAGGTCCTGTTCCATCATCTGCCAGGTTGTTATGTTCAAGCCACATGTTGGCCGCGGCCGGAATCTCTAGAAATATCGCTTTTCCATTATAGAGAACCTTGAGGTGTGATGGGTAGAGCAGCATGTACTTTAAATTAAGATTCCTTAGGCAGGCTTTTATCGGGATAAAGGAGTTCCTTGCTCGTTGCACTGCAGGGGTATAGTCGGGGTATATAACTATTGTTGCATCTTTCCTCTTTATCTCCCCTCCTTCTCTGGAGTATCTCAATATGGTTTCTCGATCTCGGAAATTTAAGATCTTAGCTATAATTGGGCGTGGATGGGATCCGGGTGGAGGACGTTTCTGGAGGGATCTGTGGGCCCTTTCCACGGAGAACCCTTGGGAGAGGCTACCCGGTCCAATTTTCTGTAGCAACAGTGTTTCGATGAAGTCTGTCGGGTCTGGGCCCTCCGAGTCCTCAGGGACCCCTAGTATGCGGATATTGTTTCGGCGGGCCCGCCCTTCAGCCTCCTCGGAGCGGGCCTCCAGCCTGATCACTTTCTGTTCCAGATCCTGGACCGTCCTCTTCAGGACTCGGGTGTCCTCTACGTTTTCCTGGAGGGTGGTCTATGCCACTGTGACCCTTTCCGTTAGGTTGCAGGCGTCTTGACGCATAAGCTGAATGTCCGATTTCACCTCTTCCAGTCTTCCTTCGAGTGATGTGCGGAGGGCCGCTATTGCTTGGAGGACTTGCGCATGTTTGAGATCCTCTCCTTGTTGGGGCAGTTCCTCGACAGGTTCTGGGTCTTGTTGCGACTGTCTCTGGGGTCTAACTGTCATGAAGGAATCCATGGTGACCAGTTTCAGCTTGCTTTTGGGGGGAGACATTTTTGGGGGGGCTGCAGGTTAGTTTCCGCGCACTGTGTAGATCGTCCTAGTAGCCCCCTCTTTTCGGCTGATGTGTTAAAGATATCGAGTAGCCCTTAGCAGCTCCGTATCTGGCGACCCAGTTGCAGTTTCGCGAACACCCCTCTCTCGATTCCAGGGCAGTTGGGTGGGGTGCTGTCGCTGTTCGGACCGTCGATACGGCCGGGCGTAGGCCCCGGCTGCCCGCCGGTTTCAGGGTCTCGGCCCGCCTTTGCCACTGTGTCTAGCAAGGAGCTTCCCTAGGGCCGGTCTGCAGACTCTCGGCTCGTGAGTTTCGAATCCAAGATGGCGTTCTCTCAGAAGCTTATTTGGGATTTGGAGGGGCGGGAGGGGTCCACCATTTATTTCGTCGCTGGATTGCCTGCGGAGTTTGGTGTTTCCCGGCCCTCCGTTGCCAGGGGCTTATTGTCTGCTCCTTTTCTAGGAGCTTCGATGGAGGAACCATGGGTCTATCAGGCAGGGTCCGCTCCCTCCTCCTCACCTGCTGCGCTCTTCCCGGCTCAGGGCGAATTTCTCCGCTTCCACCTCGATCGCTCCGTAGGCCCGGGGGGTGGAATCCCAGACTTCTCCGCTCTTCCACGCAGTCACCAGGGTAGAGGCGGAGCCGGAGCGCGATCAGTTAGCCCCGGTGGCCTCGGTACCAGCGTACGTCTCGCCCTGCAGTATGTCGCACTTGGTCACAGCTCTAGTCTTGGCGCGCAACGGGCGCTGCCATCTTGCGGGCCCCAGGGGCTCGAGTTTGGGCTTCCCGTTTTCTGGCTTTGCTTCTCCGATTCAGGCCGGGAGTCAGGGAGAGTGTCGGGAAATGGTTCCCCTTCCGTTCTGTCCGGTCCGGTCCTGGATTACTGACCCGTTACCGCGATATACTTGTCATATGGAAGGATCACAGACAGAGCTCTGCAGGAGCCTGTCTTCACAGCATGCGCGCAGGCCACGCCCTCCGCTCAGTAGAGAGAGATAGTGTTGTATGGTGCATGGGTGCACCGGATATGTGTGCAGCTGGTGTAGATGTTGAATGAATGCTGTTTTCTAGCGATACGTGTGGTGATGAAGATATCAGTGGATGTGTGCAGTCTGATGGGTTGACACTCAAACTGGATTCTGGCTGTGTTAGGCCTGAGGAATGCCTATGTGAACAGCTAGGCTGGAATCTGCTCAGCTAGCTGTGTTTTATTAGGGTGATGAGGTGTCCATTTGGTTGTATTCATAAATGAACAGCCAGGCTGAATTATTAGGGGTATAGCTGTGTTCTAGTAGAATGATGGTGTATAGTAGAGAGTAAGCGTAGCGGTGTGATATGGTGGTTATCTGTAGAAGCGCCTGAGAGAAGGCACATGGACAGGACGGCAGGGACATACATAATTACATATGGATAGATAGTGACAGGGGTCGATACAGGTGTATATGGGATACAGATATATACGGGGATACATGTATATAGCGTATAGCGGATAAAAAATATATGGCAACAATTCTATCCACTCTGTCCAGTTCCATCCACTCTTTATCCAGTTCCATCCACTCTGTCCAGTTCCATTAATTCTGTCTAGTTCCATCCACTCAGTCCAGTTCCATCCACTCAGTTCAGTTCCATACACTCAGTTCAGTTCCATCTCTTCCGTCCTGTGCTATCTACTCTGTCCAGATTCATTGATGTATCTGATTGTATTCACTTCAACCATTAGGTCATTCAATCCACTCCATCCGTTCCGTCCGTTTCATCCAGTTCCTTCCAGTACCACCTATTTTCTCCAATTGCATCAATGTTATCCAGTTCCAATCAACTCATCCAATTTAATTCACTCTGTCACTCTATCAACTTCAGTTTGTCTACTCCATCCGTTCCATTCATTCCATCAACTCATCCATTCCATCCGTTCTGTCCATTCTGGTCGTTCCATCCACTCATCCGTTCCGTCCGTTCTGTTCCATCCCATCCACACCGTCCGTCCCATCCACACCATCCGTAACATTCACACCATCCATAATGTGCACACCATCCGTAACGTCCACACTGTCTGTAATGTCCGTAACGTCCACACTGTCTGTAACGTTCACACATAGTCAAGACTATTGAGTGACTGTCTTTGATTTATTAGTGATGGAAACTGTTAGTGCAGATAAGTATGTAGGCATTAGTTACAAGTGGAATCATTGTGTCCACAATGTAAGAAAGGTTATTCTACTCCAGATCTTTTTGAACGATTTGTGTATGTGCCTATGCCTCATCAGAAAAGTGCAAATATTTCTGATCTTGTAACCAAAGTATTCCATGACATGCAATGCAGTTACTGTGGCTGTAATTTACAAACAACACTGCAACATCTAGTTTTTAACAAGTGTGTATTGATTATGTTTCAAAGACACAGTGTAGATGGTAGGAATATGAACACGTCAATAATGCATTTTAAATGTGGTCAAGTTTCTGTTGGTAAGAAAACTTTTAAAATGTGTGCAGTCATATTTCCTCCAGGGGCATCCATTGACATTTGACAGCATGGGTGTGCACAGAGATAGATTGGCTTGTTTGTAATGGCTCTAAAGTAACACACCAAGCTAGATTGCCAAAGGGTTCAAATAATGCATACTTAATGTTGTTAGAACCAAAGTTCTAAGTGTAATATGTTTTGTGATTAGAAACATGCAAAATAGAAGTTTGGAATGGAAGAATAGGGTAATAAGTGTTTTATATAAAGTAGAAGATGGATTTTTAATAGGATGCATTTTAAATATAGTACAATAAAACAAATACATTGTACAAGTAATATTCTGGAGAGTTTATAAACTAAAAGAGAAAATAGAATTCTGCAATCTTCTACTTCTGATTTATTGTTTAAAATACTGTATATTTGAATAAATACAAAGTATATATCCAAGTGTTCCCTATACATGCAAGGTTACATGCATAGTTCCATGTACATTATTTTGAGTGTGAAAGGGTGTAGGAGTAGTGTAGAAAGGCATGACTGTTTACACATGAAACAAGTAAACAGTAGGTTGTAGATCCAAAAACCATATAGTACTATGTTTGAAAAATAAATACAATATAACAACTGATAAGATTTTTAGGGAACAATTTAGGTATACTGTGTTTACTTATTATGTGTATAGGTGGTGAAAATAAGTATGCACACAATGTTTTTTAAAAAAGTATTCTAAATGAAATAAAACAATATAAATACCTTACTGAAAGTGTTAGTTTGTTAAATGTATTCGTACCTCCTGTATACAGTGTGAAGATTTCAGAAAAGTTGCCCAATGTATCCAATCATTAAACTGTGCATGTTTTTATTTTTTTTTATTTCGTATGGTAGGTTTAAGACAATTGTGTTTAGCTTCTAAGGTGTGTAGGTGGCCAAAAAAGGACACACACCAACTTATGAAAGAAGTTATCAAATGGTAATGTAGATGTAATTTGTATAATTTAGAATGCATATTTATACAGTATAAAGAAAAGTATTGCACACTGTGTACAACTATCAGTGCCAATAGAAGTTTAAATAAGAATCCTTTGTTTTTAAGAAAAGTAAATATGATGTGTACATTATAAAATGTCATTATCTGCTTCTCATGTGTGTAGGTGGCCAAACAAAGGACAAAACACAGATTTCATAAGAAGTATGGACATGAAATTTGTTAGGGTATTAGAGTAGATGTTGCTAAGTGTTCATATGTTTACACACATAAGTTTATATTGTCTACCTATTATGTTAAATAACGATATGACTATAGTTTAAAAAGATGACAACTCAACATAATGTTAGACTATTGGCATGTCTTCATTTATTTATTTGTAAAACTGAAGACATATGATATGATATGATATGGTATTTATAACATGCCTATACACAAGTGTTTCAAGGCACGATGAGGCAGGGGAGGGAAAACAGTGGAAAGACAGACAAACGATCCTACTAGGCCAAGTGTCATTCAGATTGCGCAAGTGCAAGGGTAGGGAGAGAGGGAAAAGTGCCTGGTGGAAGGGAAAGGGGGAAGTGCAGTACATGTACATACATAAATGCAAAATAACATAACATAGCATAACATGGGATAAAGGAATAAATACAATGGTAAAGCGGCCTGATGCTGGCAAGTGCAGAGTAGAGCAGACAAGTGCTGGTGGGGGGGGGGGGGGGCTGTAGGGATACAGAAAAACCGTCCCTAAGTGCAGGGGTTTCCAGGGAGACAGGCAGGAGTGCAAAGGGTGGGACCTGGCCCCAAGGTCAGAAGGGTGTGCAGGCAACCAGTGCAGATTCAGGTGGGAATTTCAGCAGGGGAGAGAGGCAGAGAAAGCAGAAGCAAAGAGGAAGGTTTTGAGGTGTTTCCGGAACCGGGGATGGTTCTCCTCAAGTTTCAGGGAGGCAGGAAGGCTGTTCCAGACAGAGGCCCCTGCCGAAGAGAGAGATCGACCATCAACTCGTTGCTGACCCTGAGGGAGTTGGAGGCAGATGAGCGAAGAGCCCGAGAAGGAAGGTATTTAGGAAGAGTGAGTTGAAGGTAAAGCGGCCCCAGGCCCAGGAAGGCCTTGTGGATAATGCAGAGGGTTTTGAACTTAATACTTGTAGCCACTGGGAGCCAGTGCAGAGATTTCAGTCCTGGAGAGATACGATCCCAGGGCTTGAGGCCAAGGACAAGTCTTTTCAGTCCTGTTTTGGATAAGTTGCAGAGGGCGGAGAGTAGGGGCAGGCAGGTTTAGATAGAGGCTGTTGCAGTAGACCAGTTTAGAGAGAACCAGGGCTCTGGAAATGGTGAGCTTCTGGGGGAAGGAGAGGAGAGGAAGAATACCTCTGTGGAGGTGCCTTCTTAGTAGTGTGACTTCTTAGAGACATCGGAGATGTGAGGAGAGAAGGAGAGTGTGGAGTCGAAGATGACCCCAAGGTTTTAGCCTTGCAGGTGGGAGCAGGAAGAGGGACAAGAGAGGCCGGCCAGAGAGCAGCAGGGAAGGAGGCAGAGGGTATGCCAATGAGTAGAATCTCGGTCTTACTATCATTAAGGCAGAGGTCATTGGCGGCACACCACTCCTGGATAGCAAACAGACAGTCAGCGATGAGGGAAGGAGGGGAGGAGGCAGAGGGTAGCCTGAAAATGAGCTGGTTATCATCAGCATAGCACTGAAAGTTGGGGCGATGCGGTGGGCAAGGAGTGCCAGGTATTGGTTGAACAACCAAGGAGAGAGGTTAGACCGCTGGGGGATACCACAGGTAGAGAAAAAGATATCGGAGAGGAAGGACCCAAGTTGGACCTGGGAGGGTCGGTCGGAGAGGAAAGAAGTCAGCCACGCCAGAGCCTGTCCTGTGATACCCAGGTTATCTCTGGTTGTATACCATAGAATACCATAGTCTGGTTGTATGTCTTGGTTTCCTGGTTAAGGTTGCATACATAAATCTCTGAATGTGTCCTTATTTATTATTAAATAATGTTTGTACAGTATTTTAACATATTCATTGTATTGAAATGGCTTTATTGGGGTGCGAACTGTTGATGTTTTGTGGACAAATCTTTTTAGAATGTGCTGTTGCAAAACACAGTTTGTACTTACCTACATGGTTAGTATAGTTGAAGTGATAATATTGCATGCAGGTGCTCTTAATTTTGAAAGTGTTATTTACATTTTTATGTTACATGTTATTATATACGTATATTTGTAGAAAGAGAGATAGTGTATCAATTGCGTATGTATATATATTTATTGTTAAATAGTTCAAATAAGCAGAGATGTTTTTTTTCTCTCCAGACATTTCTTTACTCTATGGTATGATTAATTAATACAACCTGATAATGATTGTATACTGGGAATACAATCAGTATTTACGTGGTACCATTATGATAACATAAACATACATAATTTAGTTTTTATTTTGTCATAAACTACATTTCATTTTGTTTCAGAGTTAGTAATATGGAAGAAAGAAGAGAACATGAATAAAGTTATTTGGTAAGTTATTTGATCAATATGATATTTAAATCTATATACAGATGTTATATATTTATTTAAGGTGAGCAATACATTGTAGCAAACATTTGCAATTCAGGGAAAAACCCTTAGTTGCAGGGCCGTTACGGTGAGAACTTAACGCAACAAAACCCATGAAATTCAGCTAAAGCTACCTTAACTTGCGATAGTGCCTGCACTGATTATTTGCCTTTCTTCTCTTGGGTGGAGTGAGAGACTTAACTTTACACATCTACTCTCTCGGAGGGGTGGGGGCAAACATTGAATGTTTTACGTCTCTCGAATCTTGCAAGTGTCAGTGAAAATACAACATTTGTACATCTCTTACTTCTCTCACAGGTGCACACTAAATGTTCACGTTTCTACTTTGCTGCAGGGATGGTGGCTAATCATGGATTTTCGACTCTCTTCTCTTGCAGGAGTGGCCAGCACAGAATTTTAATGTCTCTCCTCGCTTGTAGGGGTGGGCTCAACCGACATATTTATATATCTGCTCTTACAGGTGTAAACATTTGCTATTTATGTTTCTCCTCTCAATCAGGAGTGTGCCACCACACTGAATTTCTATGCCTCTTCTCTCTCCCAATGGCTGGGAGATACATTGGATTCTTACCTCTTTCTTTTCTCCCAGCAGAGGTGACACACTGAATTTTGACATCTCTTCTCTATCATTAGGTAGACAATGACATGTTATGTCTCTCTGCTTTCTCAGGGGAGGGAGCAAATACTACATATGTTAATGTCCACTCGCTTGCATTGGTGGGGGCACAGACTTAATTTGTACATCCCTCCTCTCTCAGAGAAGTAATTAAACACACTCAGTTGTTATATCTATCCTCTCTTGTATTGATGGGTATACACCCTATATAGTGACATCCCACACTTCTCACAGGAGTGGGGATACACACTGAATGTGTATGTTTCTCCTCTCTTGCAAGAGGTGGATGCACACACAGAATTGTTAAGTCCCCCATCCCTTGCAGGAGTGTGGGCACACATTGAAATGATATATCTATCTTATCTCTCAGGGGAGGGTGCACACATGTAATGTTTATGTTTGTCCTCAGTAGTTGGTGCATACACTGAATATTAACATCTCTCTTCTATTGCAGGTGTCGGCACACACACTACATTTTTCGTCTCTATTTTCTTACAGCAGTGTGGCACAAATTGACTGTTTGTGCCCATACTCTCTTAACAGATTTTATGCACACTTGTATATCTCTCCTCTCTCATAGGGGTGTGGTCACACACCAACCTTTTATGTCTCACCGCTCTTCTCGATGGGCTGTCTCAAACTCACAAGAGAAATTATGATATGGCAATTATTTAATAAACTCCTGCAGATTCACCCACATCCTGCAGCTGAGCTTCCAGGGATTTGTGGTTGATGTTTGGGGATACCCAAAAAGTATTACCAGTGACAATACCAACTCCACCTCAGGAGCTATACAGTGCGCTCACCTCACATGTTAACTCCCAAACCACTATGATCTGCTATTAATAAAAATAATAATTATTGTTATTATTATTAATATGGTATTTATTGAGCGCAGACCTGTCTTTTAGGAACTCCATCAGTCCGGGCAACTGCTGGTTGCCTAAGGTCTGTGCTGGTGGTCGGTCTCAGCTTCCAGAAGTATTCTGACTTTTTTTCATATTGCAAGTTATACACTCTGACAATTATTTTGTTATGCCAGGTTTTACACTGCTCACATCTAAGATGACCTCCACGCTACCATGCCATAGAATGATGGTTTGCAGTGACCTGGCTGGGGGGGCAGGAAGAAAGTTAACACTGGGGTTATCCCTGTGATTCTGGGCCACCACCACGTTCTCTACAGACGTTCCCACCGCACTACCAGCCTTAGCCCCTTCCTGAGGCTGGGAGGATAGCTCAGGGGCAACACATTTGTCTTGGAAGTAAGACAATGCATAGCAACACAGATTTGAAATCAGGGCTTGCGCCTAGAAACTGGTCTCTGGTAATAAGCGCAGTATAAAAGAACAATTATAATTACTATTATAATTATTATATCAGTGGATCGTCATTGCAGGGGATCATCCCATAAGATTGATCCATAGCACTGGTCATCATAACCCGGTATCCTTACATATTATCCCCACCAACAATATCGCCGTACATATGGTTGTCCGTCTCACCATAGGTAATATTTTTGGGGGGTATAATTTGTGGGAGTGGGGATTGCGGGGGTGTCCCCTGCACATTTAAAAATAATGCGGGGGTTTGCGGGGTGTCCCCCGCAGGGTCCATGGCTCAATATCGCCGCAACAATATGGCAATATTTTTGTATCACAATATTTTTGCGGGGATATTAACACATGGAACCCATAACCCCACCAACCTACAACGTCAGGGCCAAGACAGTGTTAATAATGTCGGAAATCACGATTGACATGGAGGAGGCCAAAGGAGAAACCTCACACCTGCTTTCAACAAGATCGAGGAACATCACCTTACCTGGAGTGGCCCTTCATTCACAGGGTAGCTTGCCAGTGTCCAAACATGGGAAATCATCATAATGGTCTGCTTCAGTGTTGCCTCCATTGCACACCATTTTGTTTGCAGGAGTATGTGCAACAATTTTACAATTGCTGGGCTTACACAGTCCATCTGTTTGTCAGTACAACCCTGCGCCAAGGTCCGAATAGGGGTTGTTAAAGTTACTGAAGCCACCGTGGGCATGTTCCTTGATGTTCCCTTTTCTTTTTCGTCAAGTAAGTTCTCGAGACCACGATGATGTCAATTCCTCACTAACTATAGATAAGGGGGACATCATCCGAGCGCCGACCCCCTGCGCACGGCCACACACACTGATATTGTCGGCTGCCAGCCCAACAGCTCCAGGGATTCATACATTTTTATCAGCACTGCATCAGCTCCCACGCATTCATACTCCCCCAGTGGATGACTTCTTAGATTGTAAGATTGCATGCTGCGACAAGCTGGAGGTAATATCCGTCAAGTAGATGTAAGCAGCAGTGCAAAGGAGGGAATATAGTCACCACAATGGAGTCTTCACAGTCAGGGAAGCAAGGTATTAGGAGTATTGCTCACAGCTACTCGAGCAAGCCTCTGCTCCACACTCCAACACCCGAAACTGACTCCACTTAACTTCCAACAGTAGTTTTCCTGTCTGTTGATGGAACGTTGACGCAGTAGATGTCATCAAATGAATCCAGAGCCAAAAGATGCAGATAGATGCACAACACATTAAGAGTGATGAGAGAAAAAGTTGGCGCTGACACCACCAACACCTCTTAGCTTCCACTACACGTGCTGGAAGTGTTTTTAGACTCCACAAGGTGAAAAAAACCGAGCAGCAGGTCCATCCTTAAAGGTATAAGCAAAGTCTCAACAGTAGTTTTCCCGGCTGTTGAAGGAAAGTTAATGCAATAGGGGCCGTCAAATGAATGAACAGCAAATAGATGCCGATAGATGCACAGCAAATTGAGAGCAATGGTAGAAAAAGTCAACGCCTCCACCACTGACACCACTTAGCTTCCTCTTCAGAGTTGTACTTTGCACATGTTGGACAGAATAAGTGTGCAGTGGAATATCTTCACAAATTAATGTGACACTAAGAATAAAGCTCCAGGTGGGGATTTATAAAAGCATGCCAGTCGCAGCTGGTTTCCTTTGTCTGGCCTCTGCTTTGACCTTTCTTGGAGGCCACCAAGTGGGTTAGTCATTGCAATGTATCTCTACATGAGATTCTCCCTCGGTTGTATTTACTTGTGCCCCATATGTCCACACAGCGAGCGCCCATGCCGTGGCAGGTGATGACAGTGGAGCACATCTGTCGAAGGACCTGCTTTCAACCTTGTGTGGTGATCCACAGGTAGTTAATTTTTTAAAGGTAACACTGAGTATATTCTTGATTCCTTCATGGAGCCCCGTTTGAAAATAAATGTGCCCACCTTCTGCCAGACTTAGAGGAGGAGGCCATTCAACATACATCAGAAGAAGGGCACACTCCAGATGTGTAAGGATCGGTGATGTAGTGCTTGCAATATCAATTGGAGAAAGAAGGAAAGCAGCAGGAAGAACACCAGCCAGCCACAATGTATCCAAGTGCTCTGGGTAAGTGCAATGTATCCAAGCCACAAGTTGACAGCATCAATCAGTAGTGCATCAGGGGAAACTTTTGAAATTTGTGAGCAGAAGGACTCAACCTACATGCTGGCAAATCTGTGGGCGGTGACTTGGACATTTTGAACACAGACGGGTCCTCAACTGTATCCGATACCTTAAGACTATCTGTTCTCCCACAGAGCTCTGCCACACCTTAAGGATCTGAGATTATTTTCACAGGACACAGCTGATCACTTAATTCTCAAGTTATTTCACAGCCACCCACTAAAGCTCTTGGATGTTACATGACACCCCACCCACTGAGGTTGTCAGGCTCTCTCACAGGGTTCCGCCATGACTTAAGTTCCTCCACCAGGGTGGTGTCACCCACTGAGGGTTTCCAGTTTTCCAAAAGACACAGTCCCCCTTAAGGTTCTCTGTTCTCCCACAGAATTTAGCCACCCTATCAGATTTTTAACAGGACACAGCTGCCAACGTAGTTTCTCTGTTTTTATTTTCACAGCGCATGGCTACCTGCTAATGTTCTCGTTTTCATTATACAACGTGCCATTAACTAAGGTTATCGAACGGGACGCAGCCACACCTTAAGGTACTCATACAGGGTGCAGCTGCCCTCTAATATTTGCACGTTCAAGCCACTGTTCGAAGTTCTACAGCCTCAACTGCCTACTACAGTTCCTAATGTGTTATCAGTTCCTACTGTTTTATCGGGAGGAACACAACCACAGATTAATATTTTCAAGATCTTTTACCAGGTGCATCTGCCCTCTAAAGTTATTAGTCTCTCACACAGAGAATTGACTTAATTTCTCATACTATTCCACTCTCCACTGCCACTATTGTGGGTGCAGATTCTCGGTGTGAGGCCAGCCCCCTCCCCCCATTACTGCCTCATTCATTCCCCCTGGACATCTTCTACAGGAATCAAGGAGGATGAGCTGCGTGTGCCTCTTTAGGTTGTCTGCCACCACTATGTAGTCCAGCGCCCCTGGACTATCCACAATAATGGTTTTAGGTTCCTGTATGACTCATAATGTAGTCAAGTCGGTCCTGCCCAAAGACAGGCATTTTCAGTGGCACTCTGCCCCAAACTTCCTGTTGGGGTGGCATCAGCGACAGAGGCCTGTTTCTGGCCACAGTTGCCGGTGCCAATGGCATCACTTGGGCATTCTGGTCTGTTGAAGGTGTTTTGACCAATTTGGCAACAGTTATGCACCCGGGAGGAGCTAGCATTCTCACCATCCTCCTTTTCACCACTGCACGGGGATGTGAGGGCAGGCAGGTCACTATTGGCCTCTGAGTAGAGGACTCATTGGTCGGGTAGATTTTCCTGTGCCACAGACAAACATGGCTTCTCATTCTCGTCGTCCTTAAGGTGTGGCCTTTGCCCGTGCCTCTTTTCCTTCTGCCTCACTTGACCCTCTTTCCATAGCTCAGTCCTCAAACAGGTGGATGGAATCAGGCTCCTCCCCACTGACTGGCCTCTTTAGTTACAGGGAAAACCAGGCCCACGCACATGACAAAGTGTGCTGTGTCGGGGATTAGAGGACTCTGCTTCTTGGTGCTCTTTATGTGCCTGGCCTAACCCCTCCACCATGGCAGATGCAATAAGCATCTTCTCCATTGCCTTCTCATGATGGAACTCCTCCTAATTATTAGCAGCACTGTTGACCTCTTGCTGGGTGGAGACCATTTCCTCCTCACTATCCCCCACCGAGACCAGAGATGTCCCCACATTTCTCCTCCAGGCTGTCAACCCCTCCTCTAACATTAACATGCCATCTTGCTCGCCCACTGGACCTGGCCCTTCTCCCATGGGGACATGCATAGAGGCTCTAACTCCCCTGCCACCACAGGGGTATCCCACTGACTTTGGTGATAACTGGCAAATTCTAATCACTCTAACTTCTCAGCTGATCCTCATCCAGAGGCCGCCCAATGTTTCAGTCTCATTCACAACTAAGCAAAATTGTAAAATTCCATTCCGCCTGCTGCGTAAGTGAAATCTGTAAGATTTCAATCTATTTTGCTGAAAGCCGTTCTTCTGCCACACTTGTGTACCGAAAAGAGTGGTGCGAACTTTCTCATGCCGTCTCGAGAACCGAAACGAGCCATGCAAAGTTTCTCATCCCACTGCATGAACCTAGCATGGATTGAGAAGAGTGGCACGAAAATTCTCCTGCCACTGCTCACAGATAGCACAAATCAAGAAGAGCAGCGCAAAGTTTCTCATGTCGCTGCATGATTCTACCATGAATCGAACCAAAAGATGCACAAAGTTTCTTGTGCCGCTCTGCAATCCTAGCATGGCTTGAAAAAACCATGCAAAGTTTCTGGTGCCATAATGTGAAACTAGTATGGATCTAAAATAAACCTTTACAAAGTTTTCTGTGCCTATGCGTGAGCCTAGCATGAGTTGTGGAAAACCAGAAAAAGTTGTGCCACTGCACAAAACTAGTATATGGATAAAAAAAGACCCAAATGAAGTTTATTGTGTCACAAGCCTAGCACTGATTAAAAAAAAACCTGCACTAAGTTTCTCATGTCGCTGCGTGAAACTAGCACGGTTTGGAAAAACCCACCACAAAGTTTCTCATGTTGTTGCGTGAAACTAGTACAAATTGAAAAAAGACCTGCTCTCGTCACGCTCCACACTGCATGCGAAACTGTACACAACCCGGCAAAATGTCAGTGGCACCGGAACCGTAATTCTGATTTCGTAGAAAGGATAAAAGGAAATTCTGCATATTTTGTTTCAAAGTGAACATTTTGCTCACCCCTACTCACAGCACTAAGGCTAGGCAATGTTGTGTGGACTATTTCTTTCAATTGGCACCACAAACAGCATGAGTTTTTCCCTTCTCCTCCATTATGGATCCCACTAGGTGATTTCCTCATAAAGTTTGGCCTGGCCAATTCCATATGTACCAATTCATAGACTGATCTAGACACACAATACAACCCATATCTCAAGTGATCTCATGCTAACATTCAAGTCACTCATCAGAGACAACATATACGCCCTTTGTTTTATTCAGGGTTCAGATATTCGTTCATGTACTAAATTGCTTCTAGGCTGAATCACAGAGAATTCCTTCTGTGTTTACTGCTACATACTGCGCTAGGCTGTGGCAAGATCAGCCATGATGCTTTGTACACACCACTTTAGGATATACCTCTTTCTGATAAAGATCATTATACCATATTTAGCTTATTGTTAATCTTGCACTGCTACCCTCCATGACATACAATTCTGCAATATACCACACAACCCACCAGCCTTAGACAACATGCATCACCCAATGCAAGTACTTTCTAAATCTCCCAACTCTCTTAAATGCTCTTGCCAATTCACCGTACCACTACCCTGCAGATGACAGGCTACTGCCTACTGATCACCAACACCAGCATATTCCAAACACAATACACACACACAATTGCATAGACAATTGCATGCAGGCAATGATAACTCCAAGCTTGCCTCAGCAGCAGATCTCATAGCAACCTCTCCCTTTGTTTCCACTAAAGCAATACGTAGATCCTTTCTTTCACTTACCTTAAGAGGCCTTTCAGAGTTCAAAGACAAGTAAAATAATATACAGGATTATATTACAGAAACTCTGCATTGTGTAAATGCAATTAGCACTGTGCCAAACATATTCAATTTCGATGCATTATTGCACCAAGGCAAAGGACTACGGGTTGCGATAAACATATATCTGGGGGCAGCAATGCATTGACAGAATGGGGCAAAAACAGCCTTTTTCAATGAAAACACCCCATTGAAAATCGCTTTGCAAATCCAGCCCAATATGTTTTTTGACATAGGAAAACTTTTTTTATGTTTGAAGATTTTTATTGATAGAATTAAGGTATACAAGTCAAGTGATAACAATCATCATGCAACAGAAATTGGGGCAAACATAAAGACGATGCAAATAAGATGTGAAAGAGAATTAATGCGAATGCAAGCCAAGTATCCTTATATCAAATTGTACAAATCAGAATTAATAGCTGTTGAAATATAGTGGGGGGGCATAACAACCAGGAAAACAAGACAAAACAGGACTAGACATATACAGGAAGATAAAGGGAGGGGGCAGGGGAGATGATGTGCTGGTACAAGTATAATAAACTCACAGGTTACTGATGTAAGTCTGAATCAGATAGAAAGTCATGTAAATATTGCCATTTCAGCTGATACTCATTTAGTAGGACAGGGGCAGATGCATTACTGCTTTCTATCTATGAATATTGTGGGATGTATTAACCCACTTATGCTCTGCCGTGCGGCATCACTGTGTTCTGGTGGTGCCAGAAATATCAAAATGGCTGCAAAACCCTTGTGCGCACCAAAACCTATGGAAATTACGCTTTGTAACACGAAAAGACGGCTGCGAAATCTACCATGCATGTTGTCAGTGGTGGAACGGAGTCCTCACTCCAGAAACATGGCACTGGGCTTCACAACAAGTAAAAATGGAGCGCAGAGGGAAAAGCGGTGCTTTGCTGAAAGAAATCCAACATCTTGCTTTTAAATCCTTTTTCTTGGTTGCTGAAACTGCAGAATGCTGGTACTAAACACTCTGAAACATTTAATATTCTTGGTGAATGCTACAATTCAGTTAGTTCAAGAAAACATGAACATGCAATGTCCCGAAAAGCTGACTTTTTCATCAAAACATTCACAGCAAAATTGTGCCTGCCTGTGAAATCTGTCCAAATCTGGGCGCGGTAACTATGGCTGCCTGTATGACAGCTGTCAGTTACCTTGCATGATAGAATTTAAAGTTGTACAACTGGAATCTCATGTCTGAAAACTAGGTGACCTGTTATTGAGCGTAACCTAGGTTGTAACTGTTTAAACCCCTGGTTTAGAATCTGGAATAAGTGTTCTAGCTGCTTGTTTTGAAATTATAAGTTTGTTTTAAACCAAGAAAAAAGTGTAACAGAATGACATTGAATTTAAGCCTGCCTAAAAGCAATCAAACCAGTCCAACAGCTTCCCCCGCGGAAGCCAGGCATCTCCCTTCTGCTTCACTCCACCAGGAAATCACACCTCTGTTATGATTAGATCAGGGGAGGAGAATTTGGGGCTGCAGGGGAAGGAGACAATGGACATCCTCTGGCTGAAAGGAAATACGAAGTGTGAAGAGTCATAAATGGCCGGGCCCAGAAGGAACTGGGAGGCGACTGCTTCTGAGCTGCCAGGAGAAGAAGGAGGCAGAGACAAACCACAATTTGTTGTTAACAAAGGCCAAAAGCACATTCTTAGAAGACTGATAATTTACTGTGTAAAATTGTGAAAAATATGTAAACAACAGATTTGTGAATCTAAATTTTAGCGGCACATTTTAAGCGGCGCCAGAACTCTGTGAGATGTTCTGGGAAGTAACAGCGGAAAATATGGTTTTACACCAAATATATTTATGCCACAAGCATGAAACTTCATACACTTATGCCCATATTCAATACGCACATTTGAACACATTTTCTGATAAACTAGATATTGTGTTCCGGAAAAAAAGGGCAAAATTCTATAAAAAGCAGACACAAGACCTTACAGCGCCGAGGTCTGGAGGAGTATCTGCTACACAAAATATGTAATCTATATATGTTATTGTTATAGATATTGTACACATGTAAATATCTATTGTACTAAAAGTAGAGTTTATGTTCAAGGGACAAGGGGAGGATTCTCTGACTCATAAACTCACACCATCAAGGTGACACCCTATTTCTCTCCTCACATGAAGGTAGAGAAGAGACTCTAGCCAATTGCCTGCCTAAGGGGCGGGCTTAGGATAAACCAGCACACACACCCTTTTATCATAATCATAAATAGAGACAGCTGAGGACTTAGAGACACACAGATTCACCCACTAACTGATTGCTGGCAGAGCACCCTACTAGAGAACCATCCATCTTCCTGGCTCCAGACTCCAGAAACTGGGCAAGCAGAAAGGCTCATTGCATAGCTGAACCATTTTCAGCTAGGCCTTAAGATTCCAGAACCCACCCCAGCAACCTAAGGGGAACAAAAGAAACAGCCGGGCTGTGCTGTAACTGCTTTCCTGCCAAAAGGATTATCATCAGAACCAAAATATCCAATCCAGTTGTGCTGTGCTGTGACCAGAGCCATTGCAGACCTGATCCAGTCCTGTGCCATGCTGTGAACAGACCCAGTCCAGTCCGGTGTGCCCAGCAGAAGCCCTGACCAGAAATCTTGACGTACCAGAATTCGTGACGGTTCCGCTCAAAACATATATATTGAGTATCTATAGAGTAGAACTGTGTCACTAGCATATGTACCTGGCTTAGTCCAATCCCTATCTAGATCTATCCTATCTTGTCTTCAGAACCTGCATTGTTAGAAATCTTTTTGAATTGCCTGAACTCTCTAACTTATCCCTACCATCTTCCTTCTGTACTAGTATTGTCAAAAATATCTTTACGCTGATATATTTCATCTGAAGAAGGCAAGCTCCTTGGCAGGCGGTGACCCTGATCCAGTGGCTGTACTTCTGCGTGGTATTTGCTTCTTCACAGTCATCCCCTAGTATAAACAAATCCAATTTGGCTTTTAAAAACGCATCCGTGTTTTCTCATTCCTGTGCCCATCTCAGAAAAACGACCTCCACTAAAACATCCATAACTTTCCCAAATGTTATGCTAGAAACAATATTTCAACTTCTGCTTGTAGCTAACATCCTCAGCTTTCCGGAGAAATGCATTCCAAATCCATATAATTCTCCCGCAATCGCGATTACCCCGCATGGAAAAGTTTGCCACGAATTTCGCTTTAGGGAAATTCTGTCACATGTAAAACAGCTTTTGATTGCTTCCGACCTAAATTTAAAGACT
This sequence comes from Ambystoma mexicanum, assembly GCF_040938575.1. Lineage (NCBI taxonomy): Eukaryota > Metazoa > Chordata > Amphibia > Caudata > Ambystomatidae > Ambystoma > Ambystoma mexicanum. The sequence goes on from NC_090941.1 coordinate 931,938,093, forward strand.
TCACATTGTTACTTGGTATCAAATCATTGCTAGTGTTTGTCTGCAACTATCTTAAGCAGCTCCCATAAGAATTTAAACAATTTCATAATTTTAAACCATATTTAGTGTTTCACCCAATCCATTCTCAAGATAACTTTAAATCCATTTTGACAGTTTGCCAATCAATTCTGTTTCTCTCTTGTGTTTGCTGGGGGGAAATTGGGATTGACACTTTGTTTAAATTCTGCATTTCTGAATCCTGTTCTCTCTCCTCCTATCTCTTTACATTGCCTGTTGGGGTGTTGAGGTGTGTACACGGGGAAATAGTAACCACACTGCTATTTGATCTGAACACACACACAAGTATTATTTCTGTGCTGAATTGTTTTGCTCACTATTACCCCTTGTGATTAAAGAGATTGCTTAGTGTTACATCACCGCATTGGTGATTATTGTATACCCATTAAACATAGGGTGATTATATTGTGAATACATGAATAAATATTTTAACTTTGCAAACCAGCCTGATTCCTGGTTCAGTGTGACCGGGGGGTTCCAAGAGAGGGGTGTGATATGAGTGGTACATCGTTTAGAATAACATAACTTTTAGATACAAAATAAATAAGGATTTCAGTTGTGCATTACAGGCTAGGCGTTGACTTAGGTGAAGTGCCGGATTGAAATCACTTACGATATTGCAAATAGAGTTCCACCAAAATTTGTAGTGAATATGACTTAGGTTTTTCCGATTGGAAGTGATTGAATTGCATTATGCATTAAACATAAATCAAACAGATAGCAAGCATGTTTGCTAAAGGGATTATTATGCAACATGGAGCTTCCAAGAATAAGAAAATCAAAACATAAATGCAGATGAGGGTTGAAAATACATTTGATGGTATTCCGCACAGAGTTCCAAAAAGGTTTGACATATTGGTATTCTATGAACATGTGCTCAAAAGAACCTTGGGAATGTAAACAACTTCAACAATTGTCATTAGGCGATAAACCACATTTGAAAAGGGAAGCAGGGGTAATGAAGGCTCTATGATGAAAATAAAATAAGGTTTGGATGAGGCTGGCAGATGCAGTAATTTTTTAAATGGGGGGGGGGCTAGCCAAATTGGCGGTTCAACAGTAAACAATCACATCTCCAGTCATTATAAAGGCAATCAACTTCAGACTTAGACGACAATTGTAGTAGAATTTTATAGTATATAGTGCTGTAGTGTTTCAGTTTAGCATGTGAAGAAATATTTGCCCATTAGGAATATTGGGACTATACAACAATAATTCAAAATGTTCTACTATTGCAGAAATAATGGCAAGGAATTGCTTCAAGGAGGAAGCAGACATATGAAAATTGGTAGCAAATTCATCAATTGTAATGGGAATACCTTGCAAAAATGAGTTGATTGCAAAATCTGATGACTTTAGAGAGCCATGGCTTCCAAAATATAGATTTACTTTTACTTGGGGGTTTGAGCCAAATTAAAGGAGAAATTAGTGTGGACTGTGTGGTTATATTAGGAAACAAATATAGCTTAAGGGATAAAACAGACTGGCGAATACTGGAGTATTTAGTTAGTTTATGTTTCCTTTTAATAAAGTAAAGGTTGGCAAGGGATATAGGGGACACCATAGCTCTTTCCAGGCATCACCACCTAGGTACTCAAAATGATTCCTCTTGAGTAAACCACCACTGTGTTTGCTTGATAATGAATGCAATGTGATATTCTCTGAAGTCAGGGAAACCAACACCACCTTGAGAATTGGGATTTTTTAAGTTTAATGAACAAAATACTGTGTTTCTTTTCCCCTCAGGAATCTTTTAATTTAAAGAAGCAAGGTGAGAGGGGAATTGGTATCATATAGAGAGTGTAGAGTATAATGGGGGAGATTATCATGTTAATAGATACCAGTCGGCCCCACCAGAAGAGGTAAAGGGGAGACCATGTGGATACTAGCTCTCTAACTCTAGCCAACATACTATCCAAATTATGTTTACAAATGCTATTGTTGAAAAAAGAAATGTGGAGGCCTAAATATTTGATTCCTTGGGAACAACATTTCATACCTAGGGAGCAGGTGTGACAAGTTGTACAATGCATGTTAAGGGGGAGAATCTCAGACTTATCAGTGTTAAGTTTGTTGCCTGAAGCTTCTGAAAAACTAGAGATTATATTTAATAGATATGGGGCACTTTGGTGTGGATTTCATGAGAATAAAAGTACATCATCGGCATAAGCCACTGCCTTAACATCTAGATGGCCAAATGAAAAACCTGAAATGTTATTATCTTGTCTTATGTTTTCTAGAAATGGTTCTAATGCTTGAATTAAGAGAATAGGAGACAGTGGGCAGCCCCGACAAGTCCCTCTAGGTATGGGGAAAAGGGGGATAGTTGACCATTCACAAAGACTGCAGTTCTGGAATTGGAATATAGGACCTTAATCATAGAAAGAAAAGGGGGACCAAAACCATACCACCTAAGAGCCTCAAACATAAAATCCCATTCAACTCTGTTGAAAGCTTTTTCTGCTTCAATAGCAATTGCCACATGGTGATCATTAGATTTGAATAGTATGTCAATGATGTCTAGAAAAAGTCTGATATTGGAGGAGGATACTTTACCTTTTACATATCAAATTTGATCTTGTATAAGAAGATTGGGAAAAATGAGAGTAGTCTGTTGGTTAAATGTTAGCATAAATCTTAAAGTCTGTATTAATAAGGGAAATTGGACAGTAGTTTTGTGGGAGCTCAGGATCTTTATTAGGTTTAGGGAATACTATTAGCATAGCTTTTAAAAAGCGCTTTGGGCCATATCATTTGAGATGAAATGAGAGTAGAGTTCATTAAGCTTAAGGACTAGAAGGTTGAACAAATGGGCAACAAAGTCTATGGGGAAGCCATCCAGTCCTGGGGCTTTTCCTTTTTTAAGGTTGTTAATAGCTAAATGTATTTCAGGGGGAGTAAATGGTGCGTTAAGTGATAGAAGATTTGCTTGTGGATCGGAGTTACAAGGTATAATATGTAAGAAGTTATTGAAATCTTAGTTTCAGAATATCCTTAAGAATGGAGGTAGAGTTAGTGCGGCCAAATTGGGTTTCTAGGGGTTTAAGCTATCTGGGAACGGATTCAGATTCAGATTTAAGTTTTCTTTGTTCCTTTTGTTAGCAACAAAAGAAATAATATGACCTCTAAGAACTGTTTTATAGCAATCCCAATTATTGGTGATAGAAGTGTCTTCATTCTTATTTTCAGAGAAAAAGTTATTGTGTTGTTCTGTGATGAACCACATAAATGATTAATTGTTTAATAAGCTAGTATTACATTTCCACCTGCTTGAGTTGCAAGATTTTATTGCACATGATTCCTAAATTGACTCCAATAGGAGGGCTCTCTAGAGGTTGGTCCATATATATTGAGGATCATGTATGTTGTAGAATCTACTAATATCTTGAAAATAACCCATCTCCCTACTTGATCAGATTCCATAGATAAAACTTTGCATTTAAGGGCTTTACTAATAAGTGTTATAAATCATTTTTTTTCTCCATTTGCAGCGCTAGAAAAAATCTGACCCACCCAAAGTTGCTTATGGTGTGCTGCTTCTTCGTCTGAGAGATGTGATTCCTGTATAGAGGCTATTGAGGGTTTTAATCTGTTGAGATGTGAAAGTACTTTTTTCCTCTTAATAGGATTATGTAATCCTTTAGCATTCGAAGATACTATGTTAAGAGGCATTGATATAGAAAAAGGTATTTGCAAATATTGATATATACAGTAATTAAATAATACAATTTCATTAACACAGTAAAGCCTGTTAGCATGAAAAATGTGTAAGTACCCAGCAGAAAAAAAAGAAACATGAAGGGAATGAGACATGGATATTGGTAAGAGAGAAATATATCTAAAAAAAAGTCAGAAAAAACTGTGGCTAACAGGAACCAGACACACAAATCCATGTAAAAATAAAAGTAATGCAATGGGGGGAGGGGAGAAGAAGAAACAAAAAAAATAAAAAAGGCTTGCCATTCCCCGCTCCGGAGGAGCAAGTCACTATTCAAATGAAGAACATACAACATTATAGAATTCTTAAGTAATAGGGTTAGAAGTAGCCATATAATTATTTTTGTGAGATTGGATGTATTGTCGAATTTTGGAAGGTTGAGGTCTGCCCATTTATTGTAACTTTCAAGATAGCAAGGTGAGTAATGCCATATCTGACATTTAGTTATCGAAGAGCAGGTCGAAATGCCAGGAGTCCTTTTCTTCTCACCTCTGTTATCTTGGAGACATCTTGTGTGGGGAAGATTTTGTTTCCTTCCCACACTAGCTGCTTAATTTATCTAACTGTTTCCATAATGAGGGTAACATGTATAAAGTCTAGGAGGGCAAGTATATGAGTTCTGGGTAAATGGTTAGTGATTAAAGACGAATTGCTGGGCCCAATTCAATGTGCTTTCTCAATGTTGAGCTGCACAGAAGTTGGTAGGCTAAGAATCTGAGGTAGAAACATATATGATATGACATAATATGATTGGTTATTTATGACATGCTTAATAACCCGAGGTTTCTAAGCGTGGACCTGGGGAATTAACCTTTGTTGCTCTGTGTCTTCTTGCTTCCAAGGTGAGCACATTGCCACTGTGCTATCCTTCTGAGACTATAAAATGTAGTAGGCTTATCTTTCTCAAATCCTTCCGGAAGACTCAGAGGTTTTTTCTACTATTCCTGTTTTCAAGGTTCTCAGCCTGTTGTTGTAAGGAGGCTATTTTAATTTCTAACTAGTGACTTTATTAGAGACATCTGATACAATCCAACTTATATAGTAGAGTCCCTGAAAACTTTAAAATTGAGCTTTTGACCTTAGCTCTATCAAAAAATTATTTCGAATTCAACAGACAATTCTACTTCCAGACAAAAGGGACTGCAAGGGGGGCGACCTTCGCCCCCAGTCTTGCAGTAATTTACATGCCAGACTTTGAGGAAACAAATGTCCTATCCTCCAATAATCCATTCAGAGATCAAATTACAGAATGGAAGCGTTACATAGACGACATTGTATATATTTGGGCTGGTTCCATTGATGAACTAGTTAGATTTCGAGACTGGCTCAATATTAGGAATTCCAACATACAATTCACCATGCAATACAGTAATCAAGAGGTCAATTTTTTAGACCTAAAAATCCAACCTAACAAGGGTACTCTCAAATGCAATTTATTCAGAAAAACTAGCGATAGGAATACTCTCCTATACTTCTTCAGCGACTATCCCAAACACACACGTGAAAACTAAGTTTTATACAACCAGATATGATCAGAATCTGATCATACACCTACATTATCCTTTACCCTTCTATGTAACCACATACATGACTTAACCCTAACGTATGTGGGGAAATGTTGGTACATTCTAGCGGTAGATAAAAATATCTAATTATTCTCTGACTTTTTTCTATATTGTTCTTACCACACACCAGTTTATTTGATTTCTTCAATGTGTCTTTTGTTTAACAATGTTTTCATTTGTATATTCACTGCAACTTATCTTTTTTGCAAACCTATGAATGTATGAAATAATTTCTATGTTAAAAATACATTTTCATAATATTGAAGACATATCTGTATTTCTCGTGCTTTCCCTCTTTTTTGATGACTCAATTTTTTGAGCATTAGTGCTGGTCTTCTCTAAACACTTATGACTAACACCTTTACATAACTTGGCGTCTATATGTGGATTTTCCCTTTCTTTTTGAATACTGTTTAATATCCCCCAAAATCCACAATAGCAAATCGGGGCAACCCTATTTTTCGTGTATATCTTCTTTTGGTGTTGGAGATTCACTCTTCTGTTTTTTTAAGGTTGTAGGAGACGACAGACAAGTTTCTTTCGTTTGACCCTTTTTAGAAGACATAGTATGTGTATGTGAGATTATTAAAATGATATAGTTCAAAGGTATTCCCTAACTGTTTATTTCCTATATCTTTCATTTCTCCTTTCACTTCCCTCCATCCTTTTTCTCTTCACAAAGCTGGTGAAGAAGAGTGAACCACTCAACACACCTTTATAGAGCAATGATTAGGTATCAGCTGAGTGATAAATTAGTTTAGGAATTAAATTGGGAGGAAGGAGAGTACAAACTGTATAAATCGGATATGATGGGCTTAGAAGTAGGGAAAAGATTTAAAAAAAGAAAAACCTTTGTTTTGCTAGAAACTGATATCCCGACGCGTAGCCTGTTACCCGCGTCACAGTAGCCAACCAGCTGACAAGAGACTTCAGCTGGAGACTCTGCTGATGAAGCGGCTTAGAGTTGGCCCCCCGGAGGTTCCAGTCATGAGAGTACGGGCAGCAAAAATCTTAACAAAGAACCCTTGGATTACATGTAGCTTACAAAAGCAAAATGGTGCGCCAGGAATACATAACTGAGGTAAATTAAGGGAGACATTTTGTTGAGAAATCCCAACCGGAGTGCCAAAACTAGGCGACTGCTTCCATCGGCACCAAGCCACGCCCCCTATGCAACGTTTGCCATAGGCTGTGCAACATATCTATACATAATACCGCCCAATGCCTGGATTTGCTGAGGGTGTATTTTTTTTCCCCCATTACCCTTTACTTTATGCATCGTTTTTATGAATTACAATCAATCACTAATGTATCCTCTAATGGATATCTTCTTTCAAAGGCACACTATGTATAACATTTGTTAAATAAGAAATGAAAAATTGTAAGTTTACATTCTTCACACCCCATGGAGGGAACCCACAGAGGGTCCATGGGGCCTTGCTATACGCCTTACAAAATGTACCCTGCCACGGCACAACATGTTGGCGCAAATGCAGAGCACAACTACTAAACCGTATTGCCAGTACCCATGCCTTTGCTTTGCTTATGGGCAATAGGGATTCCCTCTTCTGTGGGTGGAATACCCACACGCAATTTATGGAATTCGACCTTCGAACAGGTAGCAGGAGTGGATTTGTGATTACAGAGGGATCCCTTTAAGATCCTTCTGCAATAACCAGCGGACACCCAATACATCTGCCTTGGGCACCCTTTGGTAATCCAATGTGTTCTCCTTTAGATCAATCAGGCCAATGTTCCATTTGCTCCTTTAAATCATAAATGTTAACAATACTAATAACTGCGCATTTATATAGCGCTACAAACCTCAGGTATCTGAGCGCTGCTTATTATTAGCCACAGTGTGCGGTGCTCATTTATCGACTTCAGAAGGATGAAATGCTGAGTTTAGCCCTGCCAGGATTCGAACCTGCGTTGGCAGGCTCTGCACGGATTTCAAAGGGAGCGCTCTATTCGCTATGCTATCTGACCGGCCTGAGATTCAAGCACTGACTGTTTTTTAATCCTGTAAACACATCTTGCCAATGCCAAGGACCAATGAATGTGTGGCATTTATTTATTCATTTTATTTCTTGTAACGTGCCACATGCCCATGTGCCTCAGGGCGCACAAGTAACGGGACAAGACTTACCGACATCAAGACTGATGGCTGTCAGGGCCAAAGAAGAGGAAGAGAGAAGGAATTAAGAAGAGACGAGCCTGCATGCATGCAAGCAGATGGAATAGTATTGTAGTAAAAAGCAAAAAAAACGGAAATTAACTTAGTAGATATCTTTTTCATTAGACAAAAAAAAATGCAATGGAAGAGAGGCAACACGAGAATAGAACAGTAAGATGAACCGGTGCAAATGTAAATAACAATTAATGCTGTAATTAAATAAACCAGGATCCACATGTAGTGTATAATTTGTCGAGGAAAAAAATAAGTATTTTTAGGATTATGCACTTACAACTGTTAAACACGTTTGGGGTTTAATTGAATGTTCTAAATGATACCATAATTACGGCATTCAATTGCCCAACAAGTTACTGCTGCTCAGCACACCATCTTTAATTTTAGCATTCAGCGAGAAGGCGATACTGGCGCTTTGCCTCTATTGTGCTTACTTTGTTTTTTGCAGAACAATGAGTTTTATCATCTGCAAAAAGCTATCAATGGTTTGCTGTGCTTTCCTCTTTCTTCGTTTCAATCTTGAATGTCAAAAGACAAAACATGAACTATGGAGAAGAATCTCATGTTTATACTGGTTGCACAGGCCAATTACAGTGTATTTAATGTCGTTGGTTAGCTATTTACAGCTGTATTGTGGGAGAAATGGCACCTGATTTGGAAATCATTTCACATGTAATAATGGGAAACCAGAGAAGAGAGAAGGTGGCATGATTCTTCTTCATCAGAACGACCCGCTGATTGAAGATATCATGCCTTCCCCGTCATTACGTTCCCTACTCCAAACTCTCCCCACCCCCTTTTTACACCATACCCACAGATGCCTATATTTTTTTCGATGACATTTCGAATTAATTACTGTCAGCAAAACAATGGGATACCACATTCACACCAATTGCTTTGCTAGGTGCACTCAAGGGTAGGTCATCAGACCAGATGCCACTATGAGCCACCAAAACACATTGGCCCTCTGTGTTGTGGAAAGAATGAGCCTTGATCGTCTATTTTTCCTCTGTGCATTAACCAGAATTGCACATTCTCCACTTTGGATAATGATATAAACTATAATTGAGCCTCATTACAATTTTGACAGTGTGGGAAGAAACTGGTGGTAATTCTGTTACTGCCAATTTTGTTGGTGGTAAAAATAGTACGACCATTTTCCCTGCACTGCCTAACAACCCATTTGACCTTGGAGTGGAGGATTATCCTCAGGCATCATGCCGGAGATAAATCTGTCACTTTAATGCCAAATATCAGTGGAATTATCGGAGCAGAATTGCATCTCATTGAAATTTCGCCAAAACACTGCCCGAGCACCACTTGCAATCTTTTGGTAGACCCATGGGACAGAGTGGCACCAATAGTAAATCAATTTAGCTATAATAAAGGGGATTTACTGGCACATTATCACCAAACTCGTATTGAAGCCTAAAGTCTAAACTACCTTAATGTTATAGAGTGGCACACCTATGTGCGCATGTTGCAACGAAGGTCAATAATTCAATCCATCCCCTTCTTCTTCCTCTTATTTAAATGATGCACCTAGTTAACAAAGAAGGGGCTAAGGGCATATACTTTCGTTCTGAATTAAATAGGAAAGTATAGTAAGCCATAGTCACTCCCTCAATTGTTTTTAATATTGTGGTTATACCGATATTTCACAATATTTTCTAAGCTAAAACTTTACACATGGTAAATAAATAAATAATACATTAGAATAGCCCACTGGTAGGTTTTACCTGAGGACACTCAAATGGAGAAAGGCAGAAAGGAGTAAGACAAATTAAATAGAGCGATATGGGAAGGAAGGCATGTGTTTCTAGACAAATGTGGCTATAATTGGTTTACTTATATTGGTGGGTGTATAGTGCTGTGGATTAAAGGTAGTGCATTTGTGAATATATCCCACTCTCTATTAGTAAACATGGATAGTTTTGAGCTTGCAACCCAAATACATTGAGTGGTTAAAGAAAACTCAGAAGCGGACAAAGGTTTTCACTATCTTAGTTTAGAATCCCAGAGTTACAACTTGCTGGACCTATAAAAATTCTGAAGATTCGTAATCAAAACATTATGCAGAAAATCAAAGTTATTTCATTTTTATTTCCCAATCTCATTCTTATGTAGCTTGTGCAAACACGTCTGCTTACCATTGGTCAATTTTGTGACAAAGAAATTGCTGTTTTCAATAGATTATAGAACACATGATTCACTAAACAAGCAGATCTCACAATATCTTGCCTAAAAGATAGAAAATATGACCATGATAAGATTATTGTCCCGACAACATTAAAACGTAAAATTTGGAATGAACTTTCATTGTATAACGTTTTAACGTGAGATAATGTGTGACAGTGGGTAATGAAGATGATGGGTGGGTAATCATTGATCAGTAGCCATGTAATGTGCACATTTGTTTTATATTCGCTGTAACACTCAGACACACATCTCATATTGACAGACAAATTCAACGTTAAGTACCGGCTGGTATTCCCTGCATTACATAATGATGGTAGAGCTGTTTTACGTGGACCTATAAATTGATTAGAGGTGATTATGAGCCAGATTCACAGAGCGTTTTCCTATGGGATTGCGCTATTATAACACGCTTCTTTGACCCTTAGGCTTCAAAGATATGGAGATGGGTATATCTCAAGGAGGCAATTAGTTCCCATGAGATTCTTAAAAGAAATATGTGAGCCAGTCTAGTCACTGTTAGTTAAAGCCTTTAGTGAGCTGAGGAGAAATAAACTCTATTTTCTATTAGAAGAAATTAGCACAGCTTTAATTGCAGCCATTCCAAAACCATTGAAAGCTCCCAGGAAATATGCCAATTGCAGACTACAAATGTAATGAAATGTTGGTATCACACTCTTTGCAAAGATTCTGGCCAGCACACTTCAGAATCAACTTTTACAATTAATTTAGACTTACCAATTAGGATTTGTGCACGGTCACATGGCTTGGGACATTGGCACACGGTTACTACATGCTTTATGCCACAAAAAGGACACTGTGTTACCCACACTAGCTCTGCCATCGGAGGCAGAAAATGGATTTTACAGAGTGTATTTGGAGTACATGTTCAGAACCTTCTCCAAATGTGGATTTGGGAAATATTGTATACCCACCCTAGGAAGACTCATTTGCAATAGTCATATATCAAAAGCCTTTGTAGTACAAAGGTACAAGAAATAAATGCCCACAGTCCCTTTATTGCTATCCCTCATATAGTTTATTATCCCTATAGATGGCCATTCAGAATAATAAGGCTATGCTAGTAGTATTAACATGTTTAGGTACCACTAAATTACTACTTCATGCAAATGGCATTTTATCTGCACTTATGGATCCCAAAGCAGCTCACATAACACTCATGGATACTGTGTGAGATTACGGGACCAAATGCTGTTCTCGTAAATTAAACTGAGAACAGAAATACTTTCTAAAAAAGCGACAGAACAGCCATAAACAAAATGATTGTGTCCTGCTGGATTGTGCATCTTACTCGCTGCCATGATGAAAAGGATAGCTCTGTAAAATGCAAAATGTGAATATTAGCACAAGCCCAAGAACATTTTTCAACAAAGTTAAAGTGAAACTTAGCTGCAGATATTCCAAAATTCTTTTAATTGAATTTAGTGACGTGCTTATCAGTGCTGAAGACATGCTGAGAACTGTGATCAGTGACAGTGCAAAATCGCTTGATTTCATAGTTCAAAGGCACACATGTAAATCAAGTACTTCTTCAGCTATTGACTCGTAGATGCTAAGGACATGCACACAAATCCATGGAAGGTGTACATGTGAACCATGTAACAGACAGGTTCTAGACCTTTGGAGTGTTTGTCACATTAAAAAAGAATGTAATAGGCTGCAGAACATTAATTGAAGAAAATAATACAAATGCAAATGTCCAAATTTCATCACAGTGATGGCCCGGTGTCCAAAGCAAAGATTAAAGAACTTGGATGTGTATATTATCAGAACATGATAAGTGCTCAATAACTGTATGTCAAATCTATTTTATCTGACAAAAATATTGCCAAGTGTAATGTAAAAGAAAAATGTATCAGCATTAAGGTCAATATTTTTTCTAACAAACATGTATTTCACTTTTGGATAATTCTGTAGGATTTCCTTCAAAATGGAACATGCCTGAACAGGTAACTATGTTAGGCTAGGTGAAGTGCAGCTCCACCTAAAGAATGCAGTCAAAATACCAAGCTCACGAATGAAGGACCTTGTTTATTTCAGGTATGAATAACATGGTCAATCTGAATTTCCAGACCTAAGGACACGAAACAAACGACAAGTGCATTGCATTGAAAAACATAAGTATTTGAGCTTTCTGTGTCAGTAAAATGGAAAAGAGCACATTTCTCATGAACCACCAGTGATATCTGCTGGCCGTAATCTGCATTTATTGGAATTGTCATTTTTGCCAAACTGAAGAAAAAATCCTTTGGGCCTGATTCACAGAAGCATTTTATAATGGCAAACCCCATAAGAAAGCGTTCTGTGAATCAGGCCCTCTGTGTGCTTTTGAAATCAAACGTGTAATCATTTGAAAACTCATATATGTAGAAAGGAAGCCCCTATGAACTTTAACTAAGCTTCAGTGTTTTGCAAACAGTTATAGCTTCCAAATCATAAAAATTTGCCAAGGGAGTATTGGAAACTTTGGGAGATAAATAGAAAAATTATTATTTCTTTAAATATTTTGTGCACCTCAATCTTCATGTAACAAAGGAGAAGGGTGACACTACACTAGTAAGATTGGAGACATTAATATCTATTCAGCAAAAGGAATCCTTCCAGAGACACACAGATCCATTTATTATTTAGTAATTCTTCTGGACCTGTTTCTTAAGCATAAATCAATCTTATATCACTCAGGAATTATATCTATGGTTACACCTATTACATTATGATGCAATCAAATGTGTATTCAATGATTTTTGTAGAAGAACATATTCATATTAGCAAGTTAACAGAATATTATAGTTTAAATACCAATCACCCAGGAGTGATGAGACACAAGACAGTAGGTGACCCACAGATAGAGCCTAATTCTCGATTACAACATATCTCAAATAAAAGTGTTCTAAACAATTGCTCAATGTGATTGTGACATTCATCCAAGGTCAACGCATTTACAACATTTCGGCAGAGCTAAATAGACTGCATTCTTCAGGACCAGGTACCCTGGAGGGTATTACACAATAGAAAAGGCAGGCAACCTTTGGGCTAGAGGCAGATTATAGGATCGTATTTGAATTGGTAATTTTTAGACAACTATTGAGTTTCTCACCAAGCACCTTCAGGATCCAACTGTATTAGTTTTCATAGGTAGAGTAAATGAATGACTCACCAGTTGCGTCTTAGACTCTGTCTAGTGTTACTTATAGGGAGAGAAGAGATCAAAAGGACAGAGAGAAAGAGAGAGAGGGAGAAGGAGAGATGGTAAATGACCCTATTTAAACCAGCCAATGACTAGATATTCAATTGAATAACAGGCCTAACAGAAATATCACACACCTAGGTTGTGAATTTTGACTGGACTGGACACACTTTTTCTGTGCAGAGGTGGCAGTGCAGTAAGTCACCGAAATTCCAAACGGTTAGGTCTGGTGGATGGAAGAAGAGTCTACCATCACAACCCATGGACAGGATAGGGTAAGGTGTGTCATAGCTGCAAAGATGCATACAGTGAAGAACATAAAAAAAAAAAAAATACTTGGTGGCAAGTGCTTTTGCATGCAGATGCAAGCCCTCTAGTCGGGAGGCAGCTGTTATGGATTGCACATGTTCTTGACAGCTCGTCAATGTCAAGAATCTGTTAGAGCGGGTGATACGATCAAATAAAATGGTGCTGTAGTACTCATCTGGGAGTTAGGCTGAATGACACCAAAAAATATGGCTTAAAAAGATATTCACACAGTGTCGCATTGTTTACTTACAGTATCGTGGAGAACATCTGTGTGTGGTGCAGCAAGCATGTCGCCACTGGCCTATATTGCGAGCGCTCAACAGTGTGTCAGAAGATGCGTGGTTGCCTTGGGAACTAAGGCCACAACCATCACACAGGTAATTGTGTTTACTATTCCGCAGAATACGGTCATCTATGACATCCTTCCCCATTCTTAACCCTGTCCATCCTCTCATCCTCTCCCCTCTTTCACCCACACCTTCTACTTTAAGCTGGTCAAGTGGCACAGCGAGCAGAGTGCTCGCTTTGGCATCCATGCAGAGCCTGCTAACACAGGTTCGAATCCCGGCGGGGCCAATCTCAGCCTTTCAACCTTCTGAGGTCGATAAATGAGCACCACACACCGTGGGTGATAAGCAGCGCCCAGATACCTGAGGGTTCGTAGTGCTATATAAATGCTAAATTATTATTATTACCACACCAATGCCCCCAGTCCCGCCCACAGCAGCTCCCTTCTTAACCTCCATGTTCAGAACATTGACTTCACCCCCTCTCTTGCATCCTCATCAACGCCAGATCAGTCGAAAGAAACTAACACATGGTTTTTGACCTTATCTTCTGATGAAAACCCTGACATCCTTTTCCTCACTGAATCCTGGCTATCTGATGACTTTCTGAACAAAAAGAAATCCAAATTATGGAAAACTGCGTCCCCTGCACACTTTCCAGACGGCATAAAGCCTAGTTGAGTTAAACAAAGTTTTGGAAATCTCTAATGATTCAAAATGTAGGTTTGACAGTAGTTCATAAAGAAATTCAATGGATCATTTTGGTTTTTGAGAATACAAGGGTCTTCTCCTTTTTATTGATTTTTTCTGTGTTGGCCAAACGCGTTTCGAGATTCATATTCTCTTCAACATAACTTCCACAAGCATCTATAAAGAACATATATAGAAAGAAAATTACATGAGTGTCATGCTAAATTCAAGAGAATGTTTTTATGACATTTTTCATTCAAATACATTTTTTTTATCCAATTTCAGTTTTTTTTCTTTCAAAAAAACAAGTAAATTTTAGAATAATAGTCTTTTTTTTCAGCATAAAAAGGAGAAGACCCTTGTATTCTCAAAAAGCAAAATGATCTATTGAATTTCTTTATGAAGAACTGCAGGGGACGCAGTTTTCCATAATTCGGACCTCTTTTTGTTCTCTATTGTATTCCGGCCCAGATACCAAGGCCGAGTCCTTCTCCCCTGCACCTTGAATCCTACTAAAACACACTGTCGGGGGGAAATTCTGCCGGGGTCGGCCGGGCCGTCCGCAGACCTCCAGGCAAGGAGGCCCCAACTCCTCCCGTATATCCCAGTTGAGATAGAATATGAGACACACACAAGGAGCAAGGTGACTCTGCGGTTTATTAGACAAACGGCAGGGATGGGTCAAGGAGCGTACGCGTCCGTCCTGACACACACACAATCGTGGGGCTCGCAGGCCCTTTTTACTGTATTATGACGCGCTATTTGCGTCACTTCAGAAAGTTAACAAAAAACCTATCGCCACTCTTAATTGGTTGCTCGAGTGGTAGGGTTAGTATAGCACACATATAGAGGACAATGTTAGTGGACAAAGGGTAGTCAGGTGATATATCTGGGTTGTCCCTACAATTAGATACATGAAAATTGTTACATGAAGACTCCTGAGGATTGGTTAATATTACTGACGTCAGTGATAAGAGCCCCATGTTCTGATTGGTGCGTCCGTGAGCTTCCCAGCCTGGGACCACCGCCGTTCCCAGCTCTCGGTGTACCTGCAATTGCAACAATGTTTCACTATGGGTACGTGCAGACAATGTGAGGATTTATTCATAGTTGGAAGGCTGACCGCTCCCACTGTCGCAGATGTCCATTGAGCCTTTCAAGTGTATCTGCCTGTGTCTCGTAGCGAGGGATCCAGACGCCTTTTCTCTCCTGGGTTTGGCATCTCGTCAGGTTCGGCTTGGTCACGTGGGGAGGGACCGTGTTTGAGGCAGAATTCTGCACAATTAATATTGCTATTCCACTGTGTGTCTGGTTTAATTTGCAGGTGTGACCTTAACGTTGGTGCGCGGAGTGCGAGGTTGCAACATCGTGCCTTTGATGCTTTGTTCTTGGAATGTGGGTTTGCAACATCGCGACCTTGGCTGGTTGTTTCACCGGGCCCCTTCTGCAGGATCAGCAACCAGACTCTTGCTTTGTTAATGTCCACGGGAGCTCTTGTTTGAGGCCTACTTGGGCCTGGTGCATAAGTGGTCCGTTTGGTGCATAGGTGCTTTAAGTTATAGTAGCATATAGTTCCATGACCAGTATCGTGTCTTCATTATATTTCTTATGGTGGTAACTGGTTTCAAGAGAAGCGTGAGCAAGCTTTGTAGATGAGTTCATGACGCGTCTTGCGTTTCTGCATTCTGAAAGCCTATGTAAAAATAATAAAGATGCACGTCCGTGAATATGCCTGTCGCCTATGTCATAGCACTGAGTATATTCTTCGTGTAGATTGGTGTGGGAATGTCCAGTGTGTATATTCTTCCCGTTGTCTAGGTCGTCATGGCATCTCTAACGACGTGTAGATTTTAGTCTAGTTGGTCCGTGCCGCAGGTGTCGGCATGGCCAGTGCGGGCTGTTGGGCAGGCAGATGGACACATCCGTATGTTCCTATCCCAGGGTATTTGGTCATCTGGTAAATGGACAAACTCTTCTCGTGGCGGGTGTCTGGGTCGTGACCCTCTAGGCCAAGCGCGAGAGGTGAAGGACGGGAGCCTGGTCTTCCATTCTCCCACTTCAGTCCCCCCTCTGGTCGACTTGTCGACCACAAACATATCCTTCTCGTTATCTCCTCTTACTCGCCATATCTTAGTTATTCTTCCTAGATGTCCATAATGGTTTACATGATCTTCAAATGACCAATACATATATTCACAGGTTCCTCCAGGAGTACAGTATACCCATTTCCCTATGTAACTCCTGGGGTTTCTTGGGTTCTCGATCTTCACTGATGGTGGGTCTAGATGGTTGGTGATGATTTGGGTGCGCAGCTTCTCCCTCTCCTGTATTATCGCACCTGCATGTTGGCCGTCATCTGCTGGCATCAGGGGGTGCATTCCCACCATTTCGAGCAACTCGTCAGTGGTGCGTGCCTTCCGGGCCTTCCAAAATCTAATTATGATCAGCGTAGCTCCAGCCAAAATAGTACAACCCACTATTATTTTCAGTCCATCTGACAGCCAGGATGGCATCCATGACCATAATATTGAAAACCAGCTCTTATCCTTGTTTACACCGTTACTTTCATCCATCATTTTGGAGTGCATCTGGGCCAATTGCGAAACTGCTTCCGTCAGTGTACCATTATCAGCATCGTTGGCAGGTCTGAGCGTGCAGCATGATTGTCCTATCTTTGCACAAACTCCTCCTTCCATTGCTGTGAGAAGGTCCAATACATATCTGTTCTGGAGTGCTACCATCCTTATAGCTCGCAGCTCCTCTTTAATTGCGTTAAACCCATTTACTGTAGAATTGATGCTCATCATTAGTTCCCATCTAGTTATTTGGAGCCATTTCGCGTTTGCGTAAGCCTGCAGTCCCGGGTGTATTATTGAGCAGAAGAACATTGCTGCTCTGCTGAATAGTCTGTGCTGGTGGTATGGAGGTTAGTTCCGTTTCTGACCTTCCCCACAGGTAATTTCCTGTCAGTGGCTCCCCTTGTCTTTTTCTTCTATTTAGGACAGTATCATTGCTGTTGGTCCTGTTCCCTTGCTCCTCCTGAAGTGGTGCAGATCTCTTTTTTCTCTTGTCCCCTTCATCCATTTTGGGGAAGTTCGCCACATTGACATGCTTCTTAGGTACCACTAGTGATGGTACATTGACGTGCACCATTGTGCACACACCATTCCACAGGGGGGGCAGTGTATGGTATGCCTTTTCTCCACAGGCCCAATAATGGTCCATTATTACTGCTGTTCCTGCTCCCCCCTCAGGTAACTCCGTCACACTTGCACAATTGGTGTTATATCCTACGTCCACCTCTCCTTTATGCTGGTAGCATACCTTGGGCGCAGTCAGCGGTAGTATTGTTATTGGGTCTTCATCTGTTTCTACCCACGTGAGCATTGGTACATACTTGATCCACGTCGTCCAACATCGGTGATTGTGGGCCTCGATAGTTGAGATAGTTTCTTTTGTTACCATGTTGCTGCCAATCACTCCTATCTCCCAGCTGTTGTCCAGATACACCTTTCCTGTTATCGTCACCAGCGGCCTCTCCCAACATCCTTGTTTACCCGGAACTTCAGTGGCGTACCACTCACATGGTAGATACTGCAGTGTTACTTTCTTTGTTTCTCCTTTTGCAGGGCCACTTGTTATATATCTGAATGCTTCAGCATGTAAACTGCTCTTGTGGTAACTCAAATAGGCCTTGAGGAAGTTGTTTTCATATGGATATGAGTCTCGTGTTTTCCATGTCATGTGCACTACCGTCCCTTGAAATCTTCCTTTCGTTTGGGACAGTGCCAAGTATATTATGCATTGTGCTGTCTTTCCATCAATTTCTGTGGCAACAAATGTTCGGGAAGCACTCATGGCGTATGGTATTAATGAGCAAACGTAGCAGCTGTCCTCAGTTGTCTGCTTACCAATGCGGGTCATGTGTTGGTACCATATGTTGTTTGTGACGTGTGCTGAATCTTGTATAAAATTATCAATACCTTTATTGTCTGAGTATGTGCTGCGTTTAACTCTATTTTGCTTGGGTGCAAGGTTACTACTATCACCTGACGTAACACCTGTTGCAGCAGGGGACGGGGGTATATTAGGTTTAGGTGCAGCAATAAAATTAATAGCATAGCTGTACTGCCATACAGAAGCAGCCAAGAACCCGGTGATCATCAAAATCCCTATTACTTTTATTACATATGCTAATCTCACCGGCATTTTGCTCTTACCTTGCTGCAGTCCTGGCAGCGTATTCTTGCGACGTTAAAGTTGCCCGCCTGAAAATTCTCAAAATGCTTGTTATTAAATGTTAGTGTTTTGTTTCCTTTAAGCTCTCCCTATCAAATAGTCATTCAGTGCCCAGGTGAAGAGCTGTTCCCACGCTACTCTAAGTGATCTGTCTCTTAGGATCGGCAAGTATGGGCGGAGGTGGGGCATGGAATATTCTATGGCCAAGAGGAATGCTGTGTAGTAGACGTGCACCCTTCTCCTTTTTAGGTACGTTGGCCTTTTTATTTCGTATACAAATTGGTGTGACAATTCTTCTGGGTAGTTATCGTCTGGGAGTACCATCTACACCTGGGCAGTGAACTTGTTAGTAAGCTATTTTCTTAACAATACAATAATACGCAGTTCCTGTATGTGCGAGAGAAAAAGAGAACATTCACGTGTTTACATGTGTATTTGTGAGGCAATGTCTTTCAGTTCAGTTATAACTATACTTGGGGGTCAATGGGCGGGGGGTTTGGGCTCAGATGGCGGAAGTATTTTTACTCCTTGAGCGTGTGACCATGGGGTGGGCAGTATGGGGATCACCCCTTTCTTCGTCAGTTATTGTTTCCGGGGAAGTTGGGTAGTGACATGGTAAGGGAACAATTGGGTCGTTGTCTGTGGTAGAACTTCCTTCCTCTGTCGGGGATGTTGTTGCTGCTCTTTCACTGGACCTGTCGTTGGTGCTGGGGCGGGTCTGCAGTTTGTAGATCTTTACATCATGTAAGTGGTTCCAGGCACGCTTGTCTTTTAGTTTTACTGCTCTTGTTGATACGTCCTCTACCAGATGGGGGCCAGTGAACCTCTTATCGTTCCACTTTCTATTGAAGTTGCGAAGTAGCACGTGGTCACCTTTGGCAAGTTTGCACAAGTTCTCCTTTTCCAATTCGGTATTGGCGCCTTCTTCTTGATTGCTGGTAGACCCGCCCCGTGTGCGCTCGAGCTGTTGAGACACAAACACAACACTAGTAATCAAAGAAGACACATATTGATTCATTTCATCACCTAACACACTTGCTGAACTTTCGTGGTCAGTGAACGCCCTTGACGTTGGCGTTAGGGGAAGGCGCATTTGACGTCCAGTAACCACCTCGTGAGGGGTGAGGTGGTGGTCGGACCCTGGCCTATTCCTCAATTCAAATAGGGCTAATTGAAGGCAATACAACCAGCTTTTCTTTGTTGTTTGTTGTATTTTTGCAATTGCCTCCTTCAATAGGCCATTCAGGCGTTCACATACACCGTTAGCCTGTGGGTGGTATGCACATGCAAATTTATGTTTTATGCTCAACAAGGATGTGATATGCTGGAACATTTCGTTCGCGAAATGTGGGCCGTTGTCTGACCTTAGCACCTCGCACACTCCCCACCTGGGGAAGACCTCCCTTACTAGGAATTTGGCTGCTCTAA
This sequence comes from Ambystoma mexicanum, assembly GCF_040938575.1. Lineage (NCBI taxonomy): Eukaryota > Metazoa > Chordata > Amphibia > Caudata > Ambystomatidae > Ambystoma > Ambystoma mexicanum. The sequence goes on from NC_090941.1 coordinate 931,957,981, forward strand.
ATGCATCTGGGTGTGAACAGGGCCCTGCTTCAATCCACCTAGAGAATGGACATACTACTACAATCATATACCTATTACCTTGACATATGTTGATCATATCAACATAGTCAATGTGAATGTGCCGAAAAGGTCCCTCCGGCCGGGGTATGGTACCTCTTATCACCTTTAGGGTATGACCGGCCGTAAACTGCTGACATGTGAGACAATTGCTGATAAAATTTGACACATGAGAATTTAACTCGGGACAGAACCAATCTTCTCTAATTCGTGCTGCAATTATTTCCTTGCCTGTATGGGCTGGGTGATGTAATTGGCTCAGGGCGGTGTTTAAAAGTGCCAACGGTATTACAACTTTCCCAGTGCCACCCTGGCGCCATAATGCGTCGGTTGGTGACATTGTACATCCTCTTTTTACCCATATTTCTTTTTCGGCCATTGGTGCAGCCGCTTGTAGCTCCATAATCTGTGTGGCTGGGAGATGGGTGTACCCTTCTCTTTTCAACATCTCCCTAGCCATTCCCCTCCCTCTCCCTCTCTGTGAGTCTGTGGGGTTCCATATCTCACCAAAGTATGCAGCATATTTCGCATGTGCGTCTGCTGCTGCATTCCCTTTTGAGACGTGATCTTCACCATTGGTGTGTGCGGTGCATTTTACTAGGGCTAGTTCTTGGGGGTCGTTTATTACTTCAATTAGTTCAGCCAATAAGAGGGCATGTTGCACTGGAGTGCCATCAGCTCTCCTAAACCCTCGTCTTCTCCATTTTGATAGCCCTGAGTGGACAGTGGATGTAACATATGCACTGTCGGAATATATGGTTAATCGCTTGTCAAAACTTTCCTTCAATGCCAATATTAGTGCAACCAGTTCCGCGGCTTGAGCAGAATAATGCTGTGGTAATTGTACACATTTCATAGCCACACACACCGGCGCCTCCATCATTTTTACCACTGCTGCCCCAGTCCTCCTTATCCCATCTCCTTGATCAATAGTTGATGACCCATCAATAAACAAAAGCTCACCTCCCTCTAGTGCGTTTTCTTCAACTTTTCTAGTACACGAGTACATTTCAGTTATTTGGGTGCAGTCATGGGCGTAATCTCCCTCCTCAATTACTTCTGCTAGGAACCTTGCAGGGTTAACCGTGCTACATCTAACAATTGCTAGTTCAGCTCTAGACAAAATTATCTCATAACCTGATGCCCTTTGCGTTGTTAGTGTGGACTTTGGTTTATTCAATATTGCAAATAGTGCATGTTCCACAAACAGTGTAGTTGGACACCCCATGGTTATTGCTGATGCTTTTTCCACTGCAAAAACCAGCTGCAGCGAGACTTTGTTCGCAAGGGAAGTGACCTAACATCACAGGGTCTAAGTGACCGCTGTAAAATGCTACTGGTTTATAGCCCATGCTCGTTTTTTGGGCCAATACTGCCTTCATCACTGCTGAGTCGCAATGTGAAAATATAAAGAATCGTCGCTCATAGTCTGGGGATGCCAGTACCGGAGCAGTTGATATTGCGTCTTTTAATTCATCAAAGGCCTCCCTCATTTCCATAGTCCACCTCAACTATTTCTCCCCTTTATTTGCTTCTCTCAAACCCTCAAGCAGGGGTCCTATGTATGAACTGTAATCAAATACCCATGCTCTACAGTAGTTGCACAGCCCCAGAAATTACTGCAGTTCTCTCACAGTCTGTGGCATTGGAGTGCTTGAAATGGCCTGTGCTCTTTGTGGTGCAATCTTTCTTCCATGTTGGGATATCAGTTGGCCAATGTAAAGTACCTGTTCCTGACAGTATTGTATCTTATTCATGTCTACCTTGTACCCTTTTTCAGCCAATATCGTCAACATTTTTAAGGAGTCCTCTCTGCATTTACTTTCGTTTGTACTGCAAATTATTATGTCATCCACATACTGTAACACTGTGCTTTCCATTTCAACGTTACCCAAATCCATCTGTATTACTCTATTGAAAATTGAGGGTGATTCACAATACCCCTGTGGCAATCTGGTATGTTTCCACTTTGTGTTTCGGTAAGTGAAGCTTGTCAAATCTTGTGAGTCTGGGTGTAATGGTATTGAGAAAAAAGCATTTTTAAGGTCAATCACTGTAAACCGTGATGCTTCTGCTGGAATGCCACACAATATTGTTGCCGGGTTTGCTGTTACTGGATACTCTGCTTCTACTATATTATTCAAGGGCCTGAGGTCCTGTATGAAGCGCCAAGACCCCCCTTTAGCCTTGCGCACTGGGTACACAACCGTGTTACAGGGTGACTCTGAGGGGACCAATATGCCATTGTTTATAAGGGCCGTTATAGTTTCATATATGCCCTCATCTGCCTCTTTTGACAGTGGGTACTGTTTCACTCTTGGTAGTATTGCACCTTTTTTCAATTTTATCCTTACACCTCCTATGCTTTTTATGCATCCCACGTCATAAGGGCTAGTAGTCCATAATGATTTGGGCACCCTTGACATATCCTCCTCAAAGAAGGGGACTGGGGTGCATGCGGGTGCCTCAAGTGCCATTTCAATTTTCTGTGCTACTTGTTTGTGAGCCACTCTTAGCCATATTCCTACACTCATCATGAACACCATTTCACCTTCCTCCTTTTCTTCTGAGAACAGCTCCTCATCTGACACCTGGGTCAGCCTACATCCTTCTGCTAGTGCTATCACTGCCCTCCATGCTCTCCCTTCTTTATCTTGGGCATGTACAGCAATATAATCAGCTGTTGCAATAATGCTCTCAATGTCCATTACAAACACCTTTCCTTCTGGTTCATTAACAGGTGTTTCTGGTCGGAACAGATAGGCTGCTGGCCTCCTCCATATCTTCCCTTCTATCCCTGGCATCCATGCAAACGCCATGTCTGTTCCATACTGGAATAGCTCGCCATCTACTGGCTCCGCCCTAATCGCTGTCTGTCCACAGTATGCTTGCATAATCTGTCGTGCTGCGAGCATGTTAATCCCTGGAGTAGAGCAAATTATGCCATCCTCTGTAAAGGAGATCGTCATATTCAACCTGTTCATTATGTCCCTCCCCAGTATATTCACTGGTGAGGCACTATAATATAAAAGTGGAACTGACAGATCATAATCTCCAATAGATAAGGGAACGTTATCAGTAAAGGGAACCAACCCTTTAGCCCCAGAAAATCCTTGGGTGTTTATGGCTTCGCCTGACATCTTAAATTTACCTTCCCTTATGCAAGACCGGGTTGCCCCAGTGTCAACAAGGAATGATAATTTTTTGTCACCTATCGTTACCTCTATGCGTGGCTCCTCCGCACTATTAGGTGTTACTGACAGGATGGGACACACCAAGGCCGTCTGTGGGCTGTCCTATTGTGGGTACAATGATTGGCCATTCCCTGTGTAAGGGTTGTGTCCCAAGACCGTCACCCTACCCAATTGCGTTTGTTGAGTTTGGGGTTGCTGTGTTAGCGTTACTTGTTGTTGTGGCAATGGCTGTTGTTGTGTTATTTGTTGTTGTTGTGGGTCACTTCCTTGTTGTAACGTCTGCTGTTGTTGTATGCCCTGCTGTTCTTGTGAGGTCCTAGGTTGTGCTTGTTCATTCCATGCTGGTGTTCCTGGCCTGACTCTACACGTACGTGACATGTGTCCTAATAACCCACAACTCCAACACACAGGTGGTTCCCTGCTTTGCCATGGGAAGCTCCCTGTGTTGTCCTGGTATACTGGTTGCCCTGTGGGGTAGGAATTTCTAAGTCATCCCACCTGCTGTTGGGCATTATATCTGTATCCTCTCCCTCTCATAAATCCTCCTATCCCCCTATTATAACTATAATACCCAGCTCCTTGCATTGGGTACCCTCCTCCCATGTTTGGTGCGTGTAATTGCAGTGGCGGGACTTGTTGTGTTATAGTCTGTGGAGGTGCTATTTGAGCAGGATCTTGTGCAGCCACTACTTGTGTGGGGCTTTGGGCCATTGGTGTGGGCGTAGTTATTAGTGCCCCTTCCATTGTGTATTTAGTAAGTTTTTTCTGTACTAGTTTAGCCTCTTCTGTTTTCCTGTCCTCTTCCTTTTGTTTCATTTTTCCTTGCCATGTCCTGCAGTGATGTACTATAGTCAGTTGTATTTCTGGCCATGGTTTTGCTTCCATTCCCACTACTTTCTTTAGTTGTTTCTGAACTCCTTCTGGGAGCCCTTGTACTAGTATATGATAAAATATGGCTGGTGTTTTGTCCCATTGTTCTCTAGTTTCCATGCGCCACTTCTCTTGGATATCCTGGATATAATCAACAGGATCCTCATTCTCACGCATCTTACGGGAAGTAATTGCTCCTATGTCTGATGTGCCTGGGTACTGTACTCTCAGTGCCTGCCATAGCGCATGTCTGCAGTTTGCAAATGGTGCCCCATCATGCGATGTGTTTGTCATTGTTACCCCATGGAATCCCGCTCTCTTCCAAATGTCATCCGCTCTATCCCCTAATATTGATATTAACAGGCCTTTTACATCTCCTACTGCTAGTTTCTGTCCTGTGGTGTGTTTTTCCATTTCATATATCCACTTACCCGCACCTCCACTTAGTGATGGGAGCCTACATTTTCTATTTTCCTTATCCGTATGCTTCCAAGGGACGTACTGTGGTCTAACCCCTCCTCTCTCCAATAGTGGCATTAAGTTGTGTCTTGTGTCACCCTTTACGTTCCATAATATCGAGTCCTCACACCCCTCCTCTTCTTCCTGTTCCTTTACCTCTTCAATTCCGTCCTTATTACCCCTGCTCCTAACTCCTTCTCCATCCTTTCCTCTTTCGTCATTTCCTGTATTTAATGTGGGCGTGTTTATTTGTCTGTCTTGCCTGCGACTAGGGAGGTCTCTAAGCCGACATGCATAGGGTGTCAGTTCGTCCATGAAGGGCGCAAGCTTTATTCTGCGCAGCGAGCGTGCGGTGGTTGAACATGTAGGGTGTGCTGGGGGAGGGCGTGATGGAGATGGGGATGGTGTGTTTTCATGGGTTTGTCTTTCCACTAGTCCTTTCACTCCCTCCTCACTTCTCTCCAAGTCCTCCCTTCTCCTACTGATCCATGGCGAGTCTATGTTTGTTCGAGTGAGGTATAGCTTATCTAAGCTTTCCCTTTCACTCTTTCGTCCTTCTCTCTCCACTCCTTCTTCCTCCTCACTGCAAAAATCATTCATAAATGGCACCCCCCACTCTGCCTTTGTCCCTTTTATTGTTACTGTCTCTAAGTCTATTAGGTCTATTTCTCCTTTTCCGTTGTTATCAACTGCTCCCCCTAGTGCTGATGTTGTTGCTACTTCTCTACTTCTATATACATCCCCCCATCTTTCACTCTCCCTACTCCTCCCTTCTCTTTCCCCTTCACTTCTCTCCTCCATCTCCCTACTATTTTCCTCCCTCTTCCTTTTCAATTCCTCCATCACTTCGTTGCTCATTTGTTCCAATATTCTTTCATTCTCTTTCTTCCTTTCCCATTTCACTCTTTCTCTCTCTACTATACTTTCTATTATTTTCCCCTCTTCATATTTCTTAGCTGTCTCTGATAGTACCCTCCTCTTCCATACTGCCATTTCCTTTTCTCTTTCTTCTTCTTCCTTCTTCTTCTCTCTCAACACTACTCTTGATACCCTGTCTGCTGCTGCTTTTACCCTTTCAGCTTCTCTCCTTTGCTCCTCATTTTGTTCCCTTAATTTTTCCAATTCGTTCTTACCTTCTTTCCTTTTCCTCACTCTCTCTTTTTCCTCCCTCTCAAGATGTTTGATCAGTTCATTCTGCTCATCCCTTAGCTTTGCTAATCTTTCCTCTAAAATCTCTTCCTTTTGCCGTAATAGCTCCTCCCCCCTCATTTCACTCTCTCTTGCACTATCCTCGTCTGTTCTCTTTACTACCTCCCTCTCTTCTCCAGTTAGTGAACCTCGTAATTTTAATAATATCTGTGCAGCTACCCACTCATCATGTCCTATCTCTACACTCTGCTCTTCTCCAATCGTCCCCTCCCCCACTGGCATCTTCCTATGAGCCACATATGGTGGAGGGCTGCATGCCGGGTTCGAGTATCCTTCAGCCGCCCTTAACTGTCCTTCTATTTCTCCTAATTCTCTTAAAGGGTACAACCCTCCTCCCTCCGTCTTCACTCCCGGTGTTATGGGTATCTCGTCGTTCGGTTCCTTTTTTATGTCGTCTGATTTAACAATCTTTTCTCCTCCCTCTCCTCCGTTCCCCGTATTCTTTGTGCTTTCACGCCCCTGTTTCCCATCCTCTCCTTCTTTCTTAATCTCCTTTTCTTCCGGTGTTTCCCCCATAGTGAACATTCCATTTGGTCCTGGTCGGGACCCCTGGAACATCCTCCATAAGTTAAACACCTCCACATGGTTTGCCAACTTCTTCCCCTTGTATGTATTGTGCAGATGGTTTAGCAGTGAATGTTGGGCATATGGATCGAAACTCCCATTAGGCGGCCATGGTGTTAACATTTTGTTATCCGTCCCCTGGGTCCACTCTATACTGTACTTAATTAATTTCTCCATATGGGGTGGCAGTGTGGTGCATATGTGTTGTAGTGGTGTAGTGAGGGTGTTCCCCCACCCTCCCGACCCTGTCCCGTATGACATAGTGGCGTTCCACTTGTTATCCTTCCCTTCACTAGTAGCTTACAATATACAACCTTATATTGTTTACCTGGCCCCGTAAGTATGGGGACTTACGACAATCCTTTATGTATGGTTTTACATTTGTCTATTCCCTTCTGTTACTACACCCTTACGGCCCCATGCGGCCGAAGCGCACACAGCCCCCTGCGGCTGCGTACCCTTTACGACGCTCTTATACAGTCGTCCTGTTTCCCCGTTCTCCTCCTCCTTTTACACTTGCCGTGGCCGGCGTTCTCCGTGCGCAGCCACGCCCCTTTCCCCTTCTTCTTTTCCCGATCCACTCGTTTATCGTTTATCTCCGCGTCCGCTCCCTATCACATTTCTCTTCCCCACCACTCCCAAAACCAGAGTTCCTTGTGTTCGCGATATCCTATTAAATCCCTACTGGTGACGTCACCGATCTCTTCGAGCTACTGGTACATTCTTATTATGTTCTTTAAGTTCAAATACACTTGCAATCTACCCCCGCTAACCCTACAGCTGTCTTCCTGTCACTCCTGGAACAAGGTAATCAAATCAACAATATAATCGGACTGCGCACACTGCGTCGCCTCGCGTGTGATACGCCCCTCAACAGGAGGGCTTAACCAGCCAATTATCTTCCGTATTGGGCAACTAGGTAACTAGCCACCGCCTACAGGGAATCGTCATCTACCTATCGAGTTTCTTGCTCGAACAATAGGGATCCTCGTCTACTCATTGATCAATATATGCCAAATCGTAGGAAACCACACACACCCCCACCCTTACACGTAGTCACGACTTAGGCCAATCAGTGCCTTACGAGCGGCCGCACGTGACGTTTTCGTGCTCCGCCCTCCCTCTTTCGCGTAACGTAGCCGACTGCTCTCGCACTCGTTTCGCTACCATTCATTCCAGTGGCAACACTAGGTTGTTAGACCTTCGCCGCGCATCTGTACAACACCTCCCTTATTAACTTCCTCCCCCCTCCCTCACAATTTCGCATTGCTTGTTGTGCGTGTCATGCTCACCAAGTTCTCTCGATGCAGGGCCGCTTGACTGCGTGCACCCCTCCAAGCGGCTCGCCGCCTCCCCTCGTCTGGACCACGTCTGGACACTCGCCAACCGCGGGCGGGATACTTCTCAACCGGCTCCCGAGGGCCAATATCCGGATTGCGCTGTCCGGTCTTCTCGCAGCTCCGCGATGGTCCTGTAGTCCTCAGAAGGGGGCAACGGCAGAGGGGGCCGCGCCGCCGGGCCTCCTCGCAACGGGAGTGCCCGGAAAAAGTAAAAATATAAGGTCGAAGTAAAAAAAAAAATAATAATAAAAAGTCGATCTTAAACAGATCTCAGCAGTGCCTCCAACTTGTCGGGGGGAAATTCTGCCGGGGTCGGCCGGGCCGTCCGCAGACCTCCAGGCAGGGAGGCCCCAACTCCTCCCGTATATCTCAGTTGAGATAGAGTATGAGACACACACAAGGAGCAAGGTGACTCTGCGGTTTATTAGACAAACGGCAGGGATGGGTCAAGGAGCGTACGCGTCCGTCCTGACACACACACAATCGTGGGGCTCGCAGGCCCTTTTTACTGTATTATGACGCGCTATTTGCGTCACTTCAGAAAGTTAACAAAAAACCTATCGCCACTCTTAATTGGTTGCTCGAGTGGTAGGGTTAGCATAGCACACATATAGAGGACAATGTTAGTGGACAAAGGGTAGTCAGGTGATATATCTGGGTTGTCCCTACAATTAGATACATGAAAATTGTTACATGAAGACTCCTGAGGATTGGTTAATATTACTGACGTCAGTGATAAGAGCCCCATGTTCTGATTGGTGCGTCCGTGAGCTTCCCAGCCTGGGACCACCGCCGTTCCCAGCTCTCGGTGTACCTGCAATTGCAACAATGTTTCACTATGGGTACGTGCAGACAATGTGAGGATTTATTCATAGTTGGAAGGCTGACCGCTCCCACTGTCGCAGATGTCCATTGAGCCTTTCAAGTGTATCTGCCTGTGTCTCGTAGCGAGGGATCCAGACGCCTTTTCTCTCCTGGGTTTGGCATCTCGTCAGGTTCGGCTTGGTCACGAGGGGAGGCACCGTGTTTGAGGCAGAATTCTGCACAATTAATATTGCTATTCCACTGTGTGTCTGGTTTAATTTGCAGGTGTGACCTTAACGTTGGTGCGCGGAGTGCGAGGTTGCAACATCGTGCCTTTGATGCTTTGTTCTTGGAATGTGGGTTTGCAACATCGCGACCTTGGCTGGTTGTTTCACCGGGCCCCTTCTGCAGGATCAGCAACCAGACTCTTGCTTTGTTAATGTCCACGGGAGCTCTTGTTTGAGGCCTACTTGGGCCTGGTGCATAAGTGGTCCGTTTGGTGCATAGGTGCTTTAAGTTATAGTAGCATATAGTTCCATGACCAGTATCGTGTCTTCATTATATTTCTTATGGTGGTAACTGGTTTCAAGAGAAGCGTGAGCAAGCTTTGTAGATGAGTTCATGACGCGTCTTGCGTTTCTGCATTCTGAAAGCCTATGTAAAAATAATAAAGATGCACGTCCGTGAATATGCCTGTCGCCTATGTCATAGCACTGAGTATATTCTTCGTGTAGATCGGTGTGGGAATGTCCAGTGTGTATATTCTTCCCGTTGTCTAGGTCGTCATGGCATCTCTAACGACGTGTAGATTTTAGTCTAGTTGGTCCGTGCCGCAGGTGTCGGCATGGCCAGTGCGGGCTGTTGGGCAGGCAGATGGACACATCCGTATGTTCCTATACCAGGGTATTTGGTCATCTGGTAAATGGACAAACTCTTCTCGTGGCGGGTGTCTGGGTCGTGACCCTCTAGGCCAAGCGCGAGAGGTGAAGGACGGGAGCCTGGTCTTCCATTCTCCCACTTCAACACCCTATGAATTAGAATATTTACATAGAATTTCTATTTGAATACTGGTGTGCAAGTGTACTTCTGTGTTTTATCTGATGACTTTCTCCCATCAGCACACACAGCCTTCCCTCAGGCTACTCCCTGATCACACACAACAGAGCCAACAGAGCTCGTGTTATAGCCATCCTCCACAGACCTCACCTCACACCCTTAAAGGTTGAGAAACAACACTGCAATGATGACTGTGAATCCCTGCTAGTCAATTTCCAAACCTCTCCTTCTTGCTTCCTCAACTTCCTCCTCCTTTACAGACCCCTGGTCCATAACAGAATATTTGCAGACTCCCTGAATTACTCTGTATCAGACATATTGCTCTCCCACCTGACTCTAACTTTTCTTGGTGATCTAAACATCTGGTTCGATGACTCCTCCAGCTCCATGACCAAGCCCTCAATCTGACCCAACTCATATGAGGCCCAACCCACATTGCATTGCAGGTCAACCTCAGATGTAGTGTTCAGCTCATCAAACCTGATCCCATCTAGACTGATCACTCTGCTATCCCCTTCTTAGTCCTAACTTCCACGCCCCCTCTACTTCCCCACCTTCTGCCCACTGCCACCTCTCCCAGGATCCCGCTGTGGAACATGGTAACCATCTGACATGATGTTTCCTCTGCCCTTCTCTCCTCCATTCCCTATCTCACATTCCAAGGAGAAACACCCCCACCAGACCTTTTTGACCAATGGCTCTCAGATGCTCTCTCCCCTTCAGCCCCTACAAAACCCCCATCCCACTGCACAGGTCATTCCCACAGGTGGTTCAGCTATTGCCTCAAATTCCTCAAAACCCTCAGCCATCACCTGGAACGACACTGGCGGACCATCCCTTCCACCCCAAAATCAAAACTACTGTGTCTAGACAGATGAGAGCCTACAGATTTAAAATTAGAAAAGCTGAACATGCCTTTGACACCTCCCTTTGGCCAATTCAAACAACCTGTGCAAAGAACTCCACATGATCATCTCTGAGTTCAAGACCCGCCTCTGCTCTTCCTCTGGCCCCCATCTACTAGCAACTGTGTGACACCCTTTCCGACCATTACTTCAACATAGCCATTGAAAGGAACCTCGCCATTCACGCTAAACTACCAACCCCTTCTTCCCCTTTACCGAAAGCCACCTCCCGCTACCCCACCTAGAACCTTCTCCAGCTCCTTCTCTGCAATCTCTCATCCCGAGTTCTCAAAGCTTCTCTCCAATTGCCTCTCCTCAGGTTCACTGCGAGGCCCCTGCCCCCTGGCCCTCCTCAAAAACATCATTGCCTCCACCTGTGCAGGTAACCTAGCCAGATCTATAACTAGCCACGCCCTAAAAGCAGTATCTTCCCACCAGCATGCAAAACCTCTCACATCAAACCACTACTAAAAAAGCCCTCTCTTGATCCCCCTTCAATTACCGCCCCACCTCAAACAACTGCTTCATACCCAAATAACTAGATTGCACAGCATACTTCCAGCTCACCCTTTTCACCGAGGCCCACAGCGTTCTTGAACCTGCCCAGTCCGACTTCCGACCCCTCCATGGAACGAAATCCTCTCTGGTCTCTATCTCAGACAAATGGAAAATAACAGCAGACTCTGAGGACTGTGCTGCTCTCATCCTCCTTGACTTTGCAGCATCCTTCAAAACAATTAACTACTCCATCCTCTCTATCCTCACAAATAAACTCTTTGACCTAGTCATAAAGCAATCCACCATCAGTTGGATCTCCTCTTTCCTCTCCGACCACTCCCAAAGTGTCTCTCTCCAAATGCCAAAAACACTCAGATCATCCTCAAGATTCCCAACTCCCCCCTTCTCACCGCACCCAGACCTGCCTCTCAGACATTGACCTCTGGATGACTAACAAACACCTGCCCCTCAACCCCGGAAAAAACAAAATCCTAATCTGTGGCAAAACAGCTCTCCTTCCCCAATCTATCTCTTGGCCATTCATTAGGAACCACACCCACTGCATCCCCATGCAGATTTTTCATTACCTTGCCTACCCCATAGAGTTTTCACGGTCATGGCCATTATCCTCTCACACCTAGACTACTCTGACTCCCTCTACCTAGGTGCGCCTAAATACCAACTGAGAAAGCTCCAACAGATTCAAAACTTTCCAGCAAGGCTCCTCCTCACACCCCCCCCCCAGAGAACACATCTCCCCTGCACTCAGGACATTCCACTGGCTGCCCATCAGCCGACAGTCCTCTTTCAAAATCATGTGCATTACCCACTGAACAATTAACTTGAAAGGCCCATGAAAGGTCCAAAACATACTCACTTTCTACCACCCCACCAGAATCCTCAAATCAGGCTTGGCAACACCTCCTGTTACTCCCTCCTTTCCTTCTGGTATTCCCTTCTTTCAAATTCTCCAGATTAGGAGGTGCCTGTTTCTCTGTCTTCACACCCACTTTCTGGAACTCGCTCGACCTTGTGCTCTACCTCACAAAGGATTGCTTGGCCTTAAGGAAAGCCCTCAAAACCTGACTGTTCCCTCGACTCCCTGATCCCCTGCATACCCGTGCTCACATCGCACCTCTCACGCACACATTTCACCCTGCAGTGCCCATGCACATTCCCCCACCTGCCATTCTCTCAACTGCTAGCCACTTCTTTCCTTTGAACCACTTTGCTCTGCCTTCTAACCTTCCTTGTGGGACACCACATGGAGGACACATGTAGTCACTCCAGCAACTTGCACCTGAATCAGATCCGGCAGTGGGCTTGGTATTGCACTCATATGAGCTTGGAGGGTGGGCAATGCATCACACATAAAATGCACCTTGTGAACATTACACTGATCATCCCGTAGGTGGACAATCAGGAACAGCTGACCCCGCCCACATAGTTGCCACTGCATGTAACTCTAAAGTACTAGCAGGTGGGCCGTGCTGCACATGTAATCATGAAATAGGGACTGATATTTGCATTAGAAGGAACTGGGATGGCAATCTCTAACTCTGAGAACCTCTCAGATGGTGAGTATTGTGCATTCATTTAGCACTTAGATCACCTGTGAAATATAGCACTGTTCCTTGTACATGATTGAACCCTGGAAGTAGACATTGTTATTTGTATAGCTAACCCATTCCTCCCATCGCACATCACACTTTTGTAAAATGGTTGAAGGCACAGTCTCAGTCCGCACACCCTGCACTCACAAATAAAACAAACACTGTTGCACATCATCTCTGCCATGAGAATAACACAATTGCCATTTTACATTAGGATTGTGAAATTCCCTCCCACCTTTGCAGTCATTAAACTGATGGAACCATACCTAATCACAAGGCTGGGGAGGAGCCTGGGATAATAAAATAGCATGCACACAAAGTTGATTAAATACTATGGGGAGATGAACATTGAAGACAATGTCTGGATACACCTAGAGAGAGGTGGCCAGGTGGAGCAGAACTGAACCCATCTGGATGACTGATCCCCATGCAAACTGGAGAAATAAGCCATTGATAGAGGATGTCCAGCCCATGTTGGAAATTGTTTTCCAATCAGTCAGGTGAAAAGAGAGCTTGCCAATGAGTAATTCCAGGCTGACTAGCTCCCTACTGATTCTCAGGAAAGGTATGCCACAATTCAAAAGTACATAGGCCCCTGATATAACCGCAGTTATCCCTGTATTATCCATGGTAAAGTCCTGAGAATAAAATGGGATTGGGAAAAAAAGGGATATACTAATTTGACAAAGATGCAGTTGTAGTGTTAGTGTTAAATTTGGTGCCCTGTGTCTCCCATTGATATTGAGTATAAAGTGAGATGGCATTTCCTTAAAATCCAATGCATTATTATGTGGAGAGGTGCAATTTAAAACTGAATTGAATTTGCATTCAACTTAAATGCATTTTGATTTTGTACATTAAGCATAATATAAAATAGAATCTGTGACTTAAGCTGGTGTAGAATCTTCGGGACCAGTTTATTCAGGATACACTATTGTCTACGAGATATCATGTATACTTGCAGCCAAGGGAGGCCTAGTCATGATTTAGATGTTTAAGGAACCAACATTAGCACAGATAATTAATTCTATTCAAAATCATGGACAGCCTCATATCTTGCTATGCACAGTCAAACCTATGTGTTATGTGAAAGTGAAAGGGTGTTATAATATCAGATCTGTTACTGGAGAATATTGCATATCCAGCCTAAAAGCACATGCAGGTTCAACTCTATGTGCAAACAAACTGAAAACTGTGAATGCATATTTAGATTGAAAGTTTCACACACATAAAGATTGAAAGCTGCACATACATATTCTGAGTTGACTGTACACGTATGTCTTCAGAGGAGAGGGCAAAATCCCTGAGAGCATTGTTTTCTGAATCCAAACCTGTAGGAGTCATAAGCATGCTGGCCATTGTCTACATTTATGTTACATACATATAGCCAATACATTCATAACCCCACACACACATACAGGGTTACATGAATACATGTCTTTAAATGTTATTTGCCCATGTGCTTTTTTTCCAATAACTTACTTGTCTTGATATTGGAGAAAAACATGAATTCTGAGGAGTTTGAGAGGTTATACATAAATAAATGCATATGCTGGCCGAAAAGCTGCAATGTTATCATTGAAGTAAAATGTGGTTGGTTATGGAAATTAATTCCTGTGTGAGAACCAGTAGTGAGATTCATACTTTATTTCACTGACCAATTGTATTTGAGCCTATGAAATTGTGGTGACTTAACTAGCATAAAGTTGGAGACCACTTTATTTAAGTTGACTCCATTTATATTTATTAATTTCACTTTCTGAATGAAGGATTACACTGCTTGGGTACATGAATTAACCAGGACTGTCATGGCAGGCAAGTTGACAAATTGCACTCCCTTTTGGAAAGATCCATAGCTAAATATCATTAGATGGGCCAAACTAGTTTTATCGCTCTGAGGAAAGACACAAGTAGCACAAATGCCCCATCAAAACACAACTGAGTCTCTGATATGCTTTCTCTAAGGCTCGACCCTGGTTTGTTTCTCCCAATTGATAACGACATCAATAGATCTATATAGGGGAGGCAACAGACCTAGCATATGTATTTCTAAGCTGTATCTATACTTCTCATCAGCAGGACTCTGACTTCACAACATGGAGCTGTATAGTGTATCCATCCCTTTCAATCCTTGAGTTAAATAGTCACTTAGAACACTTTGTAGAATGCATTGAACTATCTGGTTCCATATTTAAAATGTCTCTTCAGTAGTAGCCTAGAAACCTCCTTGTATGGCCAACAACCTTTGAACATGAAACATCCCATTTGAGATAATACCCGATATGCCTGGTCAAGGCTACACAACAGGTTGAAGATTGGCCTGTTTCTTGATTTGAAGCAGTCCTGTAACACAATCAGAAGTATGGATTGTGAAAAAAGCATTTTGGGGGAATATTGGATCTCCAAGGCCGTGAAGAACTTGCCACACACATATAGGACTTAAGGATTGCTGTCGTCCACACTTTTGAAACACTGGTAACCCAGTATCACTTAGATAGGCATTATGCATTGTCCTATATAAAACAGAAACACTGCAGAAAGAGCGTCTTATCGGATCAGCCTCTTATCGAATAGTTTGACTGGTTCTACTGACAACATATGGGGATTTCAAAGGGATCATCTCAGTATGTTAGAATTTTCACCAACTAGTCGCCAATCTCTGGACAACTTCTAATAAATTAGGACTAGCATGAGAAGGAAATCTTAGCTCTGAGTGGCCAATGGCCTACAATATTGGAGTGCAATAATATTGGAAATGGGGAACCACTTACATACCACTTTGAAAGACTGGCTACGGGGAAATTGTGAAAATTGCCTACTATAAATGCTTGCTATTCGTTTCTTGTCATGGAATCAACCTTTATAGATACCTGGGGACAGTTTACAAATATCTAATTGACACAAGATGTCTTCTACTGTTCTGACAGTTATATGAAATGTCAGTGTTTTTTTTTTACACTGACTTTTATCTATAATATGTGTCTTATGCTGACCCCTCACTGGATATGCACTGGATGATATATTTTCTCAAATCTATTTAGAGTGGAATTACTTATCAAACCTTATGGCCATTGATGTCCATGTAAACCTCCAATGATAGCATGCTGCTACTTGCATGAATTGCAGGACAGGCTCTTCTAATATGTTTCAAATTGAAGTGTAGGTGGCATTCATTATGCCAGCAGTTTACACCACTTGTCTATTTTTTGTATGTAGGAATTGCAATATACATCCCATGCACAGTGCCACTTTCAGCCTTTGGATTGTCTCATATATATCAGTGGATACTGGACATTTAGAACACTAATTGACCTACTTTGGGCCACGGGAAAGGCCAGTAATGCAGTCAATAACTAGTGGTACTGATAACATTCTGACCATTCAGATTTCAGAAGAAGACAGGGTAAGCATGTGTGTTGCTGAAAAAATAGCATGACATTTGCCAGCATCATTTCATTTGAGAAGACACTCATAGGAAGTATCTTTTTTCCACCAAACCTTCAATGTGACAAGCAATATTCAATTTAAAACTCCAAACTGAAAGCTCACCATGGACAAATGCATTTCGTTGTACATAGAAAAAATATATTACTTTTACATTACACCCAATGCATGCTCATGTTAAGACAGTTCATGCATGCTCACGTTAAGACAGTTCATAGCAAGCTTTCGATAGATGTCTTATAAAGACATCCCTAATTAAATACTACAAACTCAAAATGCATTTAATTTAGTAAAACATTCTGTTCACATACTTTGTTCACTATTTAACTAATGTTATTTTTCTACTTCACGATCTCGACTTTAAAACGTATATTGTTAATACCACCATGTGTGAACAGCTTGCAGACTTTTCAAGGGGTAATTAGCGCTGTGGATAATGATTCGCCAGTTTATGGGCACTAACTTAGGAGTGGGGCATTATCACACGATAATGACACTTCCCTTTAATTATTGGGCATTAATGGTATTTCGATTACCAATGTGTATCTTGTTTGCTTTATATTTCGAACATATCTTAAAGAAGTATACGTGATAAAATAACGCCAGTAAAATCATGAGATGGACACAAAATAGGTTATGATAAAAAAGACTACAGTTCTGTGTGAAAAAGTCTGTACCTATTTCAACTGAAGTGTTTGCTATTCTGCCAACTGCACGGAACAATCCATCATTCCACATTATTTTGTAGGACAATAAAGCTAGAATATTGCCAAATCTTCAAGAGAAGAGAGTCTTTGATTACACGTTTTCAAGGGCACCTGAACATTATTCAAATTAAATTTGACGGCAAAACATACATTTGAGGCTGGCTTTTTAATAAGTGGGAGCAAATCAAATTGGGCACAATTTTTTCCTCCTGAATTTTGGGTGGTTTGGGGCCTATGAAATGTTTGGAATTCCTCAGGAGTCCGACCCACAGAGTTCAAGTCACCCAGTAGTGAAAAACAAGCATCGGCAATGCCAACAGTTTGGGCTTTTGTGTAAGCACGGGATAGGCACTTGTCAGTCACAGCTATAATGCTATTAACTTGCCATTGATGGTAGAAGGTGCCACATGGTGTGAATACCTGGCAATCTAATAGCAGTGCCTAGCAAATGCCTAACACTTATACTCAAGTCATAACTGTTGGCTTTGCCAATGCTTGTTTTTAACAGGACTTCAGTGAAAGGACACGCTGAGTGTTTATAAATCGAGTGGCTGAAGGCAACCTGGTTAAGACATTTGTATTACAACAGTGAACTCCAATTTAGTCATGAAGTCTCGGAAGACTGCTTTAAAAAAAAAAAAACACTAGCAGGAATTTTGTGTGCAACATTTGATTGTAAGGCTTGATTAAAGCAAGCTCAACAAGTGTCCACAAGGAGGTGTTTCGGGCGGGGAGAGGCAGGAACTGGATGGGAATGCCCATAAGTATTAGCAGAGACATGGACAGTCAATGGTTGGGCAAATAACCAAATAACACCTGCAAACTGTGTGTCCCTCCTCACATGCCATGTCTCCTGATCTGATGCAATAGTTTAAGCTTATAGGTGTCGCTTGCCCAAACTAATAATGTATCTGCAAAGGAGATCACTCTACTGCTATTCTATTATATGCCCCTTTGCCTTAAAGGTGCCTGGCCACACATGGCATGTTACACTTTTGTATTTCCAGCGGAAGAGTCCTTGAATGAATTGCAGTTTATTATTATTATTGAGGTCTTTTTTTTCAGCGTGGACCTGGCTTCAATAAGCAACGG
Source organism: Ambystoma mexicanum (assembly GCF_040938575.1). Lineage (NCBI taxonomy): Eukaryota > Metazoa > Chordata > Amphibia > Caudata > Ambystomatidae > Ambystoma > Ambystoma mexicanum. The sequence goes on from NC_090941.1 coordinate 931,975,793, forward strand.
AGCGCTTTAAAGAGATATACAACAATACAGATCCATAACAGTGCACTTTACAGAGGTTTACAACATTACAGATGCATGCCGGAGCGCTTTTCAGAGGTAACAACGGAACAGATATACAGCGGAGGTGGGATACAGAGGGACACAAAGGAGGGGTGCAGCTGTACAGGTCGGCGGGATGGAGAAGGGGCGGGCGGTGTATAGCGACTCAGTTGGTATGAGGGGCGATGTGATGGCCTAGGTGTTAAGGCGCAGGCATTACTTGAAATGATGGGTCTTGATTCCTCTTTTGATTTTTAGGATCATGGGGGCGAGTCTGATGCTGACAGGGAGGTGGTTCCACAGTCTTGGAGCATAGGCAGAGAACACTTGTTTTCTTTTCCTTTCCCCTTTGCAGCACATTTTTAGGGTTCTGTGGTTGCTGGGAGGTGGGAAGGGTGTCATTGGGGCCATGTGAGAGTCAGAAGGGCTTAGAAATGACGTCAAAATGGCGCCTTGTACAATTAGTAATCTATAGTGGGACTACTAAAGGATTGAACAATTGCACTTTTATATGTGGAAACCCCATATTAATAAATACAGGAATGGCAACGATTGAACTGCTGTGCCATTTAGTGTGTTCCGATAATGTTCTACCCACTCTGCATTTCTGGTTTTAATAGGCCCTTATTAAAACGTGAATTAAAAGATTACCTGGAGAATCTGCTTCTGAACCACTCACAAGTTGTCATCACTGGGAAAATGAGAAGGTTATTTGTGTTTGAACTTTGGTTTTAATTGATACTTCAAAAAATCCACTCCGTGTGAGTGCAATCGACAGTGGAGGAAGCAATCTCTGAAGGACTTTGTAAAAAATGGAACATATGCGCATTTGGCAGATGTCTTAAAAACGATACCGGTTATTACCGCACGTCGACTACAATTAAAACCCTGTCATCGCGAATTGGTAATGCAGCCGGGGAAAAGGGAAACACCACGCCGGATCACAACTTTAATTAGTGAAGCAGGTGTGCTAAATACTCAGGATTAAAAGGCCACACAGATTTTTTTTTCTTCATATTTGCAGATGAAGTTTGCTTGAAAACAAGGTTTGCAGACTTAATAAGGAGATCTGCATACATTGCTAGTAAATTAAAAGCTATTTGGGCAGACCCTAGATCATCATCCTAGACACTTCAGATTGTTAAAAGGGTACTAATAGCAATGCATGCTTTCATTTGGGGGATATGAGGAATGGAGTGGCTTAGCGCATTGCACAGAAAACGGGGCATGTAGCATATTGCAATGCCACACAATTAAGATGTGTTCATGTATCCAAGGTTGGACCACTGCAGAAATCGAGTCTGTCGGTAACCCTTAAATGCGGTGGTAGCGTTATTACCGCCACATTTAAGGGTCTTCCCTTGGCGGATTTCCCCTCAGCTCTGAGCTGGGGGCAAATTTGGTGCAAATCCGCCGGTTTTTGGCTATATTACCGCCGGCGGAACACCCGCCGGCGGTAATTGCATGAAAATTCCCCATTGGACCCAATGGGGAACGAGGGATTCCTGAATGGGCCCAATGGGGAATGGGAAATAACCGCTCTGCCAAACCCGTGATACGGCGCTAATAGCGCCAGGGGGTTTGGCGGTAGTGCTAATAGCCCCAGCGCTAATAGTGCCGGGGCTACTGCCCAACTCGTGATGAGGCATAAGTGCTGTCACCTTGTGGAATAAGGTTACTCTACAGATTATAGACTGTGTGAGGTGCTATTATGGAAGCACAATGATCTGCCATTAAATGGCACCCAGAGGCTAGTCCGAGGCCCATAAAATGAGGAAGGGTCATGATATCACGTGATAATGACTCCGCCCACTTAGAGCATAGGTTTAGTAACAATTAAGGTTTTGAAGCTGTGGTGGTGAAGTAAAGGAAAATGCTACTTTAATCCTGAGTATTTTAAAAGAACAAAATATGTTAACACATTAAATGTTTTTTTGTATTGTTTAAATAAGTTTGTCTTCATAAGATACGCGTTTTAATGATAGGTTTTGTTCAACTGGAACGACTTTAATGTGAGCATGCATTGGGAATAATACACAAGTAAACATAATGACTAAAGAAGAGTGAAAGCAGTATTGCATGTTTAGCTTTCGCTTTTGTTTGTCAAATTTGATTTCACCTTGAAGGCTCGTGTGCACATAATAGACTCACATGTCTCGTTAAAAGAAAACTTGATGGAAAACTGAATGTGTGTTTCTTCAATTAGGAGAAATGTGTTCTCCTTTTACTCTGCCTGCTTCTGAAATCAGAATGCAGTTAATAGCAAGAAGAGGCAAGTAATGACTTCCACGTGCCAATACTATTAAATGACTCCTTAAAGTTAGTTTTTTTAATATTATTTTAGACAGCATGCGCCTAAGTACAAGGCGCAACAGAGTGCCTTACGTTGTTCCTAAAATGGTGGCCATTTTAAAGCGAGCGGTGTGGAAAATGAAAACGTACGTGGTTCACTCCAGCTCATTTCGCAACCGTCCTGAGGCGTAAGAGGGCAGCAAAGATGCATTTCCGCTTCACTTTCTTCCTGCATCTTAGGAGAACACATGGTTTTACACCTGCGTGATATTTTCAAGCAAGCATAAAACAAACAGGATTCAATTGGCATCCGCTCACATTAGCACCTGCCAATTATTCAATTGAAACCATTATACAATGCTGCCTTTTAAACGTATTTGTAGGTAGTGGTTTATTTCTCTCAAATCGGAAAGTAAACATAAAGAATAAAGGAGATGTCACCTTGCTTTACTCTTTACTTTTACACTCTACTCTGAGAGTCATGCCATTGCATGGTGGGACCGGCAACACGTAAATGAAAGCCTTGTTTGTTTCCCATGCATGCAATTACCATTTTTTACAAAAATACCCAAATGTAGCAGAAGCATCTAAAACAATGGTTTGCAGTGCACAACTTCCATTTGTATTGGGTCCAGTTGCAACATGATTATACGAACTAGGACATCACACAGTGGACGTAAATGGTACGAAATGGTAGAGCGCAGTTTATAGATTGAGTCTTAGCTATTTACAATCAGTGGCACAGAGAGAGAGAGGGATGTGTCCAGAAGCAAATTAATTTCTGACCAAGCGGTGATGCTGATTCTTTTTTTTTAACATTTATTTTAATTATAATACAACCATAATTGCCTTTTCATAAATATCAACACATAATTCTACCTATATAATTAATCCAATACAGCATTACAATTCAACATTGTTACCCTATTTCACAAATCTCCCATTTCGATTAAAACCCATACAAAGAGAAAGAACAAAACAAAAGAAGAGTAACAATAAGACCCAAGAGCATAACCCTGTTTTCCTAAAAACCTTATTCAGTATAAAAAACGAGTTCAACATCACTAAATCCAACACACACACATATAAATTCATTCTTTCAATACATCAACTAAATATGAATCGACCTCTATATTCCCCCCTCGGGCAATAGCCCTAAATCACCAACTTCATGTAGTCCTCTATATCTTTTCTTATAATCTGAATCCGGGTGAAATGATAGACAAGTGGGAAGTTGTTTGTTACCCCTAACATACTCCACCCAGATATCCTCTCCCTCTGGACTTGGCAAGTTACAAGTTCTCACCACCCTGGGATATTTACTCTGTGGTGGGTACAAAAGCAAAATAAATGCTTTGCAGACTCTAGTGCACCCAACCTGCAAATTCTACAGGTGTGTTCACTCTTTGGTAGACCTCATCTTGCTCCTACTACTTCCAGTGTGTTAACCAAATTAAACTTTATCCAAATGTATTATGCTGGAATATGAGTATTAGGAAATTCTTTGAGATAAGTAGCTGTTCCATCAAATGGTGTGTATTGTATCAGATAATTGCCACTATTTGATTCTGTTGACAGATTAACCCAATGCGGCACTCTGCCATTGTAGCAATCCTTTCCTTGAACACCTGTTTTAAATTGGTAGAGGTAATGCATCGGATGTCAAAACGTACCCTACTGCTCCAGATGTTGGCATCACCTACAATCCCTATTACAGACCCTTGGATAACTACTTGCTTGAATTTAGAGGCTTCAGTAATTACTAGACCAACTAGAAGATGTCCTAGATGAATCATCTTCAAATAGTTTCTAACTCTCCTATATTGCAAGAGCGATGCATCTGAATTGATATTTAGCTCACTCGTAAGATATTCTATGGGTAAAATCTTAGGTAGATTCAATAGAGAACTAATACAGCACACTTTCATTTTTTCAGGCTCTTTCACTTTCCTGGTCACCCACATTTTGGTGCCCTAAAAATGTTTAGTGACGATCTTTGCTTTGTAAATCTTGATTACTGAATAAATGGAGAATCCAGCATATCATTTTGCAAACGTTTAATGCGCCCCATCGGTTGCCTTACAGTCACATTAAGCTGTTCTAATTGTGACTTCCATGACAATTTATTTTCAAATAGAACTCCAAGGTATTTGTACTCTTTCACACATTCAATACATTCCCCATTTAAAGTCCAATTTTAACTTTTGGCAGCCTTTTTTACTGGGTTTATGAAAGATCATAGTCTTGGACTCAGTGATGTTAATTTTAAGATTATGGACACTGATAAATGTAGCAAGTTGGGTTAATGATGCTGCAGCCCTCCAGTGGTTTTATCAATAAAGAATCCTCATCATATCTCAGCCAGGAATTCCCACATCACCATGTTGCGGGGGAAATGCGCATGCTTTATCCAGATATTCCAATAGGTCAGCCAGATATAAGTTAAAAAGCAATGGGCCCAGAGTACACTCCTGTTTCAAGCCAGTGGAGGTCAAAATCCACACCATTACTGTCCCATTGATCTAAACTGTTTTGATACAGTAGCATGATTATATGTAAAAAAAATAGATAATAACATGATGTCTCCTATCTGCAAACCAATCAAGGGTGATTCCACAGGACAGGGTTGGCAAATGATTATTGGTATTCAGAGTGCTAGCTAGCATGAAGCAGTGATTGTATCTGGCTTTACACCCTGGATGGGCTTGACCATGCCCGTTGAAGGTAAGCAGGAGCAGGCGTGGCTGGTTTGTGGTGGGTAGATATGAGACTGTACTGGTTTTGTGAGAAGGGGTGTAAGCTTCTAATGATGTCAGCTTTAGGGACGGTCTTATGATTTATTGGCACAAGGGCAATTGAACGTAGGGTGGAGGATCGATGGATAAGATTAGCAAAAGTTGGTGGCTACCAATGCATGATTTTCGCATATGTAAATGTAAGTAAATTGAAGGTAAGACGCATAGGAAACATTTTTTGGATCGAACAAAATATGCTTAAAAATACATGCCATATCCATTGGGTCAATAACATTCCTGCGAGAACGTCCCCTTTATCAGAGAAACATTAACCCTGCATGTGAATTGCAAGACTTTTGTCGGAATGCTTTAAAACAAGAGGAGGGAGGGAAACAAATAATAATTCCTTTGATTAAGCAATAAATATCTCATTGTCCATGAAGCACCAGTGTCCCATATTACTCCTTCTACTTTCCTTCACGTCACCTTATTTGCGACTACAATCGCTGATCATACAGCCTCCAGCACACGTCCTGCTTATCTTCCTGAGAGCCCAAATGAAACCCATAGAACATAAGTAAACTCTGGCCTCCAGCACCCCTTCCATGATTTGTATTAACCAACTCCAATTCGACCCACCATTTGGCCAGACTTAACAACAAAACTCTGCGCTCCCAGGAAAATGATTCCATGTATCCACAAACCCATCTAGTTTTAACCCCACAACTTAAAGGCACTTCATTTTTCCCTCGCCTCAAATGAACATTTGATGTTAACAAAATCTGCCCTAATGCAGTCTGTTTCCTACCCCCTTCCTTGACCCAATCACCCAGCTCTCTAGGCCAAGCAAAGTTCATCATCATAAACCAAAGTCACTGCTGCCTACACAAACTCCAGCTATGAGAGAACTGTGATCTGCTAGATTTCCATATTACTCACAACAATCCCCTTCTTTCATGATGTCCCAAAACTGGTCTTCATTCTGAGCCATTGTCAAGTCCCATGTGTACATTGTTCAAGACTACCACATCCCATCACAGCTTTGTTCCCTTCAGTGGACTTCTATTCGCTCATGCACAAATCTCCCTGCTTCCCACCCTGGGCACTACACATTGTACATTGCACAATAATATTGGCCCCCACACGACTTCTGATTATGTTACAAATTGATGCAAATATAAAATGTATCCAGAACTAAACACAAAGTAACACGTACCCCTTTTCCTCTAACTACACAAAACACATACTAAATTGCAACATCACGTCTAACCCAGCTGCACCATTGATTTAATGTAACGTGTGCAACATAAACCACTTTCCCGCTTTAGGACATTGAGCGTGCATCCCAACAGCAATAATGTCATCAATTAATTCTCAAAATATGTAATAGTTTGCATTGTAGGGCCATCATTAGTACCAAACTTGACTATCGTACGGTGCTTTTTATGGGGGAAGGCAAGGGATTCGTCCATCAGCTCCAAATTATACTGAACACTGAAGCACGTATTGTAACCAACACACCTAGATGAGCACATATTTTTGCCAGTTGGCTACCAGTGACAGAGAGAGTTACATTTAATGCACTCATTTTGGCATATTTGAAAGACAATGTTGGGCCTCATTACAAATCTAGGCTAGAATTGGTGGTAATTCTGCTGCAATTACAATTACTGCCATGTTGTCCATCACAATGATTGCTGTATTCCAACATGGCGTGTGTTCACATAACCATAGCAGTAACGGTAATTCCACTCAGCAGAATTATGGAAAAAACCCAGGGCGCAGCTGTAAATCTGCCAAATAATATGCAGAATTGCTGCTACCACCGTGTAGGTCATTGGAATTTCCACTGGTGGAATTAACTCTAGTGGAAATTCATCATTGTGTTAAAAAGATGCTTTGTGGTGGCCATTTTGCAAAACACAATCCATCAGAAATCAGGCCATAGCCATCTGAAGCCCCAGACAAGTGAATTATGTCATAAGGAAAGGGGAAATCTAGGGTGCCTCATATTAGGATGAGGAAACCCAAATCCTCTGAGCAGGAGCTCACCATTGCATGATTGGTCAGCTGCCCTGCTGAGGCCCAAACAGAGTGTGTACCCCTCACCGATGCCACTCGGCTCATTTCTCAAGCGGCATCTCTGGTGAAAGAACATTGTGGCCTGATAACATTTGGGCCTTATTTTTTGCATTTGCTCCCCTGACTGAAAGTAGCATTTAATTGTATTATCCAGGTATCCCCCCATTGCGACCTCTGTGCTATTGATTGTTTCCTCTTCCTGTTCCCTCCAAACTGCCCTCCTCCCAGCCCACACCCTTTGCATGATTGGTCAGCAGCCCTATTTGACCAGACCCACCAGGGCAGTCCCGTGCACAGTGCAGCTCCCTCTGGCGAAGTACAAAGAGGCAAATGGCAGCTTCCACAAAAGCAGCTCCTGATGATGTCTGCCGGGTGTCAGCCGGGGAAGCATGAAGCCTGCAGCCATCAACCTGCTGCGACTGACAAGGTAGGTACGGTGCAGACAGGGAGGCAGCAATCACGGTACCCCACTTAACTAACCCACCCACCGCTTTGTGCTCTTCTCTCCTTTTCACCTCCCACACACTTCTCAGTGAACTTTATTGCTTAGCCTTCTTCCCATCCCCAGGAAAGTTGCCTTCTTGCAATGCTGTTGTGTTAAAGTAGGCCTTTTTCCCTTATGTTAGGAAAGTCAAATCTGAGTGTCTTTGCATTGCTGTTGTGTTAAGACTAGGCTTTTTTTCCCTCCTTTTAGGAAAGTCGAATCTGGGTGTTTTTGCATTGCTGTTCTGTTAAGACTAGGCCTTTTTCCCTCCTTTTAGGAAAGATGAATCTGGGTGTTTTTGCATTGCTGTTGTGTTAAGACTTGGCCTTTTTTCCCTCCTTTTCGGAAAGTCAAAATTGGGTGTCTTCAGTGCGCTTCTCCCCCACCCTGTCTGCCACCCACACTAGTCCACTGTTCCCCCTTGGTATTTTGCCTGCTTGCTGCCTCCTGTGTGCCTTCTTCTGTGTGAACCTTCGCCCTTGGGGGCTTCCTGTTGTGTGCGCCTGTGTTTCTTTTCAACCTCACTTTCTCTTCTTGCCTCCTCGTGCCCTCTATTGTGCTCAAAATCTCTCACAGCTTCTCTGCTACTCAATTTCCTATCTGATCCTGCTTACTAAGTCTGGAAGAAAAAGGTTCAAGAGGGGTATCCGTGTCTCCAGCCCAGGCCTCCCTATCGCTGATACCCACATCAGCGCTTCCCCCAGACAGACTCACACCAATATTCTCTTTGCCGTTCCCTCCCTGGACATATGGACCGCTCATATGATCTCTGTTCCCTCCCCTTTCTTCTCCTCTCCCATTAATGATGCCACCTGATGGGAGGTCCTCTTGGCCTCCTTCCATTCCTCCAAAACCATCATAAATGCCTCCCTAAATGGCTCTTGGTCCAGGGCTCTCAACCAAATCTCTTCCTTTTTGATAGGCATTTCCTGTGACTTATTTACTTTATTCCTTCTCCTGCTACGCCCTCTAACACTCCTCTGCATCCTCCTTCCTCCACTGCCTCTCTGGCACCTACCTCCTCCTCCTCACTGGCCCCTTTGCCACCTCTGACTACTGCTGCTGCCCAATCTCAGACACCTCGACCACTTCTGCTGGTTGTACCGTACTCCTGTACCCCACCCCAGAAGTCTTTCAAATGTGGCTCTGCCATCAAACACTCCTCTAACATCTGCCACCTCGTTGAAATCCTTGACCTGGATGTCCTCGCTCTCACCGAGACATGGTTCACTGCCATCTCTGTCACATGTTTTGACACTCTCCTCTTTGAGTGCTACGAGAGCTTCTCCTTACCCAGAACAAACCGGCCCGGAGTTGGAGTGGCCCAACTTTCCAGAGTTGGTCCCTGCTTCTGTTATTCCTACGCACGCATACTCCTCCTTTGAATGCCTGGTGTGCATGCTCTCTATCTCTCCTGGACTTTTTGCAACTCTGGCTACGATCTACAGGCCTCCTGCCTGGTCACCCCCTTCCTCTCAGAATGGACTGAGCTCTCCTCTTCTCTCCTATCCTCTACCATTCAGATTCTCCTCTTCAGAAACCTCAACATCCACCTGGATGTTTCTTATCCCTCCTCTCGGCACTTTAGTAACCTCTGCCACTCTCTATCCCTTTGCATCCTACCCTCTGGTCTGACACATTCTGTCGGGCACACCTTGGATGTTCTCATTTCCTCAGACATCCCTCTCTCTAATCCTCTCACCACTTCTCTCTCTATGACAGACCAATTTCTGCTCTCCTCATTCTGACACTTCTTGTCACCCAGAGAAGCCTACCCCAGCACTGCCACCTTCCTTCTTGGTCATTGGGCACATGAATCAAGTTTCAGTGGAATCCTTTGTCTCTACATTCTCTGCCCCTCCTACTCCTGTGGCTGACTCACACTCTGATACAGCCGTTCTAACCTGCATCTTTCTATCTCCAACACGCTGGACATTATTGCCCCTGTCATGAAAATGCACCTGAAGCCTACCTCTAAGTACAACAATTGGTGTGTCTTCAACCTCGCCACAATGAAATGCAAGTGCAAAGGGGCTGAGAGGAAGTGGAGGGTTTCAGGTGCATCATTTGACAAACTGGCCTGCTGCCTGCTCTAAAGGCAATACAGCCTGTCTGTCTGCTCCAAGAAGTCGTCTGATATTTAAGCTTCTGTCTCTGTGGCATCTAACTACATGGCTGAACTCTTTAAAATATGCAAGGAGCTGTCCAGCCCTTACTACAGTCTCCCTCTCTTGTTCACTCACTTTTCTCCTCCTCTCCCTCTACCTCTCACAGGCTGCCTCTCACTCTCCTCTTCTCTTTTCCTCCTCCTCTCTGACAACACCTGATGATACCTCTAGACAAGTCTGATCTATGAAAGTGTCATCCAAACATGTTCTTCCCTGCTCTTCCAGAGCTATAAATGACCACATTTCAACACTTACCCCAGGATCTTTCCCCTCTCCTCAAGCCCTCTGTTATGCACCCACTCCTTAAAAAGCCTTCTGTCAATCCTACCTGTCTGCCAAACTATTGCCTGATTACTCACCCTTTCGTGGGAAAACTCCTGGAAAATGTGTCCATCTCCCAGCTTTCTCTCCACAGTGAATCTGTTGGTTGGCTCCAAGAGCATTAATATGGCTTCAGAGCAGCCAAAGGTACAGAAACCACTCTCCTGAAAACCCTGTGGAGATCTCTTTAATCATGATTCCTGCTCTCCCTCTGTCCTCATGCTCGACCTTACCGCTGCTTTCAACATGGTTAATCACGCCACCCCGATCAACCGAATCTGTGAGAACCTGGGTAGGACGGATTAGGCCATGGCGTGGCTGTCCTCCTTCCTTGAGCAACCCTTCAAGGTCCAATTTGGGTCCTTTCGCTACACCACCTCACTCTCCACATGTGGTGTCCCCCATGGCTCTATCCTCTCACCCTGGCTCTTCAATGTCTCTCTGGCCTCTTTGGCCCACTTGATCTCCACCTTCTCTTCTAACTTTCCATGTTATGCGGTTGACACTCTGCTCTCTTTCAGGCTTCCCATAGCTGCCTCATCTCACTCGCTCATACTGCCTATTTGCGATCCAGGATTGGTGTGCCTCCAATGATCTCTGCCTTAATGCCAGTTAGACAGAGATCCTTCTATATGGACCCCTGCTCCTGCTCTCACTCTCTCACTCTGTCCACCCTCCGTGGGCCCTCTACCCCTGCCTTGCTGTGAGGCAAAAAACCTTGGTGTCGTCTTCGACTCCACTCTCTCCTTCTCTTCTCACATCACAGACCTTGCCAAAAAGGCCCACTTCCAGCTGCACCTCCTGAGAGGTATTCTACCTTTTCTCACTTTCCATCATAACCACACTGTCTCCAGAGCCCTAGTTCTTTCGAAGCTGGACTATTGCAACAGCCTCTTTCTCAATCTACCTGCCTCTACCCTTTGCCCTCTGCAACTAATCCAGAAGGGGACTGTAAGAACTATCCTTGGACTCAAGACCAGGGACTGTATCTCTTCAGCCCTGAAATCTCTCACTGGCTCCCTGTGGCTGAAATGATCAAGTTCAAGACTCCCTGCATCATCCGCAGGGCTTTCTGGGCCCGGGGACTGCACTACATCCAACTCTCTCTGCCCAAATGCCTTCCTTCTAGAGCCCTTCACTCAGCTACCTCTAACTCTCTGAGGGTCAGACACCTCTCTAGTTAGAGAGTTGGGGTAAATCTCTCTCCTCTGCAGGTGCCTCCCTCTGAAAGAGCCTCCCTGCCCACTCTCAGACTTCAGCCGGATCACCTGAAGTTTTGGAAGCAGCTCAAGACATTCCTTTTCACCTCTGCTTTCTCGCTCTGACTTCCTTGCTAACTTACCTGTCTGGTGCACTGCCTGGCTGCCTGGTACACTGGGTACCAGGCTCCTCCTAAACCAGTCTTAATTGCACTGCCTCCTGGACTACCACACACCTAGGGGCTGTAAACTGGAACCACTATAGCCAAAATGCCTCCTAGCACTTACCTAGAACCTAGCTTCCTAGCTGCACTTACAGAGTCAAGCTGCCCTGTTTGCACTTCCCCTTCCCCTCTCGCTTGCACTTCCCACTCACCCTTGCCATTGCACTTATCGCTGTCGCACTTGCACAATACAAATGACACAAGGCCTAGTAAGATTGTTTGTCTTGTCTTCCCTCCCTTGTCTTGTAGCACCTAGAAAGACTTGTGTACAGGTGAGATATTAATGCCACATCCTCATAATCACTGTACTGGCTGAGCAGGTGGTGGCCCACTCTGAGGAATCATATGGAGCCCAACTCTGTGAAACAAACCAGCAGCACATAAATGCAATATGGCCAGAGATCAGGACAAAGTGGTGACCGTAGGTCATGTCCAACATGACAAAGAGATCATTAAGAAAAGTAGGAATGACCTGAAGGCCAGGGTATGGATCCTGATATCCATCCACAGCATGGAGACAGTTGCCACTGGTGGTGGTAGTGTAGAACCAATCCAACTCACCCCCTGGGAGGAAATGGTCAGTGGAATCTTCCAGATGGTCGGCATCAAGGGCGTAGGCTCAGCACAGATCGAAGCCAACTGCCAGGGGGAATCTGGTGAGTACCTGAGTGAATGATGGACCCATAGATGAACAACCATGAAGGCATACACAAGTACAGAGACTGCCATGCTTGCATGCAACATCAACCCCAACAATGCATGAACTATCCACGTGAGGCAGCAAGCCACAACAACATGAGTCAGTGAAGCCATGACATCCCTTATATGCCAACAATGCAGCATGGGGAGGGGATGACGTAGGCAAGTATCATGATTGCACTGCAAGGTAGAAGGAGCAATGCACATTCACAGCCTGCATCAAAGCCACCCCTTGCCCGTAAACGTGGCACCCGTGCACAGTCAACACAGCAATAATTGAATTAATTACAGAGCACATGTCCATAAATGAACATCAATGGACTTTTGTGTCAGACCAGCGAGCCCAGCAACTGCAATGTACCACAAAGGCACACATGCTGTTCTCATTCCACTCAATCTCGCCTCTGCTTTTGACACAGTGAACCACTGCATCCTCATAAAACGGCACCACAATACCCTTGGTATCTTGGAGTGGGCACTGGACTGGCTGACCTCCTTCCTCACTGACCGTCCTTCCCAGGATACCCTGGGTTTGTGCTCCTCACCCACCTGTGGCGTTCCTAGGGATTTATCCTCTCACCCTAGCTTTTTTAACATCTATCTCGCCCCTCTTGCTCACCTTATCTCTACTTTTATCACCACACTTGCAGTGTCATGGAGACAACACCCAAATTGTCTTCTTCTTCAGACTACCCTCTTCATCTCTTCTAACCTCCTCTGTTATCCCTGAATGCATGTCCACTATTCTGTCTCAATGTCAGTAAGACTGAGATTCTTCTTATCAGGACTCCAATTGCCTCTTTTCTCCCTTCATTCTGGTCACCCTATATGGGCTCTCCTCCTCTCCTTCCTCTGAGTACAAAAACCTGGGAATAATCTTTGACTCCTCTCTCTCTCTTTCATTCCTCAAATCTTGGACCTTGCCAAGAAGGCCCATTTCCAAATCTACCTACTCAGGGACATCCTTCCCTTTCTCACCTTCCCCAAGAAGCTCAATGTCACCAGAGCTCTGGTACTCTCCAGGCTGGACTACTGCCTGGAGAGTCTAGCTTCTTCCTCTATCGGCCCCCTTGAGCTAATCCTGAATAGGGCTGCACGACTTATCCTTGGTTTTAAGCCCCGCAACCATATCTCTCCAGCCCTAAAATATCTCCACTGGCTCCTGGCTGCTGCAAGGATCAAATTTACATCCCTCCACAAGACTGTCTGGGGCTGGGGACCACGCTATCTGCAACTTGCTCTCACCAAGTACTCTCCTTGCAGCACCCTCTGATCCTCTGGCTTCAACTCTCTGCTTGTCAAGTGCTTCTCTAAGCAGAGGGCGGACAGCCATTCCCTTTCCTCAGCTGGCTCCCCTTCTGGAGCAGCCTCCCCCTTTCTCTCCACCTTGAGCTGGATCTCCTCAAATTCTGAAAACACCTCAAGACTTTCCTCTTTTCCTCGTCCTTTCCTCACCCCCAATGTTGGGAAATTGGAAAAGATCGAACTTTGCATGCCATACCACTTCCTGGAGGGTAGACACATCATTATCGTCATGTCTGTCACTTTCGCAAGTTGCTACAAATATTACAATATGTATGGTAAATGGGATAAGTGTTATATTTAGGTTACTTTGTGTTATTTTGTGTTGAGGCGATACATTTGTAGATTTGCACGCGTGCAGAAACTTAACAATGTAACATTGTCACACAGAGGGCTCCTCCACACTGAAACAGGTGATCAATAATGTGTACATGGAGTTTAGCTGTATGAATGACGGTCTACATTCGGTCTACCATCTTGTATACAAAAGCTACCCCTCCTCAGAGAGAATCACTTGGCATGTCTGCATTTGTTTTTTGTGAACATTTTTTCCTGTGAGGAGATCATAATAGGTATAAAATGCACACATAATGGTATACATGTATGGGAAGTATTTTTCGAATTTAGTAAAATATATATGAGGTGTAGTTGCTCTGTGTATCATTGGTCTCTGTAATGTGAATTAATTAGAAGGGTGTTTTTGAAATCATGGCAAAGGTCGGTCAACAGTCAGGGAACAGGTTTCGTAAACTGGTCAGTGGGGTGGTTGCGGTCGGTGTGCAGATGGCTCAGTGTTGGAAGGCGAGGGAGGATATGATCTCTGGTAAACAGGAAAGCTCATTGTTGTAAGGGATAGGCATTTGTGAAACCCTTGGGGTTGTTTAAATAGATTGCTTCACCCACTACACTTAGTGTCATGATCTCTGCTTCCAAAAGATCAGGACTTGCCCGATTCCCTTGGAAGCAGACCCATAACCCCGGTTCCGAGTGCCAGCCAGTCCCAATTGGGACCTTTTGGACCCTGTCCTAGCGCCAGTGGCACCAGGCTCATAAAGATGCCCAGTCCCAGCGCTGGAAGCGCCAGGCTCATAATGCTTGGGTGGACTTACCTGCAGCAGACCATGCTGCTTACTTACCTGCCAGTTGAACTCCTGATCCTCTTCTGTTTGGGACTACTTTTCCTGTTGGGTGGGGCAGGAGCCACTCCCTAGGTTCAGAACACTGGAACTCTTCTGGAAAGCAGGAACTCTTTTCTTACCTAGGCGTGGCTGTGGAAGGAGACACCTAAGCACTACAGGAGGCTATTTAAACCACACCCGATGGATGAATCTTGCTTTGTGTTATTCTGCATTCTCTGCAGCAGAACGCTCATCGTGTCTTCTGCTTCTGATCCTGGGCCTAAGGGAACAAAGGCTTACCATCCTGGAATCCAGTCTTCAGCAGCACCTGTAAAGACAAAGAAAGAACAGGTTAGCACTACGGTCTTCAGTGGCAGCGCATCTCTTACCTGGTCCATCGGCTGTCACCAACGCCTCGCGCTGCATTCCGGCATCTGAAAGACAAAGGCTTACCTACCCTTCGCAGGCTCCGGAGGTCTTCGCACTGCATTCCGGCATCTGAAAGACAAAAGCTTACCAGCTCTTCGCACGCTCCGGAGGCCTTCGGCGCTGCATCCCGCATCTGAAAGACAAAAGAAGGTGCGTTTAAAGACATTGGGCAACTTTATTACTCACGTGCCATTACTCCTTCCCACGCCGAATCCAGTGGGTATTCCAGCACCCTTCAGCTTCTCTAAAGCTCCGAACTTGTACCTGCAAGATAAAAGGGACAGTTAGTGCGCATCGTGAAGCAGGCTACAAGCGCTTACTTACGTGCTTCCAGGCGCTTCTATTCCTCACGCTGGTTCGATCCTCAACTCTCATCAGCCCGCCATCCGCCATCGCCGGAACCCTGCAAAACAAGAGATATCATTACAAAAGACTTTTAAGACATTTGAAGTGCCCAGAACTTACCGTTCGTGCAGTTAACGACGGACAGCAGTCCTCTGAGGTCAAGAGGCCTGCACCCTTATCCAGTGAAGAAACTGGTTACGGCACCCTGCCCCGAGGCAGATGGAGAGCTCGGCGTTCACTTACCTAAGGTGAGGGCGTTAACCTTTGGGGTTCTACAGGAGAAGAGAAAGGGAAGAGGAGAGAGGCACCCAATAACCCCAGTTCATTAATCCCATATTTTCTATCTGCAGACATCTTACTCTTCGAGTCAGACATACAGTGCACAGAGGTCCAGCCCAAAGAGCCAACCGTGTGTTACACATCACCTTTGAAGATACGGCATTCACCCAGTCAAGACCGGCGCCTCTGCGGGAATCAGGTGAGCGTTACAGAACACAAAGCCTACCGAAAAACTCCCACCCAGGCGCTATGGAAACCTCGGATACCGACCAGCTAGCCCAGTTACTTGGGGAACTAAGAGCAGAAGTGCATGCAGCCCGTCAGGAAACGAATGCTCTAAGAAGGGAACTGATTATTTCCAAGGAGCGAACAGACAATATCGCTAGACAATTGCTACAGTCACAAGCCGGACAAACTCTGTTACCCGCATCAGGGGCAAATCTTCCTTCAACATCCTCTACGAACCCAGTGCAGATCAACCTACCTGGGAATGTACCTCTGGCTCCGCCCGAACGATTTTCTGGTGACCCAAAGAGGTTTGCAGTATTTATTAATCAGTGCCGGTTGCACTTCTTATGCCGGCCAGCAGCCTTTCCAACTGATCAAGCTAAGGTAGCTTTCGTGCTTTCGTACCTTAGTGGCAATGCGGCAGACTGGTCGATCCCTCTAGTTAATCAAGATGATCCGGTTCTCCATGATTTTCAAGCTTTTCAGCTCAGTATGGAAAAACTGTTTGCAAGACATTCACAGGGGAAGAACTTGGACAATGAGCTCCTTTCATTGCGACAGGGTAATCAAGACCTTTTGGCTTATATTGCGTCTTTCAACAGACTGATAGTGGAAACTCGATGGCCTGAGGACAAAAGGATTACGCTGTTTTATAGAGGTCTACGTGGAGAGCTCAAAGATGTGTTAGCCCAAGTAGTGAATCCCCCGCAAGACTGTTCGGACTATATTGACTTAGTCGTTCAAATTGACCACAGACTGCAGAACAGGAAGGCCGATCGTTCCAAGTTTGATGCTCGAGTATTTTCCAAACCACCAACTCCTACCAAAGGAGTAGACTCCGGGGAACCCATGCAAATAGGGGGCCTGAAAGGACCACTTACACAAAAGGAGCGGGAAAGGAGAAAACAGCTGCAATTATGCCTCTATTGCGGAAACTCGGGGCACTTTCTTCGAGACTGTCCGGTGAAACCAGCCAAGAAGGCGGTAGGAGCTGCAGTTACCAGGGTCACAAACTCTGAGCAGGGAAACGACCTCGCCAGACAAGAATAGAGGTCCTCTTGCCGAGCGTTAAAACCAGTTCAGTGACCTCGCATTTCGTGATACCTATGGTCCTCATTAGCCCTGAACATCCGGATCGATTACATGCGATTGAAGCTTACGTCGACAGCGGTGCCATCGGCAATTATGTGGATCATGAAATGGTTTTGAGGATGAATCTGACTCTTTGTCCAAAGGCTGTAAAGGACGTCATTACTACGGTGGATGGTACGGAGATAGCCTCCGGACCAGTAACGTATACCACCCAAGAAGTGACGTTAGTAAGTCAAGATGGACACCACGAGAAGATCGTGTTCGATGTGATCAAGGCCCCTCAGTTCCAGATCATTCTAGGAATTCCTTGGTTAGAGAAGCACAATCCTCAGATCGATTGGCGAGCAAGAACGGTTCAGTTTCCAGAATGTGTCTCTACTTGTCACCCTCGACCTGGTGTTGCACTGGCAGCAATTTCCTCAGAGGCTCCCCAGTTACCTCCTGAATACCTAGAATTCCAAGATGTTTTCCGGAAGGATCAGGCTAACTCTCTACCTCCTCATAGGTCTTATGACTGCCAGATAGACCTGATACCTGGATCTACTCCTCCTTGTAGTAGAATTTATGCCCTCACCGAGCCTGAGAATCTTCACCTCCGACAATACCTGGATCAATACCTAGCGAATGGGTTTATTCGTCCTTCCAAGTCCCCTGCTTCCTCAGCTTTGTTCTTCGTTCCAAAAAAAGAAGGGGACCTTAGAACTTGTATAGATTATCGCGCCCTGAACCAGATCACCGTTAAGAATAGATATCCGTTACCTTTGATCCCTGAACTCCTGGACCAAGTCAGAAAAGCATGCATATATACAAAGCTGGATCTTAGAGGAGCCTACCACTTGGTAGGAGTAAAAGAGGGCGATGAATGGAAGACGGCCTTCCGCACCAAGTATGGGCTTTTTGAATATCAGGTCATGCCCTTCGGACTTTGCAATGCCCCGGCCGCCTTTCAATATTTTATGAACGATGTCCTCAGAGAGCTCATAGATGTGTGTGTTGTTGTTTACATTGACGACATCCTCGTTTATTCTTCATCGGAAACTGAACATCGGAAACACGTGAAAATGGTCCTCGAGAGATTGCGTCAACACAAACATTTCGCTAAGTTGGAAAAATGTGTTTTCAACGTGACTGAAGTTGAATTCTTGGGATTCATATTATCACCTAGCGGAGTGCATATGGATTCAAAGAAGGTCGATGCAATTCTCAAATGGCCATCGCCATCCTCCGTAAAAGGTGTTCAAAGCATGTTAGGCTTTGCTAACTTTTACCGCAGGTTTATCCCCGAATTCTCTCGAATAGTCCAGCCCATCACCGCCTTGTTAAAGAAAAACAAACGTTTTGATTGGTCTACCGAGGCGGAACAAGCTTTCCAGAATTTAAAGACTAGATTTATCTCTGCACCGATCTTAAAACATCCTCGCCCAGAACTCCCCTACATCGTTGAAACTGATGCTTCGAGCCTTGCCATGGGGGCAGTTCTATCACAAAAGGACCCAGTAACCAATCAGTTGCATCCCGTGGCATTTTGGTCCCGCAAATTCTCGCCTCCTGAAATCAATTACACTATTAGTGATAAGGAACTTCTAGCTATCAAGTCCGCCTTTAAGGCTTGGCGGCTTTATCTTCTGGGGGCCCGACACACCGTTACTGTGATTACAGATCACCGAAACCTGCAATATTTGAAAACCGCAAAAGCTCAATCCTCTAGGCAACTCCGTTGGGCACTATTCTTTGCCGAGTTTGACTTCATAATTACCTATCGACCTGGTACAAAAAACGGTAAAGCTGATGCCCTTTCTCGGATGGGAGTGGAAGAACATTTGATCAATCCTAAACCTGTACCTATCATTCCCGAACAAAGAATTCTAGGTGTAATCGCCACACAATCCATAGAGGAAGGGAAGTTAAGGATAAAGCCAGGCTACTGGTAACTCCAGCAGACATACAGAATTGGCATCTGCAGGGAAAGGACTTTACGGTGAAGGACAACCTATTATATTTCCAAGAACGGTTATACCTGCCCAGCACAGATTTACAGAAAAAGGTAATCTCTTGTTATCACGATTCTTTAATGGAAGGACATCCCGGTATGACCAAGACCTCGGATAAGATCAAGCGCTACTTCTGGTGGCCGTCTTGGAAAAAAGATATCAGAGACTTTATAATGTCCTGTGGGGTATGCGCCCAAAACAAGAGTCAAAAGGAAAAACCAGCCGGCCTCTTACGCCCTATTGACATCCCGCCTCGCCCTTGGCATACGCTTTCTATGGACTTCATCACCGATCTACCTCCATGCTCCGGATACAATACGATCCTAGTAATCGTGGACCTATTCTCCAAGATGGCGCATTTCATTCCACTCAAAGGCTTACCAACAGCAGCAACTCTGGCCCGAGAATTTCTCGAAAACATCGTCCGACTGCACGGTTTTCCTTCAGTTCTAATTTCGGATCGAGGTAGTCAATTTATTTCTCATTTTTGGCGAAGTTGCTGTCGGTCGGCTCAAATTGATGTGAGACTTTCGACCAGCCACCACCCTCAAACCGACGGACAAACCGAGAGGACCAATCAAACTCTGGAACAGTATTTGCGCTGCATGCTACAACAAACTGAAAAAACTTGGAAAGATATCCTTTGGATAGCCGAATATGCCTACAATAACTCTGTCCACACGGGAACTGGGAAGACCCCGTTTTTTCTTTTATACGGTAGTCACCCTCGAACCTCGGAGTTGGATCCACTCCAAGATCTTGGAACACCAGCAGTAGACCACCTGCATTCTACAATCACCCAAGCCTTTAAGGAAGCCGTTTCTCACCTTCAAAGGGCTAAAGAACAATACAAGAAAGGAGCAGACCAACTTCGGAAGGAAGCCCCCCAATATCAAGTAGGAGATCAAGTCTGGTTATCCACCAAATATCTACCTCTAAAAGGACCACACACATTCAACCCAAGATACCTTGGTCCCTATTCCATCACTACCATAGTAAATCCAGTAGCGGTCAAGTTGGACTTGCCCCCTCACATGAAGATACATCCGGTCTTCCACGTCTCTCTATTAAAACCTGTGCAACCTCAAACCCGACTAACTACATCTCCAAAACCTATTCTAGTTGATGGAGAACTCGAGTTTGAAGTCAAAAGCATCCTGGATTCCAAGATCTCCAAATCTAAACTATTTTACCTGATTGACTGGAAAGGCTACGGTCCCCAAGAAAGAACCTGGGAACCTGCAGAATATGTCCACGCGCCTCGTCTAATCAAAAGATTTCATCGAACATTTCCTAACAAGCCCAAACCCCCAGAGAAGCCCGGTTTGGGAGGGGCCTTGAGGGGGGGTGCTGTCATGATCTCTGCTTCCAAAAGATCAGGACTTGCCCGACTCCCTTGGAAGCAGACCCATAACCCCGGTTCCGAGTGCCAGCCAGTCCCAATTGGGACCTTTTGGACCCTGTCCTGGCGCCAGTGGCACTAGGCTCATAAAGATGCCCAGTCCCAGCGCTGGAAGCGCCGGGCTCATAAGGCTTGGGTGGACTTACCTGCAGCAGACCATGCTGCTTACTTACCTGCCAGTTGAACCCCTCATCCTCTTCTGTTTGGGACTACTTTTCCTGTTGGGTGGGGCAGGAGCCACTCCCTAGGTTCAGAACACTGGAACTCTTCTGGAAAGCAGGAACTCTTTTCTTACCTAGGCGTGGCTGTGGAAGGAGACATCTAAGCACTACAGGAGGCTATTTAAACCACACCCGATGGATGAATCTTGCTTTGTGTTATTCTGCATTCTTTGCAGCAGAACGCTCATCGTGTCTTCTGCTTCTGATCCTGGGCCTAAGGGAACAAAGGCTTACCATCCTGGAATCCAGTCTTCAGCAGCACCTGTAAAGACAAAGAAAGAACAGGTTAGCACTACGGTCTTCAATTGCAGCGCATCTCTTGCCTGGTCCATCGGCTGTCACCAACGCCTCGCGCTGCATTCCGGCATCTGAAAGACAAAGGCTTACCTACTCTTCGCAGGCTCCGGAGGTCTTCCCACTGCATTCCGGCATCTGAAAGACAAAAGCTTACCAGCTCTTCGCACGCTCCGGAGGCCTTCGGCGCTGCATCCCGCATCTGAAAGACAAAAGAAGGTGCGTTTAAAGACATTGGGCAACTTTATTACTCACGTGCCATTACTCCTTCCCACGCCTAATCCAGTGGGTATTCCAGCACCCTTCAGCTTCTCTAAAGCTCCGAACTTGTACCTGCAAGATAAAAGGGACAGTTAGTGCGCATCGTGAAGCATGCTACAAGCGCTTACTTACGTGCTTCCAGGCGCTTCTATTCCTCACGCGGGTTCGATCCTCAACTCTCATCAGCCCGCCATCCGCCATCGCCGGAACCCTGCAAAACAAGAGATATCATTACAAAAGACTTTTAAGACATTTGAAGTGCCCAGAACTTACCGTTCGTGCAGTTAATGACGGACAGCAGTCCTCTGAGGTCAAGAGGCCTGCACCCTTATCCAGTGAAGAAACTGGTTACGGCACCCTGCCCCGAGGCAGATGGAGAGCTCGGCGTTCACTTACCTAAGGTGAGGGCGTTAACCTTTGGGGTTCTACAGGAGAAGAGAAAGGGAAGAGGAGAGAGGCACCCAATAACCCCAGTTCATTAATCCCATATTTTCTATCTGCAGACATCTTACTCTTCGAGTCAGACATACAGTGCACAGAGGTCCAGCCCAAAGAGCCAACCGTGTGTTACACATCACCTTTGAAGATACGGCATTCACCCAGTCAAGAACGGCGCCTCTGCGGGAATCAGGTGAGCGTTACAGAACACAAAGCCTACCGCAAAACTCCCACCCAGGCGCTATGGAAACCTCGGATACCGACCAGCTAGCCCAGTTACTTGGGGAACTAAGAGCAGAAGTGCATGCAGCCCGTCAGGAAACGAATGCTCTAAGAAGGGAACTGATTATTTCCAAGGAGCGAACAGACAATCTCGCTAGACAATTGCTAAAGTCACAAGCCGGACAAACTCTGTTACCCGCATCAGGGGCAAATCTTCATTCAACATCATCTAAGAACCAAGTGCAGATCAACCTACCTGGGAATGTACCTCTGGCTCCGCCCGAACGATTTTCTGGTGACCCAAAGAGGTTTGCAGTATTTATTAATCAGTGCCGGTTGCACTTCTTATGCCGGCCAGCAGCCTTTCCAACTGATCAAGCTAAGGTAGCTTTCGTGCTTTCGTACCTTAGTGGCAATGCGGCAGACTGGTCGATCCCTCTAGTTAATCAAGATGATCCGGTTCTCCATGATTTTCAAGCTTTTCAGCTCAGTATGGAAAAACTGTTTGCAAGACATTCACAGGGGCAGGCCTTGGACAATGAGCTCCTTTCATTGCGACAGGGTAATCAAGACCTTTTGGCTTATATTGCATCTTTCAACAGACTGATAGTGGAAACTCGATGGCCTGAGGACAAAAGGATTACGCTGTTTTATAGAGGTCTACGTGGAGAGCTCAAAGATGTGTTAGCCCAAGTAGTGAATCCCCCGCAAGACTGTTCGGACTATATTGACTTAGTCGTTCAAATTGACCACAGACTGCAGAACAGGAAAGCCGATCGTTCCAAGTTTGATGCTCGAGTATTTTCCAAACCACCAACTCCTACCAAAGGAGTAGACTCCGGGGAACCCACGCAAATAGGGGGCCTGAAAGGACCACTTACACAAAAGGAGCGGTAAAGGAGAAAACAGCTGCAATTATGCCTCTATTGCGGAAACTCGGGGCACTTTCTTCGAGACTGTCCGGTGAAACCAGCCAAGAAGGCAGTAGGAGCTGCAGTTACCAGGGTCACAAACTCTGAGCAGGGAAACGACCTCGCCCGACAAGAATAGAGGTCCTCTTGCCGAGCGTTAAAACCAGTTCAGTGACCTCGCATTTCGTGATACCTATGGTCCTCATTAGCCCTGAACATCCGGATCGATTACATGCGATTGAAGCTTACGTCGACAGCGGTGCCATCGGCAATTATGTGGATCATGAAATGGTTTTGAGGATGAATCTGACTCTTTCTCCAAAGGCTGTAAAGGACGTCATTACTACGGTGGATGGTACGGAGATAGCCTCCGGACCAGTAACGCATACCACCCAAGAAGTGACGTTAGTAAGTCAAGATGGACACCACGGGAAGATCATGTTCGATGTGATCAAGGCCCCTCAGTTCCAGATTATTCTAGGAATTCCTTGGTTAGAGAAGCACAATCCTCAGATCGATTGGCGAGCAAGAACGGTTCAGTTTCCAGAATGTGTCTCTACTTGTCACCCTCGACCTGGTGTTGCACTGGCAGCAATTTCCTCGGAGGCTCCGCAGTTACCTCCTGAATACCTAGAATTCCAAGATGTTTTCCGGAAGGATCAGGCTAACTCTCTACCTCCTCATAGGTCTTATGACTGCCAGATAGACCTGATACCTGGATCTACTCCTCCTTGTAGTAGAATTTATGCCCTCACCGAGCCTGAGAATCTTCACCTCCGACAATACCTGGATCAATACCTAGCGAATGGGTTTATTCGTCCTTCCAAGTCCCCTGCTTCCTCAGCTTTGTTCTTCGTTCCAAAAAAAGAAGGGGACCTTAGAACTTGTATAGATTATCGCGCCCTGAACCAGATCACCGTTAAGAATAGATATCCGTTACCTTTGATCCCTGAACTCCTGGACCAAGTCAGAAAAGCATGCATATATACAAAGCTGGATCTTAGAGGAGCCTACCACTTGGTAGGAGTAAAAGAGGGCGATGAATGGAAGACGGCCTTCCGCACCAAGTATGGGCTATTTGAATATCAGGTCATGCCCTTCGGACTTTGCAATGCCCCGGCCGCCTTTCAATATTTTATGAACGATGTCCTCAGAGAGCTCATAGATGTGTGTGTTGTTGTTTACATTGACGACATCCTCGTTTATTCTTCATCGGAAACTGAACATCGGAAACACGTGAAAATGGTCCTCGAGAGATTGCGTCAACACAAACTTTTCGCTAAGTTGGAAAAATGTGTTTTCAACGTGACTGAAGTTGAATTCTTGGGATTCATATTATCACCTAGCGGAGTGCGTATGGATTCAAAGAAGGTCGATGCAATTCTCAAATGGCCATCGCCATCCTCTGTAAAAGGTGTTCAAAGCATGTTAGGCTTCGCTAACTTTTACCGCAGGTTTATCCCCGAATTCTCTCGAATAGTCCAGCCCATCACCGCCTTGTTAAAGAAAAACAAACGTTTTGAATGGTCTACCGAGGCGGAACAAGCTTTCCAGAATTTGAAGACTAGATTTATCTCTGCACCGATCTTAAAACATCCTCGCCCAGAACTCCCCTACATCGTTGAAACTGATGCTTAGAGCCTTGCCATGGGGGCAGTTCTATCACAAAAGGACCCAGTAACCAATCAGTTGCATCCCGTGGCATTTTGGTCCCGCAAATTCTCGCCTCCTGAAATCAATTACACTATTACTGATAAGGAACTTCTAGCTATCAAGTCCGCCTTTAAGGCTTGGCGGCATTATCTTCTGGGGGCCCGACACACCGTTACTGTGATTACAGATCACCGAAACCTGCAATATTTGAAAACCGCAAAAGCTCAATCCTCTAGGCAACTCCGTTGGGCACTATTCTTTGCCGAGTTTGACTTCATAATTACCTATCGACCTGGTACAAAAAACGGTAAAG
Organism: Ambystoma mexicanum; assembly: GCF_040938575.1. Classification (NCBI taxonomy): domain Eukaryota; kingdom Metazoa; phylum Chordata; class Amphibia; order Caudata; family Ambystomatidae; genus Ambystoma; species Ambystoma mexicanum. Next base: position 932,000,535 of record NC_090941.1, read on the forward strand.
CTGATGCCCTTTCTCGGATGGGAGTGGAAGAACATTTGATCAATCCTAAACCTGTACCTATCATTCCCGAACAAAGAATTCTAGGTGTAATCGCCACACAATCCATAGAGGAAGTTAAGGATAAAGCCAGGCTACTGGTAACTCCAGCAGACATACAGAATTGGCATCTGCAGGGAAAGGACTTTACGGTGAAGGACAACCTATTATATTTCCAAGAACGGTTATACCTGCCCAGCACAGATTTACAGAAAAAGGTAATCTCTTGTTATCACGATTCTTTAATGGAAGGACATCCCGGTATGACCAAGACCTCGGATAAGATCAAGCGCTACTTCTGGTGGCCGTCTTGGAAAAAAGATATCAGAGACTTTATAATGTCCTGTGGAGTATGCGCCCAAAACAAGAGTCAAAAGGAAAAACCAGCCGGCCTCTTACACCCTATTGACGTCCCGCCTCGCCCGTGGCATACGCTTTCTATGGACTTCATCACCGATCTACCTCCATGCTCCGGATACAATACGATCCTAGTAATCGTGGACCTATTCTCCAAGATGGCGCATTTCATTCCACTCAAAGGCTTACCAACAGCAGCAACTCTGGCCCGAGAATTTCTCGAAAACATCGTCCGACTGCACGGTTTTCCTTCAGTTCTAATTTCGGATCGAGGTAGTCAATTTATTTCTCATTTTTGGCGAAGTTGCTGTTGGTCGGCTCAAATTGATGTGAGACTTTCGACCAGCCACCACCCTCAAACCGACGGACAAACCGAGAGGACCAATCAAACTCTGGAACAGTATTTGCGCTGCATGCTACAACAAACTGAAAAAACTTGGAAAGATATCCTTTGGATAGCCGAATATGCCTACAATAACTCTGTCCACTCGGGAACTGGGAAGACCCCGTTTTTTCTTTTATACGGTAGTCACCCTCGAACCTCGGAGTTGGATCCACTCCAAGATCTTGGAACACCAGCAGTAGACCACCTGCATTCTACAATCACCCAAGCCTTTAAGGAAGCCGTTTCTCACCTTCAAAGGGCTAAAGAACAATACAAGAAAGGAGCAGACCAATATCGGAAGGAAGCCCCCCAATATCAAGTAGGAGATCAAGTCTGGTTATCCACCAAATATCTACCTCTAAAAGGACCACGCACATTCAACCCAAGATACCTTGGTCCCTATTCCATCACTACCATAGTAAATCCAGTAGCGGTCAAGTTGGACGTGCCCCCTCACATGAAGATACATCCGGTCTTCCACGTCTCTCTATTAAAACCCGTGCAACCTCAAACCCGACTAACTACATCTCCAAAACCTATTCTAGTTGATGGAGAACTCGAGTTTGAAGTCAAAAGCATCCTGGATTCCAAGATCTCCAAATCTAAACTATTTTACCTGATTGACTGGAAAGGCTACGGTCCCCAAGAAAGATCCTGGGAACCTGCAGAATATGTCCACGCGCCTCGTCTAATCAAAAGATTTCATCGAACATTTCCTAACAAACCCAAACCCCCGGAGAAGCCCGGTTTGAGAGGGGCCTTGAGGGGGGGTGCTGTCATGATCTCTGCTTCCAAAAGATCAGGACTTGCCCGACTCCCTTGGAAGCAGACCCATAAGCCCGGTTCCGAGTGCCAGCCAGTCCCAATTGGGACCTTTTGGACCCTGTCCTGGCGCCAGTGTCACCAGGCTCATAAAGATGCCCAGTCCCAGCGCTGGAAGCGCCGGGCTCATAATGCTTGGGTGGACCTACCTGCAGCAGACCATGCTGCTTACTTACCTGCCAGTTGAACCCCTCATCCTCTTCTGTTTGGGACTACTTTTCCTGTTGGGTGGGGCAGGAGCCACTCCCTAGGTTCAGAACACTGGAACTCTTCTGGAAAGCAGGAACTCTTTTCTTACCTAGGCGTGGCTGTGGAAGGAGACACCTAAGCACTACAGGAGGCTATTTAAACCACACCCGATGGATGAATCTTGCTTTGTGTTATTCTGCATTCTCTGCAGCAGAACGCTCATCGTGTCTTCTGCTTCTGATCCTGGGCCTAAGGGAACAAAGGCTTACCATCCTGGAATCCAGTCTTCAGCAGCACCTGTAAAGACAAAGAAAGAACAGGTTAGCACTACGGTCTTCCGTGGCAGCGCATCTCTTACCTGGTCCATCGGCTGTCACCAACGCCTCGCGCTGCATTCCGGCATCTGAAAGACAAAGGCTTACCTACTCTTCGCAGGCTCCGGAGGTCTTCGCACTGCATTCCGGCATCTGAAAGACAAAAGCTTACCAGCTCTTCGCACGCTCCGGAGGCCTTCGGCGCTGCATCCCGCATCTGAAAGACAAAAGAAGGTGCGTTTAAAGACATTGGGCAACTTTATTACTCACGTGCCATTACTCCTTCCCACGCCTAATCCAGTGGGTATTCCAGCACCCTTCAGCTTCTCTAAAGCTCCGAACTTGTACCTGCAAGATAAAAGGGACAGTTAGTGCGCATCGTGAAGCAGGCTACAAGCGCTTACTTACGTGCTTCCAGGCGCTTCTATTCCTCACGCGGGTTCGATCCTCAACTCTCATCAGCCCGCCATCCGCCATCGCCGGAACCCTGCAAAACAAGAGATATCATTACAAAAGACTTTTAAGACATTTGAGGTGCCCAGAACTTACCGTTCGTGCAGTTAACGACGGACTGCAGTCCTCTGAGGTCAAGAGGCCTGCACCCTTATCCAGTGAAGAAACTGGTTATGGCACCCTGCCCCGAGGCAGATGGAGAGCTCGGCGTTCACTTACCTAAGGTGAGGGCGTTAACCTTTGGGGTTCTACAGGAGAAGAGAAAGGGAAGAGGAGAGAGGCACCCAATAACCCCAGTTCATTAATCCCATATTTTCTATCTGCAGACATCTTACTCTTCGAGTCAGACATACAGTGCACAGAGGTCGAGCCCAAAGAGCCAACCGTGTGTTACACATCACCTTTGAAGATACGGCATTCACCCAGTCAAGACCGGCGCCTCTGCGGGAATCAGGTGAGCGTTACAGAACACAAAGCCTACCGCAAAACTCCCACCCAGGCGCTATGGAAACCTCGGATACCGACCAGCTAGCCCAGTTACTTGGGGAACTAAGAGCAGAAGTGCATGCAGCCCGTCAGGAAACGAATGCTCTAAGAAGGGAACTGATTATTTCCAAGGAGCGAACAGACAAACTCGCTAGACAATTGCTACAGTCACAAGCCGGACAAACTCCGTTACCCGCATCAGGGGCAAATCTTCCTTCAACATCCTCTACGAACCCAGTGCAGATCAACCTACCTGGGAATGTACCTCTGGCTCCGCCCGAACGATTTTCTGGTGACCCAAAGAGGTTTGCAGTATTTATTAATCAGTGCCGGTTGCACTTCTTATGCCGGCCAGCAGCCTTTCCAACTGATCAAGCTAAGGTAGCTTTCGTGCTTTCGTACCTTAGTGGCAATGCGGCAGACTGGTCGATCCCTCTAGTTAATCAAGATGATCCGGTTCTCCATGATTTTCAAGCTTTTCAGCTCAGTATGGAAAAACTGTTTGCAAGACATTCACTGGGGCAGGCCTTGGACAATGAGCTCCTTTCATTGCGACAGGATAATCAAGACCTTTTGGCTTATATTGCGTCTTTCAACAGACTGATAGTGGAAAATCGATGGCCTGAGGACAAAAGGATTACGCTGTTTTATAGAGGTCTACGTGGAGAGCTCAAAGTTGTGTTAGCCCAAGTAGTGAATCCCCCGCAAGACTGTTCGGACTATATTGACTTAGTCGTTCAAATTGACCACAGACTGCAGAACAGGAAGGCCGATCGTTCCAAGTTTGATGCTCGAGTATTTTCCAAACCACCAACTCCTACCAAAGGAGTAGACTCCGGGGAACCCATGCAAATAGGGGGCCTGAAAGGACCACTTACACAAAAGGAGAGGGAAAGGAGAAAACAGCTGCAATTATGCCTCTATTGTGGAAACTCGGGGCACTTTCTTCGAGACTGTCCGGTGAAACCAGCCAAGAAGGCAGTAGGAGCTGCAGTTACCAGGGTCACAAACTCTGAGCAGGGAAACGACCTCGCCCGACAAGAATAGAGGTCCTCTTGCTGAGCGTTAAAACCAGTTCAGTGACCTCGCATTTCGTGATACCTATGGTCCTCATTAGCCCTGAACATCCGGATCGATTACATGCGATTGAAGCTTACGTCGACAGCGGTGCCATCGGCAATTATGTGGATCAAGAAATGGTTTTGAGGATGAATCTGACTCTTTGTCCAAAGGCTGTAAAGGACGTCATTACTACGGTGGATGGTACGGAGATAGCCTCCGGACCAGTAACGCATAACACCCAAGAAGTGACGTTAGTAAGTCAAGATGGACACCACGGGAAAATCGTGTTCGATGTGATCAAGGCCCCTCAGTTCCAGATTATTCTAGGAATTCCTTGGTTAGAGAAGCACAATCCTCAGATCGATTGGCGAGCAAGAACGGTTCAGTTTCCAGAATGTGTCTCTACTTGTCACCCTCGACCTGGTGTTGCACTGGCAGCAATTTCCTCGGAGGCTCCCCAGTTACCTCCTGAATACCTAGAATTCCAAGATGTTTTCCGGAAGGATCAGGCTAACTCTCTACCTCCTCATAGGTCTTATGACTGCCAGATAGACTTGATACCTGGATCTACTCCTCCTTGTAGTAGAATTTATGCCCTCACCGAGCCTGAGAATCTTCACCTCCGACAATACCTGGATCAATACCTAGCGAATGGGTTTATTCCTCCTTCCGAGTCCCCTGCTTCCTCAGCTTTGTTCTTCGTTCCAAAAAAAGAAGGGGACCTTAGAACTTGTATAGATTATCGTGCCCTGAACCAGATCACCGTTAAGAATAGATATCCGTTACCTTTGATCCCTGAACTCCTGGACCAAGTCAGAAAAGCATGCATATATACAAAGCTGGATCTTAGAGGAGCCTACCACTTGGTAGGAGTAAAAGAGGGCGATGAATGGAAGACAGCCTTCCGCACCAAGTATGGGCTATTTGAATATCAGGTCATGCCCTTCGGACTTTGCAATGCCCCGGCCGCCTTTCATTATTTTATGAACGATGTCCTCAGAGAGCTCATAGATGTGTGTGTTGTTGTTTACATTGACGACATCCTCGTTTATTCTTCATCGGAAACTGAACATCGGAAACACGTGAAAATGGTCTCGAGAGATTGCGTCAACACAAACTTTTTGCTAAGTTGGAAAAATGTGTTTTCAACGTGACTGAAGTTGAATTCTTGGGATTCATATTATCACCTAGCGGAGTGCGTATGGATTCAAAGATGGTCGATGCAATTCTCAAATGGCCATCGCCATCCTCCGTAAAAGGTGTTCAAAGCATGTTAGGCTTCGCTAACTTTTACCGCAGGTTTATCCCCGAATTCTCTCGAATAGTCCAGCCCATCACTGCCTTGTTAAAGAAAAACAAACGTTTTGAATGGTCTACCGAGGCGGAACAAGCTTTCCAGAATTTGAAGACTAGATTTATCTCTGCACCGATCTTAAAACATCCTCGCCCAGAACTCCCCTACATCGTTGAAACTGATGCTTCGAGCCTTGCCATGGGGGCAGTTCTATTACAAAAGGACCCAGTAACCAATCAATTGCATCCCGTGGCATTTTGGTCCCGCAAATTCTCGCCTCCTGAAATCAATTACACTATTACTGATAAGGAACTTCTAGCTATCAAGTCCGTCTTTAAGGCTTGGCGGCATTATCTTCTGGGGGCCCGACACACCGTTACTGTGATTACAGATCACCGAAACCTGCACTATTTGAAAACCGCAAAAGCTCAATCCTCTAGGCAACTCCGTTGGGCACTATTCTTTGCTGAGTTTGACTTCATAATTACCTATCGACCTGGTACAAAAAACGGTAAAGCTGATGCCCTTTCTCAGATGGGAGTGGAAGAACATTTGATCAATCCTAAACCTGTACCTATCATTCCCGAACAAAGAATTCTAGGTGTAATCGCCACACAATCCATAGAGGAAGTTAAGGATAAAGCCAGGCTACTGGTAACTCCAGCAGACATAGAGAATTGGCATCTGCAGGGAAAGGACTTTATGGTGAAGGACAACCTATTATATTTCCAAGAACGGTTATACCTGCCCAGCACAGATTTACAGAAAAAGGTAATCTCTTGTTATCACGATTCTTTAATGGAAGGACATCCCGGTATGACCAAGACCTCGGATAAGATCAAGCGCTACTTCTGGTGGCCGTCTTGGAAAAAAGATATCAGAGACTTTATAATGTCCTGTGGAGTATGCGCCCAAAACAAGAGTCAAAAGGAAAAACCAGCCGGCCTCTTACGCCCTATTGACATCCCGCCTCGCCCTTGGCATATGCTTTCTATGGACTTCATCACCGATCTACCTCCATGCTCCGGATACAATACGATCCTAGTAATCGTGGACCTATTCTCCAAGATGGCGCATTTCATTCCACTCAAAGGCTTACCAACAGCAGCAACTCTGGCCCGAGAATTTCTCGAAAACATCGTCCGACTGCACGGTTTTCCTTCAGTTCTAATTTCGGATCGAGGTAGTCAATTTATTTCTCATTTTTGGCGAAGTTGCTGTCGGTCGGCTCAAATTGATGTGAGACTTTCGACCAGCCACCACCCTCAAACCGACGGACAAACCGAGAGGACCAATCAAACTCTGGAACAGTATTTGCGCTGCATGCTACAACAAACTGAAAAAACTTGGAAAGATATCCTTTGGATAGCCGAATATGCCTACAATAACTCTGTCCACTCGGGAACTGGGAAGACCACGTTTTTTCTTTTATACGGTAGTCACCCTCGAACCTCGGAGTTGGATCCACTCCAAGATCTTGGAACACCAGCAGTAGACCACCTGCATTCTACAATCACCCAAGCCTTTAAGGAAGCCGTTTCTCACCTTCAAAGGGCTAAAGAACAATACAAGAAAGGAGCAGACCAACATCGGAAGGAAGCCCCCCAATATCAAGTAGGAGATCAAGTCTGGTTATCCACCAAATATCTACCTCTAAAAGGACCACGCACATTCAACCCAAGATACCTTGGTCCCTATTCCATCACTACCATAGTAAATCCAGTAGCGGTCAAGTTGGACTTGCCCCCTCACATGAAGATACATCCGGTCTTCCACGTCTCTCTATTAAAACCCGTGCAACCTCAAACCCGACTAACTACATCTCCAAAACCTATTCTAGTTGATGGAGAATTCGAGTTTGAAGTCAAAAGCATCCTGGATTCCAAGATCTCCAAATCTAAACTATTTTACCTGATTGACTGGAAAGGCTACGGTCCCCAAGAAAGATCCTGGGAACCTGCAGAATATGTCCACGCGCCTCGTCTAATCAAAAGATTTCATCGAACATTTCCTAACAAGCCCAAACCCCCGGAGAAGCCCGGTTTGGTAGGGGCCTTGAGCGGGGGTGCTGTCATGATCTCTGCTTCCAAAAGATCAGGACTTGCCCGACTCCCTTGGAAGCAGACCCATAACCCCGGTTCCGAGTGCCAGCCAGTCCCAATTGGGACCTTTTGGACCCTGTCCTGGCGCCAGTGGCACCAGGCTCATAAAGATGCCCAGTCCCAGCGCTGGAAGTGCCGGGCTCATAATGCTTGGGTGGACTTACCTGCAGCAGACCATGCTGCTTACTTACCTGCCAGTTGAACCCCTCATCCTCTTCTGTTTGGGACTACTTTTCCTGTTGGGTGGGGCAGGAGCCACTCCCTAGGTTCAGAACACTGGAACTCTTCTGGAAAGCAGGAACTCTTTTCTTACCTAGGCGTGGCTGTGAAAGGAGACACCTAAGCACTACAGGAGGCTATTTAAACCACACCCGATGGATGAATCTTGCTTTGTGTTATTCTGCATTCTCTGCAGCAGAACGCTCATCGTGTCTTCTGCTTCTGATCCTGGGCCTAAGGGAACAAAGGCTTACCATCCTGGAATCCAGTCTTCAGCAGCACCTGTAAAGACAAAGAAAGAACAGGTTAGCACTACGGTCTTCAGTGGCAGCGCATCTCTTACCTGGTCCATCGGCTGTCACCAACGCCTCGCGCTGCATTCCGGCATCTGAAAGACAAAGGCTTACCTACTCTTCGCAGTCTCCGGAGGTCTTCGCACTGCATTCCGGCATCTGAAAGACAAAAGCTTACCAGCTCTTCGCACGCTTCGGAGGCCTTCGGCGCTGCATCCCGCATCTGAAAGACAAAAGAAGGTGCGTTTAAAGACATTGGGCAACTTTATTACTCACGTGCCATTACTCCTTCCCACGCCTAATCCAGTGGGTATTCCAGCACCCTTCAGCTTCTCTGAAGCTCCGAACTTGTACCTGCAAGATAAAAGGGACAGTTAGTGCGCATCGTGAAGCAGGCTACAAGCGCTTACTTACGTGCTTCCAGGCGCTTCTATTCCTCACGCGGGTTCGATCCTCAACTCTCATCAGCCCGCCATCCGCCATCGCCGGAACCCTGCAAAACAAGAGATATCATTACAAAAGACTTTTAAGACATTTGAAGTGCCCAGAACTTACCGTTCGTGCAGTTAACGACGGACAGCAGTCCTCTGAGGTCAAGAGGCCTGCACCCTTATCCAGTGAAGAAACTGGTTACGGCACCCTGCCCCGAGGCAGATGGAGAGCTCGGCGTTCACTTACCTAAGGTGAGGGCGTTAACCTTTGGGGTTCTACAGGAGAAGAGAAAGGGAAGAGGAGAGAGGCACCCAATAACCCCAGTTCATTAATCCCATATTTTATATCTGCAGACATCTTACTCTTCGAGTCAGACATACAGTGCACAGAGGTCCAGCCCAAAGAGCCAACCGTGTGTTACACATCACCTTTGAAGATACGGCATTCACCCAGTCAAGACCGGCGCCTCTGCGGGAATCAGGTGAGCGTTACACTTATGGAGCTCAGTAGTAATACATTTCAGGAGAGTGATTATGTTGTCAGATAGTAGGCAGAACTCATGTGAATAGGAAGGGCCAATCGTGATAAAAATCGGACACCGGACATCATGTTTGGGGGATGCCTTTGTAACGGTATCTGGGGGAGTGTATTAACTGTTGCAAACTGTATATAATGTGTGTTCTTTGGGTGGTTCAGGGAGACCAGGGTTAGTTTGACTGTAAGATATCTAAGCCCCCTCCCGGCCGTTGTACAATAAACTTTCTTTATGGACAATCGGCTCACTTACTGATTTTAGAGGTGGGACTAATTTGGGTAAAGGGGCAGAGCTAAAGGTCCATGACTACACCTTCCGTGCTAATCCACATAGTAGCTGTTGAGTGATGACCTGGATCCTTATGTGTCCTTCTGGGTCCTGGCCCTCTGTACTAGTGCCTGCAGCATCCACCCGCCCTCTGCACTTGCCTACAGGCACCACTTGGCCTGCTGCCTCACATGTCTGCACTAATTGTTGGGCTAGTGACTCCTCCTCGATCTTGTGGTCACTACTTGGCACTTCGTGTTGCCTTCGCAATTGACTCTTGCACTTACCTGTTGCTTAACAACTATCTCCCTGCACTTCACTCATTAGTGGGACCCCCAGCACTTACCCCCTTCTCATGTCCCTTCTCTCTGCCTGCACTTGCATGATACAAATGTTCACAAGGCCTAGTAGGACCGCTTTGGTATTTTGCATTTTTCCATAGTCTTGCTGCTTCCCGTGTTCCTTTCCCTTGCCCTGTGGGTGCTTTGGAACACAAATTGCTTGATGTATAAGCGCCTTACAAATGCTCAATAAACATAAATAATAAATATAAACATTGCCAAAATGATATCCAACATCATATCAACATGACTCTCACACAACTTTATCCACACCGATCAGCTGACTGCACCACATGCAAACCAAGCATCAACTGTCCCGAAGTACATGTGCACATGTTACCCTGTAGGACAATCAGGCCCAGGGCTGGCTGTTCAAAGCAAGCAAGGCACCCCACACCTACCACATGATTGCCCTGAATCAATGCATGCTTCTTCCACACGGCCAGTTACGTGCATGTCCCCCTGGAGACCCAACACACTGTGATGCCATAGCACAAGTGACATCGAATACTAACTCACCATGCACCTCATCACCAATGTAATGAAGTACATGTCAATGTCTCCTAACAGTCACTGAAGACACCAAGGAAACATCTGAGGTGGCCGACCCTCCATAACACCAGCACCAACAGGTATCATAAAGCCAAGAGGCCAAGACAGGTCTTGGAGTGGGAGCATGCCAATGGCACCATGGAAGCGTGTTGTCTACTGTCATGTCCGCTGCTGCGAAGGACATGACCACAAGGCCTCCACATGACACAATTTCCGAAGCAGTTCCAACATCAACAGGGGTAACCACCACCACAGCTAGTGTAACTGTGGACACACATGAGCCAGAGTGGGGACAACAGCTGGCCATGTCAGCAGCCCACAGCAACCACTGTAGACATGCTGTTCGAGTCATCCTTCCCGATATCAAGCCAACCACAATCACACGTTCAGCATGTCTCCCCCTGCATCCCCACACCTGCAAAGCCTCTCACCACTACACTCACCTCATTCGCATCAGTCATTTCACTGTGCACTTTAGTACCAGCAAGAATCTTCCTCTGATGAGCAGTTCACCACACGATGTTGACAATGGATGTAGAAAATCCCCACAGCTAGTACTGGGCCCCACGCTGCATGCCATCTGGGATTGGCTCAACAGAATGGAGCAGAGGCAGGCCGAGATGCACGCAATGGTGCAGGAACAATTTGCCATTCCCAGGCAATGTGGGATATCATACAGGGAGAAGAAAGACTGATCTGTTGATCAACTGTGCAGGAGCACTGTGCACAGCAATGCCAGCCACAGCCTGTGAGCCAGAGGGTGACGGAGCTGGAAGAACAGTTAATGGTCCCCCATGAGACCATTACCAGGGGCATAAATCTTTCCATGAAACACCTCTGGGGCAGTGTGCAGGGGAGTTTGGTGACCGATACCCCTACTGATGGGTCATTGGCAAGCACCCCACCCAGGCACTCATGCACTATACATCACAAGCTTCCCAGCATGTGGACAAAGAGGACAAGAGGAAGCGCTAGCGTGTGATTGTGTTGGGCTGAGGGTTTGGATGGGTGATTGTGTTGGAGCAGATATTGCGGGGTTGGTGATTGTGTTGGGGGTTCATGGTTAGTTGTCGGATAAATCAATCACAGTTAAGACATGATTAATCGTAAAGTGTTTATTCCATTGTGTTGGCACGTGTGCATTCAATGCATGTTCATTGATGTATGGGGTGCTTATGTGACTGTTCTGCGGCTATTGGCCTTGAGTCACTGGGGGACCTTTGTGCCTTCCCTCACTTCCCCACATCTTTCCCGTTGTGCCCTATAGTCACCGGCAGCGTCTTGCTTATCCAAGCCTGGGGGCAGATGGGCATCATCTGGAGGCATTTCTATGTTCATTTGCATGCACAAGTTGTGCAACATGGCACATTTGACAACTATATTTCCTACTTACTCAGGGATGTACATGAGGGCACCACATGTGTGGTAGAGGCACATGAATCTGGCTTTCAGCAGTTCAACTGTGCGCACAATGCATGATCTGGTCTGCCTAATGGCCTCATTGTTGTCTGTCTCCTGTGGTGTACTAGGGTTCCTAATAGGTGTCATCAGACCTGGTAACTGCAGATAGCCTTTGTCATCTGCAATACAAGTATGGACTGTGTGAGACGTAGCATTGTGTGGGTCTGGGTACATTTTCATGGTCCAGATGTGATGTTGGCCTATGTGCACACATCATTGCATGTGGACGGTGCACTCTGATTTCAATGCAGTTGATGGGAATTGTCCAACATTGTGAACTTGCATCATTCAATTTTCTTTGTGTATACAATGTCATCACTAATTCAGTCATCGCTATTGATGTGGCTGTGGGATACGGGTGATGACAATGCTTTGTCATGGTATGGGTTTGACTGGTGCCCTGATTGCATTCTTTGGCATTGCATGCTTGCTGGCCCTGTGTAGTCACATGTGTTCAGCCTGGGGTAGGTCAGTCATGGTTCATTGCATGCTGTGTGATTAATGGTTGATGTATCATGGGACCTGTAGTTGTGGCACATTACTATTCATTCCATGCATAATGTGAGCCACACTGAAATGTCGTATTTGGATTGCCTGCTACTTACCCACAAGCCTGGTAAATTATCCCCTGTGTGTGTCCATGTATGCTGTTAGGGTGCTGTTCATCGGTATCATGGCATCATGTCTGGCACCAGGGTATCAGGTGCAGCATTGGCTGAATGTGAGATCTGTGTCACAAGCCATTTGGACATTCACAGAAAGTACTGATTCCTGTTCTGGTATGCCTGCTCCATTGCCTGTGGGTGCACCCATGCCACATGTGTGCACTGTAATGCTGCTATGGTGTTGGGGGTTTGGGTAATGGTGTAGGAACATGTTTTTGATGCAAGCAACTGTGCATGGGTGATAGAGATAGAGATGTGCTGATGGGCATTACTCATGTCCATGTCCAGGACTTGGTCCAGCACCTTTGATTAAGTGGCCTGGGACATCTCATGCAGTGTTCCAACAGTGTGCTTGCATCCGCCCATGACATAGAAGTGTAGGACTCAAGAGTGTTCTTGGTGGCACATTAATAAGAGCTAAAATCTCAATAAATAGGAGGTCATTCTGTTCATACATGGTTTTGTAGAACATGACCCATATTTGGAGAAGACTGAATATTCATTAGAGACCAACATAGATAATACACCTCCAGTAATCCCTAAATGCACACATAGAGAGGAGGCGCAACACAAGTTCAAGTAAAAATAGATTTCCTGGGCTCATGGACTGAGAATGAGGGACGGTAACCTTTAATTGAACAAAGGACAGTCCATGGGCCTCTCTCCCCATACTATCCATCTGGCTCATATCTTGAGGACCTTTCAAGTGTCCAAGGTTGATAAGGAATCTGCCAACCTATGAAAACCATTAGATACATGCTGCCCATCAAGTAGTGTGCCAACCAATCCTTTGTCAGTGAGGTGATATAATTATATTTTTATCAACATAGGGGTGGTTCCAGGTGGAGCCATCAAATATGTGAAATGCAATGAAAATGTTTAACCCCTATAGAATCCATATTCTTGTGGATAGGTGTGTTATAAATGCCATATCATATCATATCAAGGCAAGTTCACTCACTAACCTATCTCCAGTCTCTAGGTTTTTGTAAACTGAGATTATGTTATGACATCACTTATGACACATATGTCGTATTTAGGTTGTTCTTTCTCTCGAGAGAGACACAAGATTTGAATGCTTGTATGCTGTCCCTGCTTTATTTGGATGATAATAAAGCTGGGTTTTGCCATGCATTTTGCCTACTTCTTCATTTGTGTGTGGTTTTCATTGACTCAAGATTCTCTGAGTCTGATTGGGACTTTTTGGGGCCGTCTTAACTTTCTTCTTTTCAAATGTTAAAATCTATGAGAGGCTTAGCTTGTTCCTTTCAAGTTTTGGAACCATCTTTTTGGAATGGTCTTCCACTTTTTATTCACAATCTTAGCTCTATCTTCTCAGTCCAAAAGAATTAAAGTTGTTTCTGTGTCAATAGATACCTTTCTGTTTTGTCATGTAACGGCATTTCACTCCCCACCAGTTAGATACCTCTTTGGTAATTAGCAGAGAGTCAAATACTACACATCTATAGTCGTGCAATCCACTTTTTCAACCCACACCCTTTTTACGTTATTAGAATCTTGCTATGGCATTTTCTGTGACAATGTTTGTTTAAATATCATTATTCTAATATTCTTTTCTGTCCACATTTATGAAATACTTTGTTGATTACCCACTACCACAAATAGAGCTTCAAATTGAATATGCAGTCTAATTGTCAGCCTTGTCCCTTTCATGCAATGCATGAGACACTGACTGAATGTGTATAAATGCATATTCAATTTGAAGCTCTATTTGTTGGATCTGGGTGCTAATGGCATTTTTTTTCTGTTTAGCCGCGTTACGAAACAGAAAAAAAAAATGGAAAAAAAAGAAAAAAAATGGCCTCCGGGAAAGGGAAAACTTTTTCTCCGTTTTCCCTTTCCATGGCGGCCATCGGGAGCGGACACGCTGTGATACAAGTGCTCCCAAAAAAAAAAAATGAAAAAAAAGAAGCAGAAGGTAAGTGGGGTTGGGAGGGTGCAAGGGAGGGAGGGGAAGAAAAAAATAAAAACGTACCTGCGTCCCCACTGGGGGACGATGGAAGCCTCCAGCCGTGTGGAGGCGCGGAGCGGGGATGGCCCGCTCCGAGTCTCCACACTGCTGGAGCCTGCTATCGTTGCCCAGCGGGGACGCAGGAGCAAAAAGGTAAGTGGGGTAGGGAGTAGGGAGGGAGGGAAGGAAAAAGAAAAAGCTTACCCGAGTCCCCGGCGGGGGGTGAGGGGCTGCCACGCCCAATAGAGAGACATATCCTTACTGCCCATTTTCTCAGAGACGCTGTTCGTCTTCCTCCCCCAATGTTCACTTTTGAGGTAGTTCTTGTTGGGCATGCAAGTGAACCTCTAAAGCCTCAGGGACAGACGCACAATTCACTTTGTTGTTTATCCTATGACAATGCAGCCCTGCCCAATTCAGTGCACCACTCTCGTTTGGATCATGCCCTTATGTACATTATACATCTATCACTGTGTTTAATTTCTTTACTTTACGGATACACATGTTTTCAGTTACAGTATTGTTACTTATTGTAATGCTCACATGCACTGTTTTTTTTTAAACCAAAGTACTGAAAACCTACCGATATTGAAACGGCAGTGCAGCAGTCCATATATGTTACAATGTGTTCCTGGTAAGAACCGCACGCTTTATCTCTGTGTCAAGATGGTGAAAACAAATGTATTGGTTTTTGTAGTCTTATTATTATATGAATGCTGGCCACTTTAAAGTTGGATTGTGTCTTTAAAGCTATATTTTTGGTGGTCATTTGTATTTATATAATATCACTTCTCTGATCTATTGGTAAGCTGAATTTTGAGAAATGATGTTATTGGCAAACCGGTACTTGAAAGAGAAATGGGGATGTGCATTGTATCATATGATGGTATTATTTTATAATCTTTTGACAATATAATGGGAGAAAAACTATTGTGCGTAATATAACTACATTTGTTGTCACAATAGTGATGTTTATTTAATATATGTAAAAGGTGTGCCACGTTCAGATAATCTAATGCATTGTCATGCATGAGGTGAATACATGGCAAAATGGAAGCAGTCAACAGCCCAGCGTATCTAACTATTCACTGATTACCTTTATTCATGTTAAATTGGCAAATATCCAACCCACCCACAATTTGATCTTGACATGTGTTCTTTTAATGGAATGTATGTATTTATATGTAGGCACAGATGCTTGGTTACATACATGGCTGCCCAAAGAGCACAACCGAAGGGTATGGTGCTTCTTTGAATTCATTGTTTACTCCTTCTAAACAATTATGACAAATCCAGCATCATGTTCAGTCTTTTCACCTTTGCAATCGGGATATTCTAGGTATGTAGTTGTGATTCTTCTGCATTAACATGTTACTGACAAACATATGTATAGGTACACATCTATATATTGTCTAACTACAATTGTGCCTTTATAATGGATACATTAATGTATGACACTCTTTTTAATATGGCTAGAGCGGTAAATTAAGGGATGAAAGCTAGGTGTATTGCTTTCCACCTTGATTTACCTTTCTGCCCATTTTCCATCACTTTCAAGTTGGGGGACTGGTATGGGCCGGAGATAAGATCTTTGTAATGCTTACACCCTCCATCTAATCAGAGGATTTAATTGTACACCAGCATGTGCACTATTTGTATCTGTTTTTAACATCTGAATGTGAGGACAGCTGCATTTTAAAACGTGCACACTTGAATACTTGGTCAGCTGTTTCTTCTTTGACCACAACAATTCCCAGGTACTCTGAGCAACGGCACTGTACTCCTCCTCTTTGTGCCTGGGCCCCTTCACTCACTGCCTGATAAAGTCTTCCTGGCCTGGCTGTGCCCCCACTCCCATTGCTTGGCCTAGGCCTCCTAAGCCAATCAACACAACTGGGAGGCGGGAGCCGGCCCATTCATCTAAGGCCCACAACGAAGGCCCCTGTCTGCTCCTTTTGTGCTACCAGAACGCTACTTGGATGTGTCCTGCACACCATCAGTTGATCCACCATGATGCTGCAACCTCACTCTTCATTGAAACCTGCACTTCCATGACATTCCCTCTGCAGTTACTATTATTTTTATTTATTTATTTGTTTAACTAACTATGGGTTAGTTCCCTCCCTCTGACTACCCCTACCCTCTTCTGACTTTCACTCTCCTTCCCTGCTTGTTCTACCATGTTTTTGCTCTCAAATGCATTATGTTTCTGCTCTCTCCACTAACATCTGTTTCCAACTGTAATTCTAAACCTAACTGTGCCTTGTATCTTATTTTGAAAATCAGATTTAGCTGTGCCTTGCATTTTATTTTGAAAGTCAAATTTAGCTGTGCCTTGCATCTTATTTTGAAAATAAAATTTAGCTGTGACTTGCATTTTTATTTTGAAAGTCAAATTTAGCTCTGCATTGCATCTTATTTTGTCTTGCATTTTGCTTTATGTTTAAACTAGCTGCGCTCTTGTGCAGACTTGCTGTGCCCTCTGCTTTTATTGAATAGTTCTCTGTAACTTGCTGGCCCAGTGACTGCTTCATACCACTGTATCTGTTCTATTCTTCCCTCTGCTCCTCTCTCTACTCACCCATTGCACTTCCTGTTTCTTCTCTCTACTCCAATTGCTTCTCCATCAACTATCCCTCCCTTCTCACTAAGTCTGGTAGGAAGAAGTTTAAAAAGAACATCTTGGCTGCCAACCCAGGTCTCCCCATCGCTGATACTTATTCCAGCGCTTCCTCCAGACAGACCCTCACCATCATCCTCTTTGTTGTTCCCTCACCAGATCTATGGACTCTTGATATGGTCTCTGTGTTTTGCCCTGTCTCCTCCTCTCCCATTAATGGTGGCACCCGTTGGGAAGTCCTCATGGCCCCCTTCAACTCCTCTAAGGTCATCATTAATGTCTACTTAAATGGCACCGTCATGGTCCAAGGCCATCAGGCCAATCTCCTCCTCTTTGATAGGCACTTCCCTCATCTCATCAATTTCCTTTCATCTCCTGCTGTTCCCTCCTCCCTCCCTGGCCACCTTGCCCTGTCTCCCCTCCTCTTTTGGCCCACCTTGGGCTCCTTCCTCACCTCACTCTGCTGTCAAACACTCCTCTGACATCTGCCACCTCCTGGAAGAACTTGACCTCAATGCCCTCGGTCTTACCGAGACATGGTTCACGGCCAGCTCTATCACAAACTTTGAAACTCTCCTCCCTGTCGACTAAAAGATCCTCTCATCATCAAGATCCACCCGGTCCAGATTGGGTGTAGCCCTGATATTTCCTGAGTGGATTCCTACCTCTATCATTCCCATGCACACATACTCCTCTTTCGAATACGGTATCTGCAGGCTCTCTTTCTCCTAGCTACTCTCTTACTGTGGCCAATCTATACCAGACCTCTGGTCAGATCACCTAATTTCTCTCTGAGTAGACAGACCTCTCCTTCTTCCTCTTTGCCTCAACCACTCAACTCCTCTTTCTTGGTGACCGCAATATTCATCTAGACTCTCCTTGTTTCTCCTCTTTATTTTTCTGTGACCTCTGCGATTCCCTCACTCTTTCTATCCTCCCCTCTGGCCTGACTCACTCTGCAGGGCACACACTCTATGTCTTGATCTCCTCTGACCTCCCCCTCTCCATCCATCTGACCACTCCTCTCTCCACGAGTGATAACTCCCTTCTCTCTTCCCATCTCTCCATCTCTACCGCCCAGGCCAACCCAACCCCAACACTGCCTCCTACCTTCTCGGACATCCAGTCCATGAGGCATGTGTGAGTTGAGGCTTTCGCCACCACCTTCTCTTCCCCGCCTCCACCTCTGGATGACTGACATCCTGACTCACCTCTTTCTATGCTCTACTCTTCCATTTCTGAGACTGTTGATGCTCTTGTCCCTGTCATGAAGATCTGTTTGAAGCCCAAAGCCATGTGCAATTCATGGTATGACTCTGGCCTAGCTACACTTAAATGTAAGTGTAGGTTGGCTGAGAGTAAATGGAGGGCTTCTTGCTCATCCTCTGACAAACTGACCTGTCGCCTACTCCAAAGGCAATACTGTCTCTCTGTCCACATTAAGACGAGAGCCCACATCCAATCCCATGTCTCTGCGGCATCTAAAAATTCAGCCAAACTCTTGAAAATATGCAAGGAGCTGGCAAACCCTGCTGCAGTCTCTACCTCTCCTGTCGCCTCCCAGGCCCTTTGCACGGCCCTTGCCTCTCACTTCATCTCAAAAACCCAGGACATCCTGTCCACCCTCTCATCCCCTTCCCCTCCTCTCCCTTTTGCTTCTGTGAATTCTGGTCCTCCTACAGCCATACCCAACCTCTTTCTCATCCTTTCCTCGTTTCATCCCTGACAAGGGGCCTCATTAGGACCCTGGCGGAGAGGGTGTTACGCCAGCGTAGTGCATGGCGTACCTCTCCGCCATACTACGAGTTCCCGTAGCGCCATGGCGGCCTTTTCCGCCTGGTTTTACCAGGCGGAGAAAACCATGGCGCTACGGGACCTCGTTGTTAATTACGCCACCGTATTTTACGGTGGCGTAATTAACTCCTTCCCCACTCCCATTATACCCTATGGGGCAAAAATGGGAATGGGGAAGGGCAGAATGGGGATTGGGGATTTACCGCTCCGCCGAGGTCGGAATGGGGCGGTAAATCCGCCAACCCCCATGGCGCTATCGGCG
Source organism: Ambystoma mexicanum (assembly GCF_040938575.1). Classification (NCBI taxonomy): domain Eukaryota; kingdom Metazoa; phylum Chordata; class Amphibia; order Caudata; family Ambystomatidae; genus Ambystoma; species Ambystoma mexicanum. The sequence continues at coordinate 932,019,448 of NC_090941.1, forward strand.
GCTTTCCGCCATGCTTCGCGGTGCATTTAGCACCGCGAAGTCCGCCTGGGTCCTAATGAGGCCCAAGGTCTCTAGACAAGTCTGATCTATGAAAGTCCTGTCAAAACAGGTCCCTCCCTGTTCTTCCAAAACCATCAAGGACCACATTGTCACCCTCATCCCTGCCCTGGCTGATTTCTGCAAATACTCTTTCACTTCAGGAGCTTTCCCCTTCCCTTTGAAGCATTCTCTTGTGCACCATCTTCTCAAGAAACCCACTGCTGACCCTTCTTGCCCGGCTAACTATCACCCAATCTCCATCACTCCTTTTCTGGGCAAACTCCTGGAAAAGCTTGCAATCTCTCAGCTTAAACTTCACTCTGATTTTGTTGATTGTCTCCATGACCATCATTCTGACTGATCAAGAGAAGAGGAGTGAAACCCTGTCAAGGGAATACAACAGGTATCCTACCAAGATATAGATGCACAGCAAAGTTATTTTGTTTACCAGTTGTGTTGTTGATCAATAGACATTTAAGGAAATAATATTCTTGGACGTACAAACAATGGTGATGGGAAATTCAGGGGTAGGGAAACACCCTTTGGAACAAGGAATTCTTTCCTTCTAGAAAGCATGTTTTTCCTTTTGAACACAATTGAACACCATTGAAAGGCCAAAGACATTTTCTGTTTTCACCTTAGAGGTGATTTTTACAGTGTGTGGGCTAGAATAGTACGTTGGGCACAGGACAATTTACTTTGGCCTATCTGACACCTGACTGACCCTTAGTTTTGTTTGAGGTAGGGAAACACCTCTTAGTGTAGGGACATTTCCCAAACCCCATTTTTTGTCAATACAAATGTATGGTCAATACCATAAGTCTCTGTGTCCGTATATCACTCCTGGTTCCTCACATTATTCAGAAGAAAGATGGCCTGATTTACAAAAGTGGTTTTCATTGGGAAAACTCCATTGAAACATGCTTTGTAAATCAGGCCCAAAGAAGAAAATAAAAGAGTAAAAGCAAGTGTGCCTCAATGTACTCTTTCCTTTTCCCCTGTACCTTGTGAACATTTCAAATGTCATGCAGGGTACCTATATACCTTAATGAGCTCGCACTTGATGAATATATGTGAAGAACTGATGTCAGTATCTAAGTCTTTCTTCGATGTTTGTCATTTGCTTTACTGTTTATTGGTTACTAGTTTAATCAATGTCTATTTTCATGTGTGTTCATTGTGGTCCATTGTGAAAAAATGCTCCACCCTACAACTATTTACTATATAGTAAGCTACAGAGGGCAAACTGCATTTAGGTAAATGTGTTCTGCTGGAGATATTGGGCCTCATTATGACTTGGGCGGTAAGGGATACCGGGCACCGGTAAGGAGACCGGTGCCAGTAATCGCTTACCACCCTATTCCGAGGTCCCTTAGCGGGAACCGTAAAGGACGTGTGTTCTGACAACACGTTCTTTAGGGGTCCCGCTAAGGGATCAGGGCGCTAATTACGGGCCTGCTATTAGCAGGCCTGTAATTACCGCCTTCCCCATTCCCATTGAGCCCCATTGTGGCTCAAATGGGAATGGGGAATAGCTGGTTGAATGGGGACTTACTGGGTCCTCCAGGGTTGGAATGACCCGGTAAATCCCTATCCAACCAAACTGGACCCGGACCTGGTATTGGAGGGCCATTGTCTCCATATTTGAATGTTTTTCCTTAGAAGTGTATTGACAGGCACTGCAATTGCCACATTTGAGAGGCCTTTTGATAGGGCCACAGTCTCTTTCAATTTGGAATGTATTTTTAGTTTGCTGTCTGTATTATGGATATGCCTGAAGTAGTGCTTGAGGTCCAGTTAAAAGGCAAAGAATAATGTCCATAAATGTTCTATTTCTATAATGTAAATATGTCAATGCTTATTGATTTCTTTTTCAGTTCAGTGATTTCCACTCTAGATGTTGTTATACTTAAAATATCTGGTTGTACTTTGTTTGCTCTAGATTTGTTTTCTATAATTTAATCTCAGATAAATGTATTTATTTTATTTTTATTTGCATGTTTAAAGTGCTCACACAGCCTGTGGGCATTTTTTATCAGTTGCGTAATTGATATTTTTTTTTCTTTTCTTTCTTGCGTATTTATAAAGCGCTTAAATACCCAGAGGTTTCTAAGGGACCCGGGGCTCAAACCTGTGTTGATTCATGTCGTCTTGCTTGCAAAGCGAACACGTTGCCACTGAGCTACCATCCCGTGTACTGTTATTCTACTTGTCCATCTATGTAGCAGGCACACTTAACCTCTAGTTTCTAGTTTTATTAAGAGAGTGTTGGACTGTTCATCAAACACTGTTACAGATTCGCTGTCATGCTTTAAGTACGAAAATTGGGCAGATGACAGCATTTTTGCCTGAATGCATGGTGATTTTTTGCAGAATATAATAATGTATTTTGTTTTTTTATATTACAGGACCCCCAGGGTCCTGTTGTTATGGTTAACTCATACAAAGAGTAGTTTTTGGGCAGCTTATAACTTTGCCCCCCTGGATGAATCCTCATCAAACAAAGTAAATCACCCCCTCATAGATGCAATGAAAAAAAAAAGCGCTGGATGGATTTCCACCAAATTTGTCATCTTGGTCCCAAAGCGTATTTTTGTAAATTAGGTGTAAACCCATCCAATAGTAATCTGGGTCCGGTCTGCAGCGTCACTTCTCGATTCGGGGTCTGTGAACATGTCTAGGTCAATCAGGGTGTGTTGTGATGTTTGGGGACATCGTACGAACCCACTGATTGGATGCTGAAAAGTGTGAGGTGTGTCATATTTTTGTAAACGGTGGCCATGTTGCGGCTGCGGACAGCAACCGGTGTCCGCAGATTGTGTGGTGGTGAAAATATCTACAAAACACCTTTGGGGTTATTTGGTGGCTGAAAGAGGGTCAGGAAAGAGTGGGGGAGTGGAATAAAGATGATCTGGAGCTGCTTTTCTTGGTAAAAAAAAGGTTTGCAGATATCACTGAGTCCCCAGTCAATTTTGGTGTTAGCAGATAAAATGTGGGTGGCAGGGGGTTCTGGGTGAGTTTTGTTATTTGAAGGTGTATTGTACGTACATGGTATATGGTTTAATTATATTGCGGTCGTTTTAGCCAGTAGCCAGATTTTTGGGGGCACGCTGACCAGACACACTATAGTAATATGTGTCTGGTAATTGTAGGTACTGTGGGGGATTATACAGTATTTGTAATATGGTAGAATGATATAATTGAAGTGTATAAGGTGTGTATGATTGCAGTACAATTGAGGATATGTATGTATGTATGTATGTATGTATATTTGGTATGCTTACTTTGTTGCATACAGTAATAATTTTGGAATCTTTCTGTGAAAAACAGTATAATTTGTTAAGCAGGATAGTTTAAAAGCTTTAATTTCATACAATTTTATATAAATATATTAAAATGTTATGACCCTCATAAATAGAACATTCTATGTAAAATTGTGGGTACAACATTAGTGTGTGATAAAAATCCATAGCGTATAAAACAAAAACTATTAGAAGTATGTGAGTGTAAGTGTGATAATATGCTTGTTTAAAGTGTGTTGTAATTAAGGGAATGTTTAAAGTAGTTAGATACCTGTTGGGCGTATTCTAACTATATTAGACTTTACAAGAAGTTTTGTAGTAATAAGAACTGTGATGGCGCTTTTGAAATGTATTGGAATGAAGGGTATTTTTGAAGTAGTTAGATACCTATTGGCGTATTCTAACTATCTTGACATTTAAAAGTACTATTGTAGTATTTTGGATGCAGTTAGATACCTGTGGTGCATTCTAACAGTTGTTTTGTGCTCCAGTTTGGTTTGGGTTGAAGCAATATTGAGTAGACATTTGTTAGATTTGTTGGTGACCTATGTGTTGGAGTGACAGAGATGTCATTAAATTCAAACCAACCACTTTCTTTTTCTCATATGCAGTATAGTGACCTGAAGTGGTAGTGGCATCATTCTGGTGTATTATATCTACAAGCCTCATTGCAGGGCGGGAAGGTTGCTGTACTGAATAGATTTCGAGATCATAACCTGCAATTCTTTGGAAAAATAGGCTGGACACCTTGGTGAAGAAGCCATGCTTAAGTGTCTTAAAAAGTGCGTGGAGAAATGGGATTGGGTGATGAGTCACGATAAGGTGGTGAGTAGGAGGTCTTTGAGTTCTTTCTCTAGGATGTTTTTTGTGTATAAACAACTTCAAATGTATCTAGAGCTTTTGCCCTCCCCTGTTACATGCAGAATATTTCTAAACATAAGACTTAACCGCTTGGACATCCTTGAGATTAAAGGTACCTGGTTGGGCCTCCCAAAGGAGAAAAGGACATGTAGAATATGCCTTGATAGCCATACCATTGAATCGGCTAGACACGTCCTGACTAGTTGGCCTACTATGAGACCTGTGCATGAATGCTATTGTTCCAAATTTGTGATCAAATTATAATATATTGCCAGAGACATTTTATGGCGTAGATGTCTGAAAGGGCATAGCCAAGACCTTATTATTGCCATTATGCTGGTTTGGAAAAGGGTAAACAAATATTTGTTGAAATTTGAAGAAGTCAAATTGTTAGTAGATCTCTAATCTTTTGCCCTGCTGTAGTGAAATTCTTTCCTTTATTATTTCTTCTCTTTTAGTCTGTTATAACTATTCTGCAGTTTTATTTGCACAAGAAACTGGTTTTTATTGTTTGAAATTTAACGTGATACCTCATGAGGTTGTATATAGCTGAAATTTTAGAAATGTTTTTACTACTGTGATTGAATGTCATCTATAGTGTTTTGTTTGCGTCTTTTCTCTTTTTGTACTGTTTATTTGCTGTCTATCTGTGAGGTCTGGACATTTCTTCTATGGGAAATTCTTCAAAGGATTATGTGTTAAATCATAGTGTTATTATGTATCTCTTTCTCTCTGCATATGATGATTTGTGTTAAAGTTTCATAACTATACACACAATAAAATATATATATATATTATATCTACTGGTGTGAAGGCTTTCTTGGCAAGAGGTACTTGACCGTGTGTAAAGCCTAGTGAGCTTACAGTTATTTTTGGTACCATCTGCATTGTACCTTAGAAGCATAAGTATAAGAAGCATAGGTATTGGCTATGCGAGTTTATTTGTATGCTGGAATGATTGTATTGAAAAAGGGCATAATATGGCAGGATTTGCATTCTGCAGAAGCTGGTGAAATGGAATGGATTCACAATTTGATATGGATACCTATACACATCGTTCATTACGGATGCTGCAGATAGTGCTTGTATGTTTCCACATTTATAGGGATGTTTTTGGTTTCCAGTACTTGTAGTAAGTACATTAGGAATGCTTGTGGCTCTTCCTGTGTGTTTATGGTAAGTTTTACCATTCCTACAATTTCTTCCTATTGTTGGTGTTCATTCTCAAATTATTAATAACAGAACAAGACACAACATATTTATGGTATAAAAATAGATTTATTTTTTAAAGAGATGGGGTATCAGAATGGGAAACATAAATAGGATAATTTTGAATTTCTATAAAAATATCATGAGGGAAGGTAAAGAGTGAAGGTTGATCCAAGCGTTTTTCATTTAGACTTTGGGAATTTGATGGGGATGATTCCTGGGCGTAAGTGGGACAGGTACAAGCAGGACAGTGATAATTTACATTTGAAAAAAATGATTCTTAACATAATTTGACTAAGTTCAACCAATTTTGCAGACAAGATCATGATTTCAGTATGCACAGTTGTGATTCTTTGGATTCTACATAATTAAATTGGTGTGTTCTTTCTTCATGTAAAGTATGTGCTGTAAGAAAAGAATATACTATTATTTCATTGATGTCTGTACACATTACATTATGTATTCATATTGAAAGCTGTATTTTATACAATTAGAAATGTTTTCATTGTTCATTTCTTCTTTTGGGAAGATTTCTTCAAACCACTGAAGTATGTTTGCCATTTCTGTTAACATAAAAAATAGTGCATTTCACTCATAAGAAATGTTTACATAATAAATGGTAATAATACAGAAATAAATATAGTGCTTTAAAGACTGGAGGGGGGTATCTGTACTCCTGCTCTCCATATGGCAGAGTAGAGGGATAGAGCACCCCAGCCAAGATTCTCTATTTGGTAACGCTGGATGAGCAATCAAGGCTTAAGCTCTCAGGAGGTGATGCAGGCTGGTTCTTAAGTATATCGTAATCCCCAAGCACCCACAAAAGAATGTCCAGACACTATGTTAATGAAAGCACAGTTCTTTATATAAATAGGCTCAAATTATGTACACAATCACAATAACAGACTTTGGGCTCAAGTTAATCTAAAAAGGTAAATATATACAGTTTCTATGTGGTACCACAATTACTCTCAGTTCAAATGTCATACAAATCCGTTAATAAAGAAAACTAACAATAGACATAGGAGGAAAGCAGGGTGGTTTAAACAATAGGCAGAATACTGTGCCCCTACCACTAGGCACAGTACTGTGTGAGGATCCCCCCAACTGGGCAACCTGTAAATAAAGATATAATACAAGCCCAGTCCATATATTGTTTATGAGTCTTGGTTCCCTCTAAAAAGGTTCTACTGCCCCAATGTACCTGGAATAGTAGATTTCTTTGATGGTTCATTGATAGATCCTTCTTGAGTGTCACCCTTTAAGACAGGAGCCACGGATCATTGATAGTCCTCAAAGAAGGTGAGCCTTGGCATCGAGAGTCATCAATAAAAAGGTTTGATGGCGTTGAGGCAGCAGGTTTGGTCCTGGCAGTGCTCGTCAATGATCGGTCGTGGACGTCCTGTGAGGACAAGGGGTGCGGTGCACCTCGACGATGATAGTCTGTTGCCACAAAGAGTCACTGAAGAACTTTGGCCATGCAAGGGCGTCAGGTCGTCGGCATCTTTGTGGTCTTCGGGTAGCGGGAAACCAACCGGCTGATGCTTCGCATCACAACAGCGGCCTCGACTTTCTCCAGTGGGACAAAGAGGTTGGCGGTGCTGGCAAGTGAGTCCTTGGATTCAAATGTCTTAGGCAATGGAGCGTTGCGGCTCAGGTCATCGGTGGCACTGCGTCAAGCTGTCCCCGCTTCTGGGCAACACAGCTTCAACAGGCCTCCAGCGGTTACGGCAGTCCTCTGAACCCTGGTTGATGACGGTGGACGGAATGTCGGGGGGCTTTACTGTCACACTCACCAGTGTCTCTGCAGGAGCGATGGTAACCCCCTCCTGGTCCCGAGTACTCACTCCCCCTGATTCGGCCTGGAAGATATGTCTGTCAAGTAAAGAGATACACAATAAGATCTGGAATAACTAGGCCCCTTGAGCTCCCTCCCTTTCCCTTGGGATGTGATGAGATTTCTTCCCTAGGGGCGTAGTTGTCTTGGGAGGAATTTGTAACCTTCCTCTTGTAAGTATGATGGCAGAGCCAAAGTTCAAGGTGCCACACTGTTCTGACTTCACAGCGTGTGCTGAAGAGTCCAAATTCCAGTTACTTCACTTGCAGAGGTTTTCGAACGGACTCAGGTAAGTGTGCTTCTCTATAAGCGTAGCGCTAGGATTCAAGTTTTTACAGTTTTATAATTCTGTTCCTAACTGTCTTGCAGATGCTGCCAACTACTGAAAACACCAGAAAGTACCTTAGGTGAGTATGCGCGGCATGGCTTCGTGAGCACTGAGTAATGTTCTTCTTGTCTTTTGCAGCAGCTGGTTGGTAGACGCTCGCTCTATGAGTCGCAATGGAATTCGAAGATTCGGTTAGTATGCGTGGCGTTGCTGATTCGTGAGCACAGAGTAATGTTGTTCTTGTCTTTTGCAGGGGCTGGTTGGTAGACGCTCGCGCTACGAGCCGGGATCGAATTCGAAGACTCAGTGAGTAAGTAATACTCTCCTTTCTTTTGCAGGTGCTGGAGAAGTTGTAAACCTCGAGTCAGAACGAAGAGTGCTGCTCTGTGAATGCACGATGAAGGATCCAGAGCAGGTAAACCCAGAAGCTGAAGCACGTGGACAGATCTGGAGCGCGGTGAGTGTGTTGCTTATCCAGCCTACAGAAAGCAACATGTAGCGCTTGAGAAACCTGGGGCGTGGCTTATCTGCCAGCCACACCTGAACACTAGAGTGCACATGAGCCTTTATACACTTCCTTTTTGGCAACAGGAAGTGATTAAGCAATGAGCAGGAAGTGACTAAAATGTAAACAGGAAACAACCATGCAAGGCTAGCTAAAGGAAGCCTACCCACTATAGGTGTGTGTGTGTCTCTGCCAGGCCTGCCAAGCCCTTAACCACCTTGCCCCGACTACATCCCCGGTATTAATGACAGTCTTGCCCCTCAAGACCCCTCCCAATGGTGTGGGTATGGGTTTTGGTTTGTTGGGATTGTCCCGATGGAACTTTCGCACCAGTCGGGAGTCATGTACATGTGTGCTAGGTTCCCATGACCTTTCCTGTGGCCCATACCCCTTCCAGTCAATTAGGTAATACAGGCTCCTCCAACCGTGTGTTCCGAGGAAATCCCTGCCACCTGGAGGAGCCACAAAATGGATGCCGTTTGCCATGGAGACCTCGACATCAATAACTGCTGCCGCGCAGTTCACCACCGCAGGCCCAGGCTCCCATTTGCTGTGTCCGCCTGCCCGCCCCTCCCCTCCTGCTTTAAATGGAGGGGGAGAGGGCCGAGAGGCGAAGCCGACGAGAGAAGGCTAGGAGAAAAAGCCTCCTGTGCTCTTTGCAGCTACGCTGCGAGCATGTTTCCCCACACGCCAGCTGGATGCCTCATCAGCTGTTCTCCTTTCCTTCGGAACAACCGTGTGTTCCGAGGAAATCCCTGCCGCCTGGAGGAGCCACAAAATGGATGCCATTGCCATGGAGACCTCGACATCAATAACTGCTGCCGCGCAGTTCACCGCCGCAGGCCCAGGCTCCCAATTGCTTTGTCCGCCTGCCCGCCCCTCCCCTCCTGCTTTAAATGGAGGGGGAGAGGGCCGAGAGGCGAAGCCGACGAGAGAAGGCCAGGAGAAAAGGCCTCCTGTGCTCTTTGCAGCTCTTCGCTGCTCGTCTGCCGTTTGCCCGAAACCTATGCCGCACCCAGAAGGTAAGAAGCTCTACCCTTGCAAGCTTCTCTCCAACCCCTAAACCACCTCAAGGCGATTCAGGTTGCGCGCCCGTACTTTGAAAGCTGCCTTCAGTTCACAGCCCATTCCCACGAGTAGCCGTAATACGCGGCTATGCTCACGCACTGCACAACCCTCCACACTCGCTGATAAGGCCAGGCACCCCTGCAAAACCTCTAAGCCGGCATCCACTTCAAGTACTACCAACACAGCCACCAATAAAGTACTTAACTTTTCGTATAATTATACCGCCTCTATAACCAATGTGATTACAAATGTGTCCACCACCGCTGAAAATGTGACCCCCAATGAAAAATCTGTGATTTGCAATTCTTCTACCACCATTTTGAATGCTATTGTGCCAAATGCTATACCACATGTGTCCACCACCTCCGAAAATGTGACCCCCAATGTAAAATCTGTGATTTGCAATTCTTCTACCACCATTTTGAATGCTAGTGTGCCAAATGCTATACCACATGTGTCCACCACCTCCGAAAATGTGACCCCCAATGTAAAATCTGTGATTTGCAATTCTTCTACCACCATTTTGAATGCTAGTGTGCCAAATGCTTTACCACATGTGTCCACCACCTCCGAAAATGTGACCCCCAATGTAAAATCTGTGATTTGCAATTCTTCTACCACCATCTTGAATGCTAGTGTGCCAAATGCTATACCACATGTGTCCACCACCTCTGAAAATGTGACCCCCAATGTAAAATCTGGGTTGTGCATCTCCCCTAACACCCAGAGCTCAACCCCCCCCCCCTCCACCAAACCCTCTCTCATCATGAACCCCCTCTCAGGCACCACTGAACCCCACATGAAATGCGCCATGATTAACGCTAGGTCCATCAATGCCCACGCCCTAGACATACACAACCTCCTAACCTCCCACAACCTAGATCTACTCATGATCTCAGAAACATGGATACATGAGGCCTCCGGCCCGGTACCATCCCTCGCCCTACCCCCTGGCTATTCCATAACTAGACAAGACCGCTTCTCCAAAGATGGAGGTGTAGCAATTATTGCCAGAGACTCGCTCTCTATCAGAAAGATAGAGAAATCCCTGACCAACAACAACAGCGACTACCTCCAAGTTAAAATAACCCTCTTTCCCCATTGCACCATTACTGTGCACACCATTTACCCCCCTCCAGGCCCAAGAGGAGACTTCCAAGCCTCTCTCATCCACCTCCTCTCTGACAACCTCAAAAAACAGTCTAAAGCCATTTTCCTCGGGACGTCAATCTAGGGCTCCGGGATAGTAAGGACGTAGCAGCCAAATCCCTTGACTCTGCCCTCAATGCTCTAGGCTACAAGAACACCATCCTTAGCCCTACTCACACTCAGGGCAGAACGCTTGACTGGATAGCACAGCATAACTGCCCACTCATCATTACAGGTAACAATCCCACCCCGTGGTCTGACCACCACATCATCACCTTTAGCATCCTCACCACTAGCTCCCCTGCTGCCCCCTTGCCTCAACCGCTCCCACCTTGCCTCGCCAGAAGCTCCCGCCAGCTCACTAAGGAAAGGCTACTGCCCTTCCTCCAAGGCCCAGCCTTCAGACCACCTTTTTCATCAGACCCAGAAACACTCGCAACAACTTATGATACTGCCATCAAAGCAGCTATCAACTCCATTGCCCCTCTCAAACCACGCAAATCCAAACCCACTACCCATTCCAACTCTTGGTTCACCCCTGAGCTCTTCACACTCCGCAACGAGAAAAAAGCTGCACTCACACAGTGGCAAACGTCCCACTCTGAAAAAGACAAGATGATCCTTAAAGCCCTATCCACCAAATACAAAAAGGCAATCACCCAAGCAAAGGCCAAATCCTTTGAATCCAGAATCTCGGAAGCCCAATCTAGCACAAAAGAAATCTTCGCCATTTTCAGAGAGCTCGAGACACCCACTCCCGCCCCCCAGAATCTCACCAAAGACAAAGACTGGTGTGACAAAATACAAACTGCCATGCAAACCAAATTAAGCCTCCTCAAAAGCAAAATACTAGCCACTAAACAAGCCCTACCCAGTATGCATATCCCTATCCATCACCCGCCCCGGATCCCCCCCTACCCTTCTCCTTCAAACCCATCCAAAAAAAAGACATCATCAACATTATGAGGAACATCAAGCCCTCTAACTGCAAAGGTGATGCATGCCCAGCCTCCATTATCAAAGACTGCACGGAAGCGCTAGCGCCCTTCCTAACAGCCTTTGTGAATGCCTCCTTTACCACAGGGAAAGTCCCCACCTCCCTCAAGGAAGCCTGGGTCCGGCCTCTCTTGAAAAAACCAACTCTCGATCCCACCTCCCCCAACAACTACAGACCTATCACCACTGTTCCATTCCTCCTCAAAATATTGGACAAAGCAGCCTACTTGCAGGTCCAGCACTTCATTGAAGAGAACAAACTCCTTGGACTACGCCAATCTGGCTTCCACCCTAGACACGGGACCGAAACCGCCCTACTTGACTTGAAAAACCAAATGGACGATGCTAGAGACATGGGTAAACCAGCACTTCTCCTACTCCTTGACCTATCCGCGGCATTCGACCTTGTGGATCATGGCGTCCTATGCCACCACCTTTCCTCCACCGACAAATTCTCCCCAGAGGCCACAGCTTGGATCACCTCCTTCTTACAAGACAGAACCATGCAAGTATTCTCTGACCTAGCCGCCGCATCACCAACTACTATACTTTGTGGTGTCCCCCAAGGCTCCTGTCTCTCCCCCACCTTGTACAACATCTTCACACGACCCCTCTTCCTCGACGCTATGGGCATCTCATACACCAACTACGCCGACAACACCCAGATCCTCCTCACAGGTAACTATGACACCGACTCCCTGACCCTCAATAACCTCTACAACACCATCCAAGCCTGGATGGCTGACAACGGACTATGCCTCAACTCTGACAAGACGGAACTCCTCCTGGTAGGTTCCCCCGACACGCCAAAAAACCTAGATGTCCAATTTAGCCACTTCACCATTGACTCCATCAAAATCCCGGTCTCCGATTCTGTCAAAACTCTGGGACCTACCTGGACTCCAGCCTATCCATGGATAGACAAGTCAACGCAATAGCATCCGCAGCTGCATATCATGCTAAACTTACAAACGCAATCAGGCCCTTTCTATCCAAAGAGAACTGCACCAACATAGCCAGAGCCATCACCGGCTCCAGGCTAGACTACTGCAATGTACTCTTTCTAGGAACCTCCAACAAAAACTTAGAGAGACTACAAGTAATACAGAACAATGCTCTCCGGGCAGCCCAAGGCATTGCTAAAAGAGAACACATCTCTGAAGCCAGGAAACTAGCTCACTGGCTCCCAATAAAGGAAAGGATCGTATTCAAAGCCCTGACACTGACCCACAAGTGCATTCACTTCATTGCTCCTGCTTACCTTTCTCAAAGGATCCACCCTGTCTCCACCACCAGGCCAACCAGATCCCCGTACACCAACATGCTCTCTGTGCCACTAGTAAAAAGAGTAAAAGTGGGTGGATCCAGCTTCCCCTACCTCGCGCCCACCCCCTGGAATGCCCTACCTCCCACCATCCGTGGCGAGGACTCCCTCACCACCTTCCGCAAAACACTGAAAACTACCCTCTTCACATAAGGACCGACACATCAGCACAAATACTTATCATTTATGTTTGTAATATACGCCCAAATGCAATATTTGTAACAACAGTATGATTTCTTGTACTACTGTAATGTGTCAACAATCGCTATCATATGTACCATGTAACTAAGTTATTTCAAGTAACAGCACCTCAATGCCCCTGGGCTGCTTGCGCGCTATATAAATTTAAATAAATAAATAATTTTAGAGTACAATATGCTTTTAACTTCATATTCTGGTTCCTCTTCACCAACTTGTATAGGTGGGGGAGGTGTTGAAGTTCCGGTTCCCGGGTGCACTGCCTTTAATAATGAGACATGAAATACCGGATGTATGTGCATGTGTTGTGGCAATGCCAGTTTCTTGGTTGATGGATTAATTACTGCCTCAATAGTATAAGGACCAACATACCTAGTTTGACATTTTTTGGGGCCTTTTAAAGCTATGTGTTTGGACGCTAGCCAAACCGAGTCTCCCACTTGATAGTCTGGGGCTTTTTGTCGGTGACGGTCAAGTTTTTCTTTTGTGCTTCTTTAGCTAGTTGTAAATTCTTACTGACATCCTTTGCTACTTTGAAAATGCTGGCGTGTAGATTCTTGACCGCTGGCATTTCAATGTTCTCTGGTGAGTCGTAAATAGATGTCCTAGGATTTCGGCCATACATAGTAAAGAAGGGTGTTGCCTGAGTTGAAGAGTGCGTTGAATTATTGTAGTTATACTCGGCCATTCATAAAACTTCTGTCCAGTTCTGGCTCGTTTGATGTAACAGACAGTGCAAATGCTTTTCCATGGTCTGGTTCATACGCTCGGTTTGTCCGTCTGTTTGGGGATGATGACCAGTAGATAGGCGGATTTCCACTCCTGCCAAGGCACAAAATTTCTTCCAGAAGTGCGACACAAATTGGCTGCCTCTATCAGAGATAATTACGGTGGGAAACCCGTGTAACTTTACGACACGGTCCAAAAATACCTGCGCTAGTGTCAGAGCTGAAGGAATCCCTTTCAGTGCGATGAAATGGACCATTTTAGAAAAAAGCTCAACTTCTACGAGGATGGTATTATACCCAGAGCTTGGAGCTAAGTCAGTTCCAACGTCCCTTGACACAGTATGCCAAGGCGCTGGCGGAACGGCAATCGGTTGAAGGAGGTCTGCTGGCTACTGTCTTGAAGACATACATTGAGCACAAACTTCACAGGTGTCAACAAAGGTAGAAATATCTTCTCGCCAAGTTGGCCACCAATAGGAGCCTTTTACCTTCTTCATGGTTTTGGCTATACCAGGATGAGCTTCTAAAGGCAAGTCGCGGTAGTTGGATATGACTGCTTGTTGAAGATCCTTTGTTGGGACAAAAAGGCATTTCTGATAATATGGCAGTTCGTCTTGAACGGTGAACTGCTCTCCTCTCTTGTTCCAAGTCTGTAGGTCTTTTTGGCACATACATATTTTTGATTGCTTGATGGAGTGCATCTAACAAAAAAGGACCGGTGCAGAAACCTTGAATTTTGTGGCTAGGTATGATGTCCACTGGATTAGGAGTACAATACGCTTCTTCACCTGTACCTATGTGGGATAGTGCATCCGCCTTCCCGTTTTTTACTCTGGGGCGGTCGGTAATCACAAAGTCATATTCTATCAAGGATAAGGCCCAGTGGAGTTGTCTTGATGACTGAGGTTTCGCGGAACGTAGGTATTGCAAATTTCGATGATCAGTTATTATAGTGATCGTATCTTTTGCTCCAAGTAAGTAGTGCCTCCATTTACTCAGTGCATTCTTGATCGCAAGAAGTTGTTTATCAGTTACCGCATAGTTGAGCTCTGCCGGGGATATCTTTCTTGACCAAAAGGGGATGCGATGAAGACATCCAGTTTTGGGATTTTGCTGCAACAGTATGGCTCCCATGGCGATGCTTGAGGCATCGGTTTCCACTATGTATGACAAGTTGGGGTCCGGATGTTGTAGTATTGGGGCTGAGGTGAATTTTTCTTTGAGAGCCCGAAAAGCCCCTTTGGTGTCCATTCAAATTTTCAATGTTTACGCAACAAGGATGTAATTGGGTTCACTAAATGCAAGAAACCAGATATGAAGCATCAGTAGAAATTTGTGAAACCTAGGAAACTCTGTACTCCTTTTACTGACGTGGGCGAAGACATGTAAGGATTGCCTCAACTTTCCGATTGTCCATCTTGATGCCCTGTGGTGTCAGTACATACCCTAGAAACTCCACTTCGGTGACATGGAATGAGCACTTTTCGAGTTTTGCATACAGGTGGTTTTCACGCAGTTTGGAGAGTACAGCTCGTACATGGGTCACATGTTCTTGGAGAGTGGTCAAATGTCATCAATGTAAACGACTGCACAGACGTCAAGGATTTCTCGCCGTAGCGGGTACGAAATGCCATCTTCCATTTGTCTCCTTTTTTCATGCGCACTAGCTGATAGGCGCCACGTAAGTCTAGTTTAGTGAAAATCTTTGCTTGTCTTACTTGGTCTATGAGCACTGGTATCAGAGGCAATGGATATTTATTCTTTACAGTGACTTGATTTAGGGCCCGATAATTGATACATGTCCTTACGTCTCCTTCTTTCTTAGGCACAAAGAATAGTGGAGAGACGGCGGGTGAGTTGGACGGTCTAATAAAACCGTTGGCCAGGTACTGATCTAGATAAGACTGTAAATTAGTGTTTTCATCTTCAGTCAATTCGTAAATGCGACTGCAGGGTACTTGCGCCCCCGGTAGTAGGTCGATCTGACAACCGTAAGCTCGATGCGGTGGTAACACATTAGCCTGCTCCTTCACAAAGACATCCTGGAATTCTTAGTATTTCGTGGGTAAGGCCCCCACCAGTCCTAACCCAGATATTCTTTCTTGCAAGGCTGGTAATGGGCTACCCCAAGATCTTTTGTTATCTTAGCAAGAGACACATTCCAAGGAGACGGTTATGGTTTTTGCCCGCCAATTGATGCTTGGGTTGTGCGTTTCCAGCCGCGGTATTCCGAGAATCAGTTGGAATTCGGTTGCTGCGATGAGGTCAAACTTGATGCCTTCTCTATGACCGTCTTGACAGATCAAGGTGAGTGTTGGGGTTGAAATGGTTTACTGGACCTGAAATAAGTTGTGTCCCATCCACAGCAGTAACGCTTTCTATGCAGTCCTTATGGCGGAATGACAGGCCCAAGGTTTTTGCGATGTACACATCCAAGTAGTTCCCGATTGCCCCACTGTTTATGAATGCCTTGAGGGCATGCATTTGTGTGTGTTGAGTAGGGTCAACCAGAACCACAGGGATGCAGAAATGTGAGATCTGAGTATTTCGTTCTTGGCTCGACAGACCGACCTCTACATCTGCCTGGCGTTGGAGTTTTCTGCTTTCTCGTCTTCATTCGTATTGTCCAGAACACCCACAGCTTTCCGTGGTGGTTTAGCCATACAGTTCCGAAGTAAGTGACCAGATTTACCGCAATATAGACAGAGTTGTTCCTGGCGTCTTCGGTCTCTCTCTGCCTTAGTGAGTGGACCCCGAAGGACGCCGAATTTCATGGGTTCAGGGTGCGTCTCAGAGATTTGCCGACTGGGAGAATCCTTAGGTCGGATGTATACTGATCTGTGTTCCGATCTGATTTGGTCAGCCTTGCGGTTTTGCAAATGGTGGTCTAATTGCATAGCTAGATTTATGTATTCCCCACAATCCTCGGGGGGATTTACAACTTGTGTCAGGATGTCCTTTTATTCTCCCCGCAATCCTCGGTATAACAATGTAATACGTTTCTCCTCGGGCCAGCCTGACTCGGCTATTAAACGATTGAATGTTGCTACATATGAGATGAGATCCTGACTGCCTTGCCACAGGGAAAGTAGTTTGTCATCTAAGGCTTGACCTCGAGTCCGATGAGCAAATAGCTTTTCTAGTTCACTTTGAAAAACAGGATAATTTCTCAGCAAGGGGTCGTCCCTAAGCACTAAAGGGACGGACCAATCTGCCTCATGTCATCCTAAATAAGAAGGGACGAAGGCATCTCTTTCCTGGTCGGTTGGAAAAGAGTCTGGTTTGCATAAGAAGTGCAGGCGGCATTGGTTCATGAATGCTCCAAATTTCTTAGGGTCTCCTGTGAAACGTTCTGGAGGCCCTAGGGGAATATTGGCTGGAAGTACCACTTGAACGGGTGTAACTGCCGGTGCCACAGAGGGCTGTCCTTGGGCAACTCCGCCAGGTAGGGGTGCTAAACCGGCTTGAGTTTGAAAGAGCTGCCTAGGCAACTCATCCGTTTTATCCCTATTGACCACCAGTTCTTGCCTTAAGCTGTTAGTCTCGGAGCGGGCTGCATGCACCTCGGCCCACAGTTTGCCTAACAATTGTGAGATTTTATATACCTCGGAGGTCTCCATCGCTCAGGCAGAGTTGTTAAGAACGGGTTCATGTTTTGTCACACTCACCTGTGTCTCTGCAGGAGCGATGGTAACCCCCTCCTGTTCCCGAGTACTCACTCCCCCTGATTCGGCCTGGAAGATGTGTCTGTCAAGTAAAGAGATACACACTAAGATCTGGAATAACTAGACCCCTTGAGCTCCCTCCCTTTCCCTTGGGATGTGATGAGATTTCTTCCCTAAGGCTCACCTTTGCCCTTAGTTGGATGCACGCTCCATCCTGCTCTCCACAGTGGCGCTGTTGTCTTGGGAGGAATTTGTAGCCTTCCTCTTGTAGCTAGGATGGCAGAGCCAAAGTTCAAGGTGCCACACTGTTCTGACTTCACAGCATGTGCTGAAGACTCCAAATTCCAGTTCTTCACTAGCAGAGGTTCTAGAACGGACTCAGGTAAGTGCACCTCTCTATAAGCGTAGCGCTGGGATTCGAGTTTATACAATTTTATAATTCTGATCTTAACTGTCTTTCAGATGCTGCCAAGTGCTGAAAACACCAGAAGGCACCTTAGGTGAGTATGCACGGTGTGGCTTTGTGAGCACTGAGTAATGTTCTTCTTGTCTTTCGCAGGAGTGCTGGTAGACGCGCGCGCTACGAACCGGGATGGAATTCGAAGATTCGGTGAGTATGCGCAGAGTTGCTGATTCGCGAGCACCGAGTAATGTTCTTCTTGTGTTTTGCAGGAGCTGGTTGGTAGACGCTTGTGCTACGAGCCAGGATGGAATTCAAAGACTCAGTGAGTATGCGCGCCGTTGCTGATTCGCGAACACAAGTAATACTCTCCTTTCTTTTGCAGGTGCCAGAGAAGTTATAAACCTCGAGTCAGAATGAAGAGTGCTGCTCTGTGAATGCGCGATGAAGGATCTGGAGCAGGTAAACCCAGAAGCTAAAGCACGTGGACAGATGAAGAGCGCAGTGAATGTGTTGCTTATCCAGCCTACAGAAAGCAACACGAAGTGCCGGAGAAACCTGGGGCGTGGCTTAAATAGCCAGCCATACCCGAACACTAGAGTGTACATGAGCCTTTATACACTTCCTTTTAGGCAACAGGAAGTGATTAAGCAATGAGCAGGAAGTGACTAAAATGTAAACAGGAAACAACCATGCAAGGCTAGCTAAAGGAAGCCTACCCACTAGAG
Source organism: Ambystoma mexicanum (assembly GCF_040938575.1). Lineage (NCBI taxonomy): Eukaryota > Metazoa > Chordata > Amphibia > Caudata > Ambystomatidae > Ambystoma > Ambystoma mexicanum. The sequence continues at coordinate 932,037,785 of NC_090941.1, forward strand.
GTGTTTGGTGTCTCTACCAGGCCTGCCAATCCCTTGACAACCTTGCCCCGACTACATCCCCGGTATTCATGACATTTACTTTCCGATTCCTCAGCGGCCCCTGTCTCCAGTCGACAGTGTTTCAAAGGCTGGCTTCCAGGGTGCTTCAGCAAAGGTTTAGTGGTCTGCACGAAGTTCCCTCATAGCTCGGGGAGAGGTGTCCTATCCTGGTGCTCTCTCGGATCAGTCCTCGACAGCTTTCGAATCAGGTCAAAGCAAATGAAGCAGTAAGTCTTCTTCATCCTGCCGGGCTTCAAGGATAAACATCAAGTATCAAATTCAGCTTCTGAACAATTTCCATCAGTGAGAGGTCCCCAGTTATACTGTTTGGTCTCTCATTGACACTCAGCAACCAATCATCCAGAAGGGCATTCATGCAGGCAGCAGCCAATCAGGCTCACAGTTCATTCAGGCCATTATCCTCCCTCCAGACACTCACAACCAGGAATGTGTATTGGGACAATTACCCAGCCATACAGCACTCCACTCTGCAATCATACTAGTTTAGGGCAGACTGGTCTCAGTCTTTGTGTCACATACTAGAAGCTGCACACCCATAACATGAAGTGCATATTGATCACACACTCCATTCACACAGGTCCCACACCAAGGGCGTACCCACAACATACAGTCACTGGGAAGGCCTAAGCCTGTCTGGCCTAGACTTCTCCACAATGCCATATATGGAGCTTCCACCCAACAACCAGTCAGGCGAATGGACAGAGTCAAGGCTTCCCAGGACTTTGAGAAAACAAGGAAAAAGGCAATAGAAAGCAAGAGGCCACAGGGGCCAACTTGTCTACTATCGGGAATCAACTGATTCCAAACGGCAGGGCCTAGGTATCTGAAAATGGAGGAAATTCAGAGCACCTGTCAAATTCAGCATGCAGCTCTCACCAGCCCCACCCTGCTCTGTGGGCCACACACAGGTGCCCAAACACATACACTATGGGTACAGGGTTGTACCTCCACCCATGGGTGCCATAAAGGTATTCCAAGGGTCTGTAAACCAAACCAAAAAGAGGAAGAACTGTACTGTCAGAAATCCCACATGGACTCCTGTGCAGAAAACAATACATAACACACAAGAAAAAGGATTACAGAACAAGGACAGGGAGGCCCTGTCCCTCCAATGCATTTCATGGTCCCCCCAGACTGAGGTCAGGGTGGTCTAATCTCCCACAATATTGACACCCTCATCCAGACGATCAACATACCTTCTGGAAGGCCATCTGCATTATCGTGACTCTTCTCTGGTCTATGCTCAATGGTGAAGTCTAGCCCTTGCAGGCTAAAGGACCACCTAAGCAGTTTTGGGTTTTCACCCTTCATCTGCATAAGCCACTTCAGGGGCTTATGGTCTGTTTGGACCTTGAAGGTAGACCCTGTAAGGTGGGGTCTAAAATGCCTAAGGCTCCAAACTATACTGAAACATTCCTTTTAAACTGTAGCCCACCTAAATTATATAGCATTGAGTTTCTACTGATGAATATGATTGGATGTTCCCTCCCTTTGTCATCTAACTGGGACAAGACAGCTCCAATTCTGGTGTTGCAGACATCCGTCTGGATGATAAAGGGTTTGCTGTAGTCAAGTGCACACAACAGAGGTGCCCTACACAGAATTTCCTTCAAGTCAATAAAGAGCTTCTGACAGTCTGTGGTTCAGTTAACATTCCTCAGTTGTTTGGGCAAAGTCAGAGCTTTCAGAGGGGTAGCTATGGGTCCATAAACCGCCATGAAGTTGCAATAATTACCAGTGAGACCCAAAAAGGCTCTCACCTAGGTTTGAGTAGTGGGAGTCTCCCAGTCATGTACATCCTGTGCCTTACTGGGAGCGGTTGGTTTTGACCCCCTCCTAACTCTTACCTCATGACCAAGATACATGACTTTCCCCTGAGCTATATGGCACTTGGAGGCTTTGATAGTGAGGTTAGCCCTTTTCAAGGCCTGCAACACCTTATCCAGGTGAGTCAAATGCTCTCCCCAGGTGGAAATGTAGACATCAATTTCGTCTATGTAGGCCACACAAAAGGCCTCAAGATCACTCTGTGCTTGATTGACTAATCTCTGGAAGGTGGTAGGTGCATGTTTCAACCCAAATGGCATGACTCTTAAACTGGTAGAGTCCCTGAGGTCTTGAGAATGCAGTCTGTTCCTTTGCATGGTCCGTCTGAGCTATTTGCCAATAGCCTGAGTTTAGGTCAAAGGTTCTCACAAATTTGGCAGCACCTATGGTGTCAAGAGCTCATCAGCCCTGGGCAAAGGGTGCGCGTCAGTTTTGGTGACGGCATTGACCCCTCTGGAGTCTACACAGAACCGCCAATCCTTGGTACCTGCCTGGGAACTTGCCTTGGGACCAAGGACCACTGGACTGGTTGAGGGTTCAATAACACCCATATCCAACATCCTGGTGACCTCAGTCTGGATGTGGTTCTTCACAGTGTCTGACATCCTGTAGTATCTGCTTTTGACAGGTACACTGTCACCAGTGTCAATTTCATGCCTGCACCACAGGGTGAAGCCTGGTGCCAGTGAGAACAGAGGGGCATACTACCAGAGCAAAGCAATGCAGGCCCTCTGCTGTTCTAGTGTCAGATCTGGAGACAGATGGCACTACTTCCCCTGAGCCATCCTGAGGGTTGCTATGCAGCAAATCCGGAAGGGGCTCACTCTCATCCTCTTCTTGCTCTGAAGCTAGCAAGAGAGACGTGAGACTTCTGCTTGCCTATGGAAATGCTTGAGCCTGTTGATGTGGAATACCTGAGGGGCTACCCCATGGACTCCCATGTCAACCGGATAATTGACTTCTCCCATCTTGGAGATTATCCTGAAGTGTCCAGTCCACTTATCTGCCAAATATTGAGGCTTAGTAGGCTAGATCACAAGGATCTCCTGACCTGGAGTCCAATCCACTTGTGTTGCTTTAAGGTCAGGCCAGTATTTGTTCAATTTCAGCCTTGCCTTAAAGTTCACTGTTGCTTGCCCCATCATCTGTGTCATTCTTCATCTAAGTCCTAACACATAGTCCCCCACTTGCTTGGCAGGACCTGGAAGGGTGACTTCCAAACCTTCTCTGATCAAGGCAAGGTGCCCCATCACGGGATGTCCAAAGAGTAACTCAAAGGGGCTGAAACCAACACCCTCTTGAGGTACCTCTCTGTAAGCGAACAGAAGGCGTGGTAGGGGGAGATCCCATATTAAATCTCTCAACCAGACCATTGGTCTGGGGATGGTAGGAGGTGGAGAACTTGTAGGTTACTCAGCACTCTTTCCACATTGTTTTCATGTAACTCGACATGAAATTAATCGTCATATGGGTTGTATACAGGAAATCTTGAAAAAGAAAATGTATCCTAATTTGGGATCTTGTGTCCCCTTCACACTATCATTGGCTCAATAATGAAGCCCAACTTTCTAGGAAATGTTAATTTTCTAGATTGCGATTCTTCGTGGGTAACTAAAGGAGTTTTCAATCATCCAATATTTTACATAATGTTCAATTTGTGTTGATTTTCAAAAAAATCCCCTTCCAAGTAATTTGTCTTCAGTTTCAATCTTTTTATTCTCCAACGCATTTCGAGAATTAATATCTCTTCTTCAGGGCGTTTCTTTCTAAAAACAATATGTTCAAAAAACAATTTAACTAGGATTTTTTTAGAGAGTTTTTAGAGAAACCTTTCTTTCAAAGCCCAAATTTATGTCCAGTTACCTTGAACTTGTTTGTAATACTTGTTGTCTATAATTGTGCTTGTTCACTGACTGCTTAGTTATCTAATTATGCTCATCCAAATTCTTATCCAATACTTGGGGATACAAATTTGTTAGATAAACTCAAATATCATGATCATAATTATTTTTGGTCTTCTGTAGATTAATTAAATTAAATTGGCATAATTCGTAATTGTCTTCAAGGTAACTTAGAATCTGTTGGCTGTATATATTCCTGTGTACAATAGTCTTTATCCTGGTGTAATCCCCAACTTTCTAAGAGGAAATCGTCCATGTTAGTTAGTTATCAATAATAAAGTACTTTCACCAATGGATTCATTAAATTTGGACCTGTTTTTTTTTAAAAGGTAAAAACGTGGAGGATGGAATCCTATCTTATCTTTAGAAGCTGCGATCATATGTCCTTTGTTGTTTTGTTTTTCTTCAATTTCTTGTGACTCACCTACAAATTAGATAAATATTTTTTTCTACTTTTTACCAAGTGTGATATATTATGTACAAAATGTAGTCTTTCACTACTTACTGTTGAAGTCACAGTCCTAATACGTCTCACTCAAAGTTCTAAGTAAATATAGTCCTGAGAGTATAATTCAATTCTCAGTCTGATGTCTTATTCATCATCTTACTTCATGTTGGACCATCAACGTCTGTAGATGACATAATTATAGTCTATGAGATATTGTCTGTAGAAAAAAATCTACAAGGTATTTCAGGAATGTATGACTAAAGTGTGGTTTGATTCTGGCGTGTCAGGAAATAACCTTAGTTTGTTTAATCAAATGTGAGATAGAATTAGATGGATGGTTGTGGTGATCATTTCACTGAGCATCAATATATGCATCAATATATGCAGAGTTTACAGCTTACAACAGCATTCTGTGATGGAGTATGTTACTGTAATTAGTCATAGGGATAATCCATGTTGTATGACAAGATATTACTACATATGGATGGTGTCAGTTCTTAAGAATAGTCTTTACATGTTGCAGGAACCGGCTTATCAAGACAAAATCACCTTTTCGAGTTGTGTCTGTGACAGCGGCATCAAAATGGCTGCTTAATATATTATGAATGTCATTCAGTAATGGTAAAAACGGGGAAAATAGATCTGTTACCCTATTGTTTACGCTTAGTTGTAGTCTATGAATGAACACAATGTAAAGTTGCTGAAAAAAAGGGGTCAGTTGTGTGAGAAAGTTCATTACATTCCACTGTGCCGTTTCTTATGATGAAATTAGATAAATAAGATGGATAATCATAATGGTGTACTAAGGAACTAAGCCCTCCAATTATTATGTTGTGAACATGCTCATTAGTTGTAATGAATATTAACTAATGTTTATTATGACAATCAGAAAATGGCAGATAAGGCTAAAATAGGCAGCTATGACTAAAAAACTATAGGGTATGATATAACAAACAGAAAGTAGCAGATATGGCTAAGCATGCATTTTAATACGGTTGTTGCGGCGCTGAAGTTTGTCTTAGTTTCTTCTTACTGTTGAATAGATCTATTCCAAGAGCCTGGTTATCAAAGCCTCATTATGTATGTTTTGTGGCTTAGAGTGGCCTAATATATGGCTTGAGACATTATACTTAATTCGATATTTGCATCCAAATTATAATAGTTTCTCATGAGTGCACATTCTATTTATTGTATTCCACCCAAAGGTAAAAAAAAGTCCCAAATTTAGAATTCATTAATTGACCCAATATTACACAACTGTTTCTATGTGGCTAAATTCTCTTCCCTTGCATCCACTTTTCATTCCGGTTATTCAACATAGTCTTTCTGCTTTGGTATTACCACTTCGGGTCACCTCTTCAGAGTACACATTTAACCATTATTGTTTTGTAATATTCAATCCAGTTCATTTGTTCAATTTCATAAGTTCATATTCCACCATGTATAGTTCCTTAAAATGTCTGTAGATTGGGCATTTGACGTTGCATGTCCTTATGTTGGAGGTGTGCTCAGTCCAATGTTCTTTGGCTTTCCTCATTTTTTTCCCACTTTAAATTTCCTGCATGGGCATTTGAGGGCATAAATCACATTTATGGAGTCACATGTGGCATAATCTCATAGTTTGATCTTTCTTCCAGTATTTGGATATCTTATATGATCCCCTTTAATTAGATTTGTGCAATGTTGCCAATTCAAACATGCAAAGTTCTGTTCTGGGTTGAGCACATCTCCCTCAGGAGGGTTTTCTGCCTCTTCTCCCTCAGGAGTTGAGTTTGGATTCTCCGCTGGATCCAGCCAGTCCTGAGCATGAATCCCAGTTGGTGCTGTGGGAGCAGCAGGAAGAGAAAGAGCCCCCTTTGCAGAGGTGGCCATCTTATTCTTCCAACTTCTTGCCTTGGGTTTCCTGTTCGGTTTGGGTACCAGACTTTCAGCTGGACCCAGTGCGACCTGTGATCGGGTGACTGCTGCAGTAGTCATGGGTAGACTGTCCACAATCATCCCCAAATCATTGCCTAACAAAATGTTAGCAGGTATGTTGTCCTGAACCAGGACAGGAAGCTTTGTTGTCTTGTCACCAATCGTAATGTTGACTAAGTCTACAGGCGATTCTTTGGGAGGCCCACCAGCTAACCTGGTGGTTCTCAGAGGCTTGAGCAGGGTCCTGTCCACCACTGTCATACTTGCCGCAGTGTCTCTCAAATCAGTAGAAGGCTGGCCATTAAGGAGGCCGCTTCTCAAAAACCTATTCTTGTTCTGTGGGATTGTAGCCAGTACTTCTGCTTACTGGTCCCAGGCCCCAACGGACACTAGGGACATCTCTACAGGAGCACCAAAGGTGATTCCTGTAGAGGAGGGGAGGACAGTGGCCTTCACCTCAGGCATGGGGTAAGGGTAGGTCAGGCTGACAGCCTGGACTCCAAGTGCCTTACCTTTACACTTGGGGTCACCCTTCATGTGGTCCAGATCCCCACAGTCCCAAGAAGTGCTAGGAATGTGGTGTACAGTACGGGGACCAAAGGGAGCCTGCTTTGCAGCAGGTGGATCAATACTCTTACTCCAACCCATATAGGACTTATCCCCACTAGATTTTTGGGTCTTCGGAGAGAACGTTTTTTTTTTACTTGACTGTGAGTGCTTATGGAACTCCTCAGACTTCTGAGAGGTCCCCTTTTCTTTGCCCTTGTCCTTCTCACTGGAGTCCTTAGGGGACACCCGCTGGCAGACCCACTTGTCAGCCTACCTGGCCAGCTTAAAGACATCTAAAATGTTCTGGTCAGCAATATACTGATGCAGCTCTGGTGAACAGGCTTCAGAAAAATGCAAAAAAATCAAAAGGTGGGACAATTCAACAAATGTTTTCACCTTGTATCCATCAATCCATCTCATCACATTCGTATGTGCAGCACTCACCCAGTCAATCCAAGACACATTCTCTCTTTTCTTAAATTCCCTGAACTTGTTAAGGTATTGGGTAGGTTCCTTGCCAAACTTGGCAATCAAATCAGGCTTCATGGATTCATACTGACCCTTTTCTTCCACACTCAGTTTCAGAATACAGTCATAAGCAGTCTATGGCATTCTGCATAACAATTAATACTTAGCCCAATCTCTTTTATCAACATCATGGATTCCACAAGCTATTTCAAATGTGTCAATCCACTGGAGGATATCGGAACCCTCCACATACACACAAACCAAATATTTCATAAACTTGGTTGCTGGGGACCTGACACACTCAACTGGTTTTGCTGAAATCACCACTCTAGCTGGATTCTCTGACATTCAGTGTCCTTGTCCTTGAGTATCACTTGCTGTTCCAACTCCTCTTTCTTAATTTCAGCTTCAGTCTCCAACTTTCTATATTCAAAGGCCAATTTCATCCTTAATAATTCAAGTTCCAAGGAATTCCCTGAAGAAACATTGCTGGGGCTCAGATCAGAGGCAGCAGGAGTGGTGGCATTCCCAGAAACTGATTCAGTAATAACCCCAGGGGCAGGGGCCGCAATGGTTGCACCCCCCCCTTAACCTCCCTTCATAAAGAGGTTCACAATCAATTTACCATTTGCAATAGATTCCTAAAACTCACTATAGACTAAAACTCAATTTAACACATTGTAGATATTTTGTAAGTGGCAAGGTTACACACTGATTCTGAAAACCATAAGCATCCCACTGCTGCCACCAAAGTAAAGACTGGAGGGGGGTATCTGTACTCCTGCTCTCTAAACTGCAGAGGAGAGGTACAGAGCACCCCAGCCAAGATTATCGATTTAGTAACGTTGGACTAGCAATAAAAGCTTACGCTCTAAGGAGGAAATGCAGGCTGGTTCCTATAGTGTAGTCCCCAAGCACCCACAAAGGTATGTCCACACACTATGTTAATGAAAACACAGTTCTTAACATAAATAGGCTCATGTTATGTACACCCTCACAATAACACACTTTGGCCTCAAGTTAATCTAAAATGGTAAATAGATACAGTGTCTATGTGGTACCACAATTACTCTTTGATCCCATTAAAATGCATCAATTGTACCCAGTTTAAACGTCATAAAAATCAGTTAATAAAGTGAACCAACAATAGACATAGGAGGAGAGCAGGTTGGTTAAAACAAGTAGGAATACTGGACCCCTACCACTAGGCACAGTCCTGTGTGAGGATCCTCCACCTGGGCAACCTGTCAATTAAGATATAATACAAGCCCAGACCATATATTGTTTATATGAGTCTTGATTCCCTCTAAAAAGGTTCTGCTTTTGTACCTGGAATATTATATTTCTTCGATGGGTCATCAACAGATCCTTCTTGATTGTCTCTCTTTAAGACACGAGCCACGAATTGTCGATAGTTCTCCAAGAACTTGAATCTTGGCTTTGAGAGTCATTGATGAAAAGGTTTGATGACGTCGAGGCAGCAGCTTCGGTCCTAGCGGTGCATGTCGACGATCAGTCGTGGACGTCCTGTGAAGACGAGGTATGCTGCGCACCTCAACACTGATAGTTTGTTGCAGCAAAGACTAAATGAAGAACTTTGGCACTGTGAAGGCGTTGGGTTGTCTGCGTTTTTGGGGTCTTCGGGTGGCTGGATACGCAACGGCGGATTCCCCTCGGCACGTCAGCGGTCTCGACTTTCTCTGGCGGGACAAAGCAGTCGGCGGTGCTGGCGAGAGACTCCTTGGACGCAAATATCTTAGGCAATGAAGCGTTGCAGCTCTGGTCATCGGCAACACAGCGTCAAGCTGTCCCAGCATTTGGGCAACGCGGCTTCAATGGGCCTCCAGTGGTTATGGCAGTCCTCCAAACACTGGTCGATGATGGTGGACAGAATGCCTGGGGGCTTTACTTCGGATTCCTCATTGGTCCCCGTCTCTGGTCGACAGTCTTTGGAAGGTTGGCTTCTAGGGTGGTTCGGCAAAGGTTTAGCAGTCTGCACGATGTTCCCTCGTAGCTCGGGGAGAGGTCTCCTAGCCAGGTCCTCTCTCGGATCAGTCCTCATCAAACTCGACAGCTTTTGGATCGGGTTGAAGGAAATGCAGCAGCAAGTATTCTTCTTCCAGCTGGACTTCAAGGATAAGCATAAATTATCAACTTCAGCTTCTGAACAATTTCCATCAGTGAGAGGTCTCCAGATATACTGTTTGGTCTCTCATTCACCCTGCTGGGTCACACTCAGGCAACCAATCATCCAGAAGGGCATTCATGCAGGCAGGCAGCCAAATAGGCTCACGGTGCCTTCAGGCCATTCTCCTACCTCCAGACACTCACAACAAGCAATGTGTATTGAGACAGCTGCCCAGCCATTGAGTACCCCACACTGCATTCATACCAGTTTCGGGCAGGGCTGTCTCAGTATTTGTGTCACATACCAGAAACCAGACACCCAGTCTGGCCTGGACTTCCCCACAATACCATATATACATAATTACCTCCCAACAGCCAGTCAGGGGAAGGGGCAGAGTCAGGGCTTCCCAGGACTTTGGAAACACAAGGTAACAGGCAATAGAAAGCAAGAGGCCAGAGGGGCATCCTGTCTCCTAGCAGGAATCAACTGATTCCAATGGCAGGATCTGGGTATCCCAAAATGGAGGACATTCAGAGCACCTGTCAAATTCAGCATGGAGCTCCCACCAGCCCATATTCTGTGGGCCACACACAGGTGCCCAAAAACATACACTAGGATACAGGGTTTTACCCCCACCCATGGGTGCCATAAGGGTATCCCAAGTGTCTGTACAATGACCCAAAAAGAGGAAGAGCTGCACTGCCAGGAGTCCCACATGGACTCCGGTGCAGAAAACAATAAAGAACACACATGAACAGGGAATACAGAACAAGGACAGGGAGGCCCTGTTCCTCCAATGCATTTCCAGCATCACAAGTACACTTACTATTTGGTAAGAGGTTGTTTTGGAATGAGCACCTGGTGTATGACGTGGTGTATGTGAGACTGTATGAAGATTTGTACTGAAGTGATCATATGAAGTATACAGTTATGGTTTGTGCTTGGTGCATTCCATTATAGTGTGTGCTACATGAAAACATTGTTTGAACCTTTTAAAGTAATGATTTGTACAAAAAGTTATATTTGGGTGTGCAAATATAAGTAATGTTGTTTTATGTATATGTCTTGTCTGTGTAAAGGTACAACATTTTCTGTGGTCCCCTGTGCTTCTGGACTTTGTGAATGCTACGTGATGTCTGCAGACTTTCGTACTGTCTGCGCACTCTAGAGATGCTACATTGCGGGTGAGTATAATAGAAGGAACTTGAAGCAAATTAAGGGTGCACTGGAAAAAACCTATTCAATTCAGTGAAGTAATTTTGTTCAAGAGACGTTATGGTTAAGTTACACTAATAAAAACATATGATATTCAGTGAAAAAACATTGTTAAAGGGACGTTATGGTTACAATAAAACTGCAAAAGCCCCGAGATTTGCTAGTTATGGTAAAATAGCAAACCAGCGGGATTCCAAGATGGCTGCCTGCTGAGGTGGATGCACGCCCCCTGAGCTCCACACCGGCGGATGAAACGAAAGCCTCCAAAAGCATATTTTAGCTAATGCAGCCACAAGTAACAGCTTCTGGGAACGTGTGGGACAGTAGATGCAACCGGGGAGTTGCAGTATGACCTAAAACGGAGCTGCCTTGCTATGGATTGCCGAGTGGGATTGATTGTGTCGGCCGTCCCTCCCCCCTCCCGGCAGGTCCCTGGCGGGCTCAGGTAGCTAATTCAGAGCCACACAGAGCTTCCCGCCCCCTACAGCAGTGATAGAGCAGTCGGACTGCGGGCCCCTCCACGCTTGTTGTGGGGTTGGAAGAGCGGCTGACACCGGGTGCGAGGCGAGTGAAGACCGCGGAGCCACACGGCTTGGACAGCGGCCGCCGGCGGAGTGGAGCAATTCTGGCACAGTCTGGATCTACGGAGCCTCACCAGCAGCTCCCCCTTGTCCCCCCCGCAGCCTGAAATAAGCAGAGGCCTTCCTCCACCCTCCTGCAGTGGGGCTCGGGGCTCCGACGCCGGGTCGGGGAATTTGCAGTTCCGACCCGACACGAGTTCCCTGGAGCCACGTCCGATGACGTAGGTCCTGCAGGTCCTCGGCGCGATTTGGAGGGAGCAGCGCAACTGTCAAGCTGACAACTGCGGGTCACTCGGGCTCGCCGACATCGGAGACCAACGCAGCTATCAAGGTGAGATGTGCCCCCCTCCCGTGCTCCCTCCTCATCCTCTTCCACAGAGGCCTCCATCAGCTGGGCCACGATTCCGGGGGGAAAACCACAGGTCCATTTGAACCCCCAGGAAGAACAGTGTGTGCTGGCACCAGGCCCAATAGAGAGTGGGGGGGACACTCAATTAACCCATCAAGCACCACGACCCGTTGGGTCGTGACACTAAGCAAGCCCCACACTCCCTAGAGAACCCTTTGCTCCCGGGGGATGAAGGAGAACAGCCGGATTAACAGGCACAGCAAGCAAGTTAAAATTTCGCACTGCCCACCGTTTGCCAGCAACCAATTTATGCGCCCAACCAAGGTCCACGCGAGCCAACCGTCTGGCGTAACAAGCGCACTGAAATAGCCCACAGCGCACCCTCCCGTCTGACTTAGTGATCAGGGGTCCGACATGAACACAAAACTGGGACCGCATCGACCCTAGCCTCCAGTAGCCTGATAGCTCAGGAGTGTATGTCATCAGCATCCCGCCCAGCAGTGTACACCCTGAAGAGAAAAGCGACTCACCCGGGCCAAGACCCCAGTACAGATGCCAGGCACCAGAACCAAAAGCACCCCGCCTAGGCAAAGGTTTGCCAAAGAAACGAGAACACCAGCTGGCCAAGTATTGGGGACAGGCGAAACAGCGGGATCAGACCCTGCAGCAAGTACAATTGGAACTATCTGAGCTAGCACCGGAAATGCCTCAGAGAGCCATGGATACCGACAACGAAGAATTGCTGGCCTGTCTGAAGGGTATGGAGTCCAGAATGACAACAGCATTTCAAACTCAAATAGGGCAGCTGAGGGAAGATATAAAGGCCTCCCTGCAGGAAATCCGTAAGGAGGTAAACAAACTCAGTGACCTAGTTGACACGGTGGAAAATGGCCTCTCTAACTTGTCTGAGGAATCCAAGCAGTCTAGCCTCCTACTAGACCAAATAGCCGCCGCCACAAACAATCTTGAGCTACAGGTGGAGGACCTGGAAAATAGGTCGAGACGGTCCAACATACGGGTCAAGGGCCTGCCGGAATCGGTCCGGGACAGCGACCTCCGAGAGACACTACAACTGGCCTTCAGTAACATACTACGGGATCCAGCACCAGAATCTATAGGATTCGATAGGATACACAGAGTTGGACCTAAAAGGAATGACCCTGGTGCCCGCCCTCGGATGTTCTGGTGGCCCTTACCTCATTCACAACAAAAGAATGCATCCTGAAGGCCGCCAGATCCAGCACTGGCCTGTCAATCAATGGCCATGAGGTTAAATTATTCCAGGATCTTGCTCTCTCTACACTCCACAAGCGCAGACTCAAGCGTCCAGTGACTAAAACCCTACAGGAGAATCAAATCCCCTACAGATCGGCCTGCGGTTCAACTGGGAGGGCAGACAAAGGAGAATCAGTACATGTGAGGAGGGTCAAGCCATACTAAACATGGAGGAAGTCCCGGGCTGTCCGGATAAAGGCACGACACGAAAGCCACAGGATACATGGCTTAACCCATGGGACTGGTTCACTGCGCGCAGAAGCAGACCGAGGAGAGAATCAAAACTAGGAGATACACAAATGAACCAAGATCACTAGAAAACTAACAATACCACACTATAGCCGTGTAAGTGCCCTGACTGCGATCTGTTGATCTACAAGCTGTAATATATGTAAGCTTCTATAAGCAGTCAGTGCGGAGACAGGCAATGCCAATCCATGGAATCCAATACGAGACCTGACAATTCCGGGCTTCTCATCCCTTGTGAGTTGGTGACCAACCTGACGCCCCAACTAGTTAATGGGGAGGATTCTAGGGAATCCGGGTCGTGGGGAACGCAGGGGAGGGGGGTTAAAGGGGGGATGGAGGGACAGAGAGGGTGTTGGGAAAGCTATCAGAGGTCAGCACAAGGAAGTGAGACTAAGGACTATGGAAAGGTCCTAATGGGTAGGGGAAGGGCAACGACAGTGCAACCTATTACATTTCAAAAGTGCAAATCTTCTCCTTCTAAGCTGATATATGGCTGAATCCAATATAGTCTCCCTGAATGTTCAGGGCTTGAACTCCCCAATCAAACGTCGGGTTATCCTTGATAGGCTGGTAAAGATGCAGGTAGAAATAGGGATTCTGCAGGAGACGCATCTTCTCCCTAAAGATGAAAAGCGGCTGGCACATTGGGCTTTCGCGCAACAATATTTTGCATCTAGCGCGGGGAAAAAGAGGTGTGGCCATATTAATAGGTAGGGCCCTAGCCTTCCAAAAAACTCAACTCTACAGGGACAAGGAGGGTCGCTATCTGGGTCTGAAGGGGCTGATCAAAGGTAGAGTATACTCAATCCTGGCCATATACGCTTCTAACGAACGCCAATATGTGTTTATAACACACTTACTGGGCAAAGTGGGCAGTTGGTGCGAGGGCCAATTAATTATTGGAGCGGACTTCAACTGTGTCATGGATCCACTCCTGGATAAAACGCTCCCCCCTACGAGCGCGGATCAGAGGAATAGACAGGCTCTGGGACGGTTCTTCAGGGAGATGGGGGTCATTGAGACCTGGCAATTCTTTTAGGGAGACAGCAGGGAATATACCCACTATTCGGCGGTACATCTAGGATATTCTAGAATAGATATGATCCTTGTCTCTACTATGTTAATCCCGCAAATAACCGGAGTAGTTATTGGTGTGGAATATCACTCAAACCATGCACCAGTGATAGTGGGAGTGGCCTGGAGGGCGGGAGAACACAAATGTAAACCACCCAGGAGGCTAAATGAAATCCTATTGAGAGACATAGCACTTAGAACACATATTGAGACCTCCATAAATCATTTTTTTAAAGAAAATGATAATGGGGAAACTGACTGGGGGACAATATGGGATGCAGGGTGATTAGGGGAGAATTTATGTCAGAGGCAGCGGCATACTACAGAGAAAGAGCATTAGTAACACGCCGGTTGGAAACCGAGGTGAAAAATGCAGAAATGCAACACAACTCTTGCCGCTCAAGAAAATCCCTGCGGTCACTGAGGAAGATCAGAGCCCAGCTCGAGCACCATACAGCGGACCAGATGGCCCACTCAAAGCTCCGCACAAAGCAGTCCTACTACGTCAACGGGGGCAAGGTAAATCGATTCCTAGCGGCAGAATTGAGGAAACGTAAAGCCTGCAACTACATAGTACAATTGAATGATGAACGTGGGAAACTGCACACAGCAGAGCCAGATAAAATAAAGATAATGAAACGTTTCCATGAGACATTCTTAGACAATGAAATTCTGGACCGTACGCAACAACTCAATTACTTAAACTCTCTACTCCTACTCCAAATAACAGAACAAGACAGAATCAGCCTGGGAAGTCCGATCCTGACTCAAGAGGTCAGTGACGCTATCTCAGCTTTGCCTGCAAACAAAACCCCGGGCCCGGATGGCCTCAGCAATGGGTACTATAAAACCTTCCGTACCCAATTACTTGGTCCATTGACAAAACTATACAACACTATCAGAGAAGAGGGGAGGGTATCGTCCGACATGGAAAAGTCCACAACAATACTACCCTTGAAGCCCGGAAGGGATCCTGCAACTGTGCAAGCTACCGTCCTATAACGCTATTGAACACTGATGCAAAGATCTACGCGAAGATATTAGCCACTCGATTGATGAAAGTCCTCCCATATATTATACATGATGATCAAGCGGGCTTCATCATGGACCGCCACACACAGGATAATATCAGAAGGTCAATAGACGTGAAAGACGCAGGCCGAAGGTCGCAACAAGAGTTTGCGGTCGCAGCCTTGGACGCCTCCAGGGCATTTGATAGTATGGACTGGAACTACCTGTCTCTAGTCCTGGAACGCTTGAGCTGTGGCCCAGAGTTCACTAAAATGGTACTAGCTAACTACCAAACCCCATCGACAACTCTCACGATCAATGGCCAGAAAACAGACCCGATGAAGATCAGAAGAGGTACAAGACAGGGGTGTCCTCTCTCCTCATTAATATTTGCAATGGCGATGGAACCGTGTGCTATGTGGTTCAGATCAGAAGCCAACATCAAAGGCGTGACCTTAGGCTCGGAAACTCACAAAATCGCATTATATGCGGATGACATCATACTCTACATGAGAGAACCAGGTGACACACTGCCCAGTCCGATGACTCGGCTAGAGGAATTCAGGCAAGTTTCACGATTCTCCATACATTTCTCCAAATCAAAGGCGATGAACATCATTGCGAAGAGGGAAACGATAGAAAGGCTAGAGCAATCATACCCATTGACATGGGTGAAAGACTCCCTCGAATATCTGGGAATACCTCTCACCACAGAACCAAGTAAACTATTCCGAGCGAACATCACTCCCCTATGGAAGCAACTACAGGATGAAATGCTCAAATGGGATTCACAGGAACTATCGTGGTTCGCTCGCATCACGGCAATCAAGATGACCACTCTCCCACGTCTTCTTTATTTGTTAAGCTCAATCCCGGTGCCCATTCCTCCAGCTGAGATCAGAAAGCTGCAAAATGCAATTCTTAAATTCATATGGCAAGGTAAAAAGCCTAGGATCCAGTAGGGTATCCTAATGCGACCTCCACGGTTGGGGGGCCTCGGAATACCAGATGTAGATAGATACATATCAGCTGCTCGACTGGCTCCTATGCTGCGCTGGGCTGTAAGGATATTTGCTTGTTACAGCACAAAGTACAGCACTACTGCACAGGTAGCATTTTTTTTTTGATGCAGCACCACCACATGGGTGTGGTGCATTGCTATATGTGTTGCCAGAGTAACATGGACATATAAGTAAAGACAGGCTATTCAGTCAAAAACGATTTTTACATATAAGATGCAAATCTATTTTTACAGTTAAAAGCACACATGTGCACATTCAAAATGCACACTATTTTTCACCTGAAATGCCTATGTTGCAAGAGACACATTTGAAAATTAATAACTAACCTTATTAATAACTAACCTGACTAATAAAACTTCATTTAACATAACCCACTAATA
The DNA here is from genome assembly GCF_040938575.1 of Ambystoma mexicanum. Classification (NCBI taxonomy): domain Eukaryota; kingdom Metazoa; phylum Chordata; class Amphibia; order Caudata; family Ambystomatidae; genus Ambystoma; species Ambystoma mexicanum. The sequence goes on from NC_090941.1 coordinate 932,054,239, forward strand.
AAAATGTGTCTCCACTGCAGAATTAGGCCTACTCTGAAAGTGAACTTTTAAACGCACATTCATTTTTTTTTCTCTGCTGCTCTGTCCACATGACTACAGGAAGCAAAGAGCTCGAAGGAACAGGAAATCAGTTTGTTACAATTTTTACTGTAGAAATGAGCCATTGTGTAGTGAGGGAGGAGATGACATGATTGATTCTGATTGGAGCAGCGTCATAGCAAGTAACATGCTAGAGGCTGTGATTAGAGTTTTGCTGGGGAAGCTTGAAGAGAGGGGGAGAGGAATCGAGATCTTGCAGAGCTGGGAGAAGGACCTGTTTCTTGGCTGAAGCATTCCTGCTGCAAAAGCTGAGAATTCCAGGCAATAACCCCGGTTTGAGAACGGCAGACGCTTGTTTTCACTGGGGTTAATCTTCAAGGGAGCCAAATTCAGAAAGAGAATAGCCGGAGAAAACTCATGCTGAACAGATAACATAATTACAGAAGTTTGGGAGCTGTGTAAAAGTGTGCGAAACTGTTCAGTCAGTGTATTCGAGGGAGTCCCAGTCACTTATCAGCATATTTAATGTTACCAATTGAATATATTATTGCAGCTCTCTGTTCATTTTATCACAGATAATGTTGTACCATTTCATTTATTTCTGTAAAAAAAGGTTAAACTGTGTTTAAAGTAAATTTCTATAATACAAAAATATCTGAAAACAGATAGCTAGTGTGTATTATTTCTCCCTTTCATTTTGCATGGGAAAAGGTTTAAATGTGGGTAGATTTTTAAACAGTGCAATTGTCATTTTAAAACAGATGTGTACATGATTATATTCAGTATGGACAGTTGTGAGTGACTGTTTGTAGCATAGCTTGTTGGAGGTACATGAGCCAACGGGAAGAGAGACTCTCTGGACATAGTTCCATACCGTATATAAGGTAGTGGAAATTACCACAAAAATACCACAATAGCCCATGGTGGCACACAACACTAACACTGAAAATGTGGTATCCCTAAAATGTAGGCCTGAGGTCTCTCGAGTGATCAAGAACAATCTAGATAAAAAACAAGGGATGTTGGATATTGGGGTCACAAATAAACCAACCACTATACCAACCAACCACGCAAATTATCGCGCACATTATCTAAATAGGTCTGAATTCTGAAATAATGCAATGTATTATTGTTATGTGTGATCCAATATGAATACAGAGAGTGATTATTGCTAAAGGTATTTTGGCGGTAAGAAAATACCGCAAAGCCCCAAATATCCACAAAATACACAACATATTTATGGTGCGTTCGCCGGGAAAGTGATCATAGAGTACCTACTGGGCGTGGCAAGCGTGTCTCACACTGCCATTTGCACATTAAAGGGAACCCATTTTACAATAGCAGTGTGCCACTAAAAACGAATTTCAGAATGTCACAAAGGGAAACCACATTTTCAGACCTAGTGCAATATTTAGAGGCAAAGTTGTTTGCACATGGGACGTGGTCGTCCAACAGCACCTTAGAATGGCGTGACCGCATTCAGGGTGAGGTGCAGAAAGAAAAACTAGACAATATTTTTGCAGAAGGCAGCATAATTCAGGTCTGCCTTACAAGATTATTGAATGCAGCCGATAAAAGTGCAGAGAAAGACTGTTTAATACGGCTACGCGGCAAAATATGGTTTATTTCGAATAAGTCCCTGCGAATGCAGGAGAATGATACCCAGCTAATTAACAGGTTAAAGACTGAATTAGATGGGACAAGTAAAAATCAGGAAATGTTAAGAGCAGAATTGGATGTATGCCAAAAAGACATGCAATTAAAATGCAGAGACTTTGATGCTCAGTTATCCAAAAGCAAGAAACAATTTGAGGATAATGAGCATGAATTGGTACACTTAAAAGCCTTAGTGGACCACATTAGACAGGATAAATATGAGGTTGTTTCAGAAATGCAGATTTTACAAAAAGAACATTGTGAAAAAGAATGTGATCTCCAGAGTGCAGAACAAGAAATGATTAAAATGATTCAAGAAAGAGACTAGAGAAATAAAGAGTTCAATGAATGCCAAATGCAAATGTGCGACATGCAGGAGGTGATTAATAAGATGAGTGATGAAAACAACTATTTGCAAAATGAAGCAAACAGACTCCTTGAAAAGTGTAAGGACTTATAACAGCAAATGTGCATTCCCAGGTCCCAGGAGAGGCGGCAGGGTACCACATTCAATGGAGTGGAGGTGAATTCTAGCTCTGCCCAAAGAGCTAGTGCTCCAGTGACTGGGCCGGTGACTGAACTTGGTTGCAGCGCCCTTGGGGGATTTGATACTCCCATTGGGGGCAGCCACCAATCTTATACACCTGAAAACAGGATTGAATCACAAAATAGTGCAATTCCATGCATTGCAATAAGTAGCCCCATAAAAATAATGAAATCCATTAAAGCCCTGATCAAACCATTTAAAAAGGGAGGTGAATGCTGCATTGAGGATCACTTAGAAGCGGTGCATGACATTTTTAAAGCACTCCAGATACCTAAGGAACAGTACAGACAATATTTTCATTTAACTTTAGATGCCCCGACGGCCAGCATCATAAGGGGATTAAATGAACAGCAGAATATGACCTGTTGGAGTTTGAAAAAGAAATTAGGCGTCATTTTTCTCCTTTTCAGTCATTGCAGGAGGCAAAGAAAGTCGCTTACACAATTACTGCTGGACATAATACATCCCCTCGCCAATTTTTACAAGACTTAAAAAGAGCATTTTCTCGCTTTGATGTATCTTTTGACCCAAATTCCAATGAGTTTAAAACTGCATACTTCTATGGGCTACAGAAAGACATCATATCCCAATTGGTCCGTGAATTTGACCGTGACAAATCCCTTGAATGGATTGTACATCAAAGCACAAAACTATATGACGTACTCTATTGTCAGGGTAGAGAAAGTGATAAAATGAAAGATACTAGACTAAATCTAAAGAACCTTCAGCCACAGTAATGGAAATCAGGTCAGCCAAAATGTCCCTTGAGTCTGCTCAAAGCCAAGGTAAAAATAATGTGACACCTGAACAAAGGGGTAATCAACAAAGATCGCCATTTCCTGTACCAATGTTCCAATCACATGATCCTAGTAATAGAGAGAGCTACATCAGCCCTAGGTATTTATGGGACAGACCCCGGGTAGGATATAGGCCTGATATGGCAGGTATGAACAATAACCAGAGACAAAATCAAGATCAAAGAAATGATGGTCCCTACCAGTCATTGGGGACACAGAGCAGATTTGATCCCAACACCATGATATATGGTAATCAGGATAGACCCCGATATGTGGACTGATTTACTGATAATGGAAATCGACATAGGGGCCAGTACCCACAATCTGAGAGACAGGATATGAGACAAAACGTGAACTACAATCCACGTCAGTACAATGATTCCCCACCAGGGGACTATAATCAAAGGATGGGTGCAACCCGCTCCCCTCCACAAATGAATCAAGAGTTCAGAAACCATCCCAACCGACATCAATCACCTGAGAGGTATCAGAATAGATCCAATCAGGGGGAAAACAACCAATATCGACCTAGGCCACAGAAAGAGGATTCTAGAGAGATGGAAAGGTTCCAGTGCCTTGAGGCCCAAGTGAAAATGTTAGCTGAGCAAATAGGAAAGCTCTATACAGCGCAAAAACAACCTTCCAAAGAGGGGGCTGATGGCCATAGCAAAACTTCCGAAAAGTGACTAAGTACTCATGATAACTGCAGTGCCAAAATGACAGATTGCTCTGATATAATTTTGCATAACGACTCTGAGATGCATAATGGATTAAAAATGAAAGTGCCAGTAAATGAACTTGTGACAGAAAGTGCAAATACTTCTAAAAAAGAGGTACGGTTTAACCTAGAGCTAAATAAAACAGTAAAGATTTGCACACATGAAAAAGAAACATTAGGAATTCCAAAAGAACAAAGGGACAGGTTTAAGAAAAATGACTCATGCATGGGGAATACCAGTGAGCAGGGAGTAAGTGGGGATGCTATAGCTCCTTCCCTGGGCAAGCAAAACAATGACCAAACACAGACAGAAAAAGGAAATACTCAAAAGGAGGGTACAAGTCAATCACCTGAATAATTCTTTGAGCCACATATTTTTGAAGAGGCTGCAAGGGCTGGTATCACACTAAATGATCACACATGAACAGAATTAAAAAATGACAAATTGCTGAATGATGTTGTTACACATGTTCAGTTGGAAGGTTGTGATGTGGTCTCTGATGTTACCCAGATGGATGGGCGAACAGTGGCCACACTCCAAAAAACCTCTGATCATGGAGAAATGAATAAAGTCTCTCGCGCAGAAATGGGTAAAAAGGAGGGAAAAATGTCTTTCCATTTACCAATGTGCTTAGCCAAAAGTGAAAAAGACCTGAGAAAGGTGAGCCCTGAAATCAGTAAGTATTCACACTTCTTATGGGTATTAGAGGAAGTTGAGGACAGATATTATGCACTCATCACTGTAGAAGAAAAATGGCACACCTTTGCTATGATTGACACTGGCACACAGGCCACAATTATGTCCAAGGAGCTGGTAAAGAGTATCAATGAAGGGAGACCCCCACAGAGTCAGATCACAGTGAAGGAAAATCAAGGTCCAGTGCATAACTTTAATGGGGAGGAGGTGCCCATCATAGGTGTAACTGAGGTTGACATAAAAATAGGAAAGCACAGAATGAAACAAGAGGTATTGACATCTATTTGTGAAATTCCATTTCTGATGGGGACAGATTGCCTGAAAAGATTGTCTCCTCTCATAGATGGGGTGAATGGAGTGCTGTGGTCCTTAACCAAAAAACCATTGAGGCCTAAGAAACTAAAATCACAAAACAACAATATAAATTAATGTCACACCGTTGCCAAAACAAATGATGCTGTGGAGGTATATCTCCAGAATAGCTGCATACCTAGTGTCACTGTTATATTAATGTGTCAAGACAAAATGCAGAGCGACAATGAAAAACTACCTATACAAATTTACTTGGACCCAAGGAAAAATTGGCAGACTGCCATAGATGAGCACACATTACGTTTTTATTTAAAAGAGAAAACATGCAAACAGAATATTGCTCCTAAAACAGATTCAGAAAAACACATTACCACTCTGGCAGAAATACACATGGAAGATGAGCAACCATGGGTTCATGTTGGTATAAATGACTATGACTTGGACATGAAAGGAGTTTCATTAATGAGAAATTGTTGCAAAAAATAATGGAGAGGGAAGAAATCCCGAAATTTAGGATTAAAAACCAATATGTTTCTGGGTTGGACAGTCCATACTTTGAAAACCGAATTGCAGGCAGATGCATGCTTAAAATTAGCATTGGGCAGAAAACAATTTACCATAATGTATGGATAGTGAGTGGAGCACAAAATGAATTTTACATGGGCAATGACATCATGCACAGAATGTGTATGTTGTTAGATTTCCTTAGTCAAAAAGTATGGTCACGCATAGGTGGTCTGGCACCTGAATTTGAAGACAAAAGAAGGGCTTATCATTGTGCACAACTGGTTCCTTATGCAATCGAATTACAAATGAGGAAAGATACTATTATTCCTGCATTTACAAAACAGTTTGCAATAACATTGAAATGCAAAAATGGACAGCAGATGAAAGGCTCTGATGCATTTGTATGCCTGAATGAATCCATAAAACAGCAAGGCCTGTATTATGAATACATTCCATTGGTAGACATTGGTGAAGGATCTGTAAAAATGATGGCAAATAATAAAGGTTGTCAGGATATTCATTTAGAGGAAAACTCCCCATTAGGAATGGCCATACAAAAATCACATTGTACGGCAGATTTAAATAACATGGTGATTGGAACTATCCCTGAAAAGTATGTAGATGCCAAGGGTGAGTTGCCAGAACACCTGGATTCTCAGCCCAAAGGAATATTTAAAATTCATTCTGTGTATCCTTATGATTCAAATGAGACAGTGTGCTGCCATCAAGAGGATTTCATAATATTTAAATTAAATGAAAATGAAACAGAAAATCAGCCCATTGAAGTGGAAGCTGATATGCCAAAATATTTAAAAGTGGCAGCTTTACAAAAAGACACAGCCACACAGTTAGAGGAAAGCGCCGAGATTCCCTTACCAGAAGATTTTCCAGAATTTTCCAAAATGGTAGAAGAGCAGATCTCCCTAGCGGATGCGTGTGAAAGCAATGAGGATAGGGACAATCTGAGGGAGATATTTATGGAGTTTAAGGATGTATTTGTAAAAGATGCTTATGATTGTGGTTTAACTGATTTACATGTGGCCACACTACCAGAAGGGTGTAGCAGAAATCCAGTGTTTGTACGCCAGTATAGACTACCGCTGGCATGTTTAGAATCATTGGCAGAGATTATTAAAAATTTGGAATCACAGGGAATCATCAGGCCCATTCATAGCACATCCAATACACCTATTTCAGGTGTGTTAAAGCCAAATGGTCAATGGCGGCTATGTGCAGACTTGAGAGAGTTAAATAAAAGAGTACCAATATCTAGATGGCCACTGCCATTCATTGATCAGGGCCTAGCTCAGGTACATGGTTCAAATGTATTTACCACATTAGATCTCACCTCTGGATATTGGTGCGTGCCATTGGCAGAGGAAATACAACATTTATTTTCCTTTACATTTGACAGGACTCAATACGCCTGGCTTAGAGCTCCGTTCGGGTACATCAATAGTGGGAGTGAATTTGGCATATTTTTGAGAAAGGCCATGCCGGATGCAGCGGAAAGAGGAACAATAGTTTACGTGGATGATGTCCTGATAAAAAATGAAAGCCTGAAAAGCCATTTTGATGAAATAAGACATGTACTTGGCCAATTGCAGAAAGCAGGCGCCAAAGTATCTTTGCAAAAAGCACAATGGTGCAAGAAAAAAAGTGAACTTTCTAGGGCATGAAGTGACTGAACATGGGCTAAATCCACAAAAGAAGAAAATAGAGGCCATACAAAGATTAAAAGATCCTAAAAATGTGAAAGGAGTACAAAGTTTATTAGGGATGACAGGCTATAACAGAAAGTTCATTGAAAATTATGCAGAAATCACTCAACCATTGACGAAACTGCTTAAACTGAATACTCACTGGAAATGGGAAAAAGAGCAGTCTGATGCAGTGGCTAAATTAAAGTAATGTCTTGTAAAGGCACCATGTTTAGCATACCCCATAAAGGATAGGGATTTCTTTATAGAAATAGGTTTTTCTGAACATTGTATGTCAGCAGCACAAAACCATTGCCTATGCAAGTAAAGCATTTTCCCAAGTTGAAATGAAATTTAATGAATGTGAAAAGGCCCTATTAACCACTGTGTGGGTGCTACAGCATTTCCACCCCATTGTTCAGGGAGAAAAGGTGATTATTGAAACAAATCATCAACCTTTGCAATTTTTAGAGAGTAAAAGAATTAGATCAGGTAATCTAGCGCAGTCCAGAATCACTTCATGGACGCTGGCATTAAAAGGTTTTCCCGTAGAAGTGAGATATGGACAAAATAAAAAGAACCCAATTGCTCAAGGGTTAGCTGACTTACATGACTAAATGGAAGTGGAAACTAGTTTGCAGGAATCTGAACAATCACCACACAAAGCTTTTGATGAAAAAACATGCAAGAATTTGCCAACTGTATATGTGGATGGTTGTGCTTTTCACATTGAAAATGACAGTAATAAACAATTAGTGGCAGGAATAGGAAATGTCTGGTTGAAATGTGAAGGCGTACCCAGTATAGGGACGAGGATTGGAGCTAGGAGCAGTCAAATGGCGGAATTGGCAGCCATTTATACAGCAATTGCTACTGCAGTTGATAAAAAGTTCAGTGAAATTGTCCTGGTGACTGATTCTGACTATGCACGGAATAGCTTTATGGAGTATTTGCCTGGTTGGAAAGCAAGAGGCATGGTTACATACAACAAAAAGCCACTTAATTATGGAAAAATGATACAAGCCATAGACAAATTGGTGTCAGAGAATAATTTAACAATATACTGGAGAAAAATTCGTGGGCATTTAAAAACACCAGGAGAGGATAAGGAGGGAAATGATAAGGCAGACCACCTGGCTAAGATTGGGGCTGTGATGGGAGAATTGCTACCTATTGATTATTTAATGGGTGAAATACAAATTGATGCAGTAGCACATTCTAAAGCACCAAAGGAGGTAGATCAACCAGTGGTACAGTGGAGTCATGACACGCCAGACCAAGATTTGATTGAGGCACAAAAGAATGAGCGAATTTTGGGAATCTATTATAATCATTTGATAGATCCTGAGCAAAATCCTTTAACAGAAAATGATTGTATGGGAAAAGAAGAGTTGAGGGTGCTATTGAAGAACAAAACACGAATTAGATTACAGGATGGACTCATGATTAGAGAGTCCATAACAGGACAAATACAGTGGGTGGTACCCCTTTCATTCAGAGGGCTAATGCTACACCATGGCCATGATGCCATAACTGCAGGCCATAGAGGTTCACAAAAAATATTAGAAATACTAAAAGATTATGCTTACTGGCCACATATGTCCCAAGATGTGGAATTATATACTAGAGGATGACTAGTATGCGCCCAATTTAAACTTGCTTCACCAATGCATAGAACACCATTGATGAAAAGAGGCCTAACTCTCCCATGGTTAGATTTGCAAATAGACTATGTAGGTCCTTTAAAAAGGTCGAGCAGGGGAAACCGTTATATTTTAAGTGTGGTATGTTTGATGTCGAAGTGGATTGAATGCATTCCTGCACCAGATTGTAGTGCGCAAACAGCAGCCACATTGCTGGTGAACCATGTGTTCTCAAGGTTTGGGTTGCCAAGGTTGAGAATCACAAAGGATGGTGCAGAATCGAACAATCAGTCACGTCAATCCCTCTGATCACACTCCTTAGTCTGAAAGCTGAACACAGGGAATGTGGTGGTGCCCTCCTGGAATCCACAAAGGGGTCATTGCAGAGTTGGGATAAGGCCAGGAAGAAGAAACAGATCCCACAAGGTCTGAGTCCATACTCACCTATATTACATAATCTGGACATTGCCCCGGGCCTACAGAGTAAAGACTGGGAAGGATGGAACGGAGCGGAGACCCTGACCCTGGCTGAGATGTACAAGGGTGGTTCCCCGCTACTCTTTACAGACTGTCAACAGAAGTTTGGCATAGGGGAAAGGGAGTGGTACAGATACGCGCAAATAAGACATTGGATAACCCATCCGTCGGTGAAAAGGGTGGGCACACGACCACCATCTGGCCTTGAGCTAACATTGCAGGAGGGCCAGACCAAAAAAGGGATCACCAGACTCTACAAACTTCTCTCAAATTACCAAACAACAGATCACCTCACATATCAAGTGAATTGGGAGCGTGACCTGCAGGAATCCCTAACAGAAGAAGAATGGTGCAAAATATGGTCACACGCACATCGTACCTCTAGATGCACTACAATTAAAGAATCTGCCTATAAACTGTGTTTCAGGTGGTATATGCCCCCATACCGTCTGCATAAAATCATCAAGACCTATTCGCCATACTGCTGGAGAAAATGTGGGGAGAGAGGTGACTTAAGTCACATGTGGTGGGCATGCCCCAAAGCGGTGACCTATTGGAAGGAGATTCTGGGCCACATCAAAGACATCACTGGTGTCGAACTCCTGATGTTCCCTGAAAACTATTCTATTGGGGTCCCGATAGATGGAAAATATGCATTGTCAGGGACAATGGCCACCCTCATCACTCACCTGCTATCGGCGGCTAGGATGACCTTAGCGCAAAACTGGAAAGACGAAGAGGGTCCCATAGTGGCATGTTGGTGGGTTAAGGTTTGGGGAGTTATGGCCATGGAGAAAATATGCGCACTCACTGCCGTAAAATACCAAAAATTCCTGACGACCTGGTCTTCATTCCACGAGTGCATGAGCGACAGAGAGGCCCACTTCTGTAAACTCTGTCTGCTCAGGAGCATACATGTCATATAAGTGCCATCAACAGCAGGTAGAAATGAACACAGTACAAACCCTACCCAAAGTTCTTACACAAGCTGATCTCTGTGTTGTACTATATTAATCTGAAGTGTTGGTTAAAACAAGGTGGGGGGGTGAGGGGTTTTAAGGAGGGGGAAATAAATAGGGTGTGAAGATTGTAAAATGAAAATGCGAACATTCAAAGGCTAAGAGACCTTGACCATAGTTAGAAAACATCAGAAAGAGAAAGAAGCTGAATAATAATGTTAATTTGCTATTTCTGAAACTGTTTAAAATATCTGTATGCCTTTGATCCAAAAATAAAGTGTTTAAAAAAAATAGCAAACCATAACTCGCACCACCACTGTGCACTGCTAACACTAATGCCCATGACCTCAATGATGACACCACATATGACATTTATTTTTGATGAAAATTCCCAACAAGAGGTTGTGTTTACAAAGTTGGTAGCAAGATTTCAGGGGTGATCAGGAGGCCTCTCATGTAACCATCTAAATAAAACATTACACTGGAGTGTTGTTTTTAAAAACAGGAATCTAATAATAGAGACACGTGTAGGAGTAAGGGCTCTGAATTTTAACAGTTAGGTTCATCATTTCAGCATTCACATGTAAGCAATGGTTTGAACTGCAACTGGGGCACAGGGTGTGAAACTCATTACTGGACTCAAGAGTGTGGAAGTCATGCAGAATTAAATAGACGCCAATGCACAGAGCACATGATTGAAATTGAAGTTTGCTTCAGGGTGATATTTAATTGAAATGAGCTGCACTAAATATAATACTAACTTAAATTAACATACTAATTTAACCCAATCCCAGTTAACATTTAACTGAATCCCTTAATAACATTTAGTGCAAATTAGTCCATGATGGAACAAGCAGAATGCAGTTTGGGAAAATGCATTGCGCTCTGGAAATGGGAGTTCAAACGTGCATGATGAATCTGTGCTGAGGGATAAACTAAAACAAATGTTAAGATTTGTTCTACTGAAAATAGGACATTGTATTAGATCAGCAGGCGCAAGAAAGATGCATCTTGTGCTATCCAGCAATGAAATCACATGCCATTTCAGTGGAATGATCTACTCAAGGGGGAGGAGGGGTTTCCTTAAGTGACAAGGGGGTTTGGTGAAAAGGGTTTTGGAACAGGGTGGGAGTTAATTCATCTATAGGCACTGGGAGATTTAGGAACTTAGAGGGCTAGGCAGACAGAATTCTGTGCTGGCAAGCTGCCTGATGCTGAAGCTGTCCTTATCTAGGTTGACCCTGTGCAAGGCAGGCAAAAAGATAGGGGAAGATTTTCATACCCAACAAAATCACAAATACCGTCAACAAATCTAGGTAAATATGGATTTAAGTGAGGGGCTGCTGATGTGAGTGATAACAGATAGTTTAGGTGAAATAGTTAACTTCAGTTTTGGTGCTGTCTATTTTTAACATGCATGTAATCCTGTGTTTATATTTCTCAGTCATACTTCTCTTGCCAAATTTCACGATGCCAAAGTCTGCGCACGGATAACACTCTGAAAGCTATTGTAAGGAGAAATATACTTGCAATGTGAAATACAATGTGGGCATAAGTGTAATTCGGTGTAATTTGCATATATTACTTTATGATTAAAAAATAAGATTCTCATTACATTTATTCTGCATTCAAGCAGAGATAGATGTGTGGTAAGAAATATCTCAAAGTAAAGTATCCACCATGTGCTTTTTATTTAGAGAGATTGAATGAATGTACAGTATTTCAATTGCATGGTTTACATTTGTTGATACTCAGCCAAAAGGGCATAGTGTGATATTGTACATAAGGTACCACAGGAGGGCATGAGCCATCTACCCAGAGTGTATCAAGTCCAGTATTTTGTTTGTTGTTAGTGACCTCGGTAAAATAATTATTAGGCAATATTCTGAAGTCAGTCTCACCAGTATAAAAATACCCCAACAGGTTACCACAATGTATTGCCATGGATTATAAAATACCACCAAATATGACAATAATTAACAAATAAAACAGAATAAAAGATAAAACCCCCAAATATTTCCATCATATTTGGTGTGTTGGAGGGGAAACTATAAAACAGTTACTGGGTGTGGCCTTACATTCTAAAACACAACCATATTGTGCACTCATTAATTGAAGTAGGGCTGTGAGGCAGTGCAGTACTGTGTACTCATTTGGCTGTCAGTATAGTGTCACCATGTCCCAATTGGCAATTGGCAAACTATCTTGAGGCAAGGCTTTATGAGCATGCTGTTTTGGTCCTCAGAAAATGTGACAATATGGAAAAACAGAATTACCACAGCGGTAGAATAGGAGGTATTTGAAAACATTTGTGATGAAGGAAGCATTGTGCAGGTGTGCCTCCTTATGCTATTCCAAGCACCAGAATGCAAGTAGGAGAAAAAAATTGCATCATACGATTATGCGCAAATTGTGGTTCCTGCTAGACAGGTCCATAAAGATGCAAGGGAATGACAGTGAAGTTATTTGCAAGTTAGAATTCAGTTTAGGGATGAGACAGAACAGCTTCATGGACAGTGTAAAGACTCACTCGCCGTCTTACACATGTAAATCCAAATAAATATGAAACACCCCAACGGGGAATGAGACTAAGAGAACAGGTTGCAAGAGTTATTTTTTCTTTATAAAGATTTGGCATCCAGAGAACTCTGCTGCCCCGAGAGCACTCTGGCAAGCAGTACAAAGACATGAAATTATCAAGGGACAAAGCGTCATCACTGACATCACTCTATGTGGGACTACAACTGCTTGGGATTGGGTGAATAACATTGATACATATGCGGCTATGGGTGCTGCTTCATCCGGATTGGTTGCTCCGTTGGCAGGAGGATGAGCATCACATGGTCCGGTTGCCAGTGTCCAGGAGGGGTGAGGGTGAGGTCTCGGTGAGGTAGGGCAGCCACTAACTAAGCTAGCATAAAAAACTACCACTAGACATGTAATGAAAAATAATCATTAGTATATTCTTAAGTAAATCCTTTTGAGACTATAAATTGAATACATATAATCAGAACATCACTCATTGGGACTTATATGGAGTACCAGGCTTAGGGGTCTTGGTGAGTGTGATAACATTGATCATGGGGTGGGCTTGTGCACATCAAAGCAGCTATGGGTCACGCTGACATTTGTTAGTTCTAGGGGGCAATATATTGTGACAGAGGTCTGGGTTTAGTAGGGGGCACACTCGGTTGGGTTTCACAGCAGGGTCACACCTCTGGTACACCAAGGGAATACCTTAAGGGGCATAGGGTTACATTGCCAGTAATTTTCCAACAGCAGGGGTAAGAGGGCACAGGCAGGTTTGTGGAGATGAATGAGCTACAAGTCATGGTTCAAGCTGGTTCACACACAGGACAGTGATCTCAGAGGAAGAGTGAGATGTTATATTAGTATATTTGTTTCAATTGTCCCCGGCACAGAGAGAAGCCTTATCGTATTATCACAGTGAGGCCTAGTCCAAAGGTGGAGTCGAGAGCACACAAAATGGAAGACAAGTGTCCCTCACAACAGCCCCGCATCTGCTTACTGTTAGCATGCATGCTGGAAATGGAGGTATCCCCCACTATTGTACGAGCAAGTGGTCCACATCATGCTGAATATATGAGAGGGGCCTAAACGACCACTCGCTCCCACACATTCCCCCCTTTTGTTACATCTATTTTAATGAACTAATCCTTTTTTATTATTCTCCCTCTGATAATACTCTGCTTCTTGTACTGCATCATCCCATGCCGGTGTACCTTTTATTGGCATCCAAGCCCTACATACACCTCTTAGGCTTTGCCCTCTCCTTGCATATTCATCAGGTGTGCATGTCATGTATATACCCCCATCCCCATCTAGGTCCACCCACACCTCCCTGTACCATTGCAACTCCTGTGGCTCTTTAATTGTGTGGTGGTATAGGTTGTCTACCCTGTCCCCCTGCTGGTGATAAACAGCTGTCAGGTGATACTTTGGTGGGTTTGACTCCCCAGTCTGTGTTTATGGATCTATCATGGTTGCTACCTTTGTCGGTTTGCCCATTGTTACCATCATCATTGTTGAACTAGGCATAGATTTTGCACAACATCGTATACCCAACTGGCACACACAGAAAAATAACAAGAAAAAAACGGTGACTGGAACAAACATTTTCATCATAATGCTGAACCACAATGGTATCCAGTTGAACATGTTGTTGAACCATTTGCTTGGCTCTTTTCCTCCTTCCTTCAGACATCTCTCCCCCAGACTGTGTACTGCCGAGATAACGTGGCAGAGGGTCCCGTTACCTGCATCTTCAGAACGTACGAATGTACAGCATGTGCTCCCGATTTCTCGGCAAACACCACTGTGTATTGCTGTGAGAAGGTCTAACACGTACCGGTTCTGCATTGTCATTCCACATTGATCACATTGAATCCTTGTTCAGTGTCATTGGCCAGTTGGATCAGTTCCCAGCGGACGATTTGCAGCCATTTGGCGCTTGTTCGGCCTGAAGTCCTGGCATCAGGAGGGAGGCAAAGAAAGTTTCGGCTGAATTGAACAATTTGTATTTATCAGGAATCTCAGCGAGGAGGTTTGATGACTCGCTGGAGATATAGTTGGATGACCCCCTTTCGTGGGACACTCTGTCTTGTAGTTCGTTTTCAGACAGAGTGCTGTATGTGGAAGGCTCTGTGGTTGCTGGTTGGGCTGCTGTTGATGTGTCAGCCGAATCTCCTGCTGCTGATATGCCCGACGAATCTCTCCCCCCTTGGATATGGCTTTCTGGAATTACCATTAGCGCTGAGTGCAGGGTGGCCAGGGCGCAGGTACCCTTCCATGATGTTGGTAGATGCAGGAAGGCTTGCTTGCCACATACCCAATACATGTCCAAGAGCGCTGCTGTGCCATTTTTCATATCTGGAATGATGATTGTTTTTTTGCATTGCTTTTTGGATCCAATTCGTACCTTCCCTTCGCAATGAAAACAAAGTTTGTGCAGAATTTCCTTCTGTGTTTTGATGGGTTTCTCAAGTGCAGTAACCCACGTGAGCTTTGCAATGTGCTGAGACAAGACGGGAGTACACCTTTCTTTGACCCATTGAAAATTCTCTTCAGTTAATCCTCGTAGCACCTCTGCTTTACACATGATTGCCTCGTCATGCCACTTGTTTTCTGTAAACCTTGTCCCTCTGATAACAAAAAATGCTTCTTTTATACAAATCACTCTTTGCGTTCTGCAGCATTTCTATTGTAACTGTGTGTGACTGTAAGGTGCTATGAATCCTACATAATACAAGATGAATTAAACATTGGGCATCCAACAAGGGCACTTCTTGAGGTATACGTATTGTTGGTGTTCCTGAAGTTTGTGGTATAAGAGAGCAGACATAATAGCTCTCATTTGTGGCTTGTTTTGCAGTCATGTCTGAGTACCACCTGTTTGACTGATCTGGGTGGCGGGGGTCTTCAATTTGATCTAATCTCAGTTCATGGTAACCATCAGATATTTTCCCTCCTGCCCCCCTTTTCCATCTCCTCCTCCCCCCTTCCCTGTTATTTATGATTTTCACTCTTTGGTAATTTATGGGGCAGACATCTGTCCATTTGGCGTCATTGAGTTTACTAGCAGCTTGCCGGTACTGTGGTGCTGGAATGTCTTGTGTAATTGTAGTGTCAGGATTAAAGTGCATTACAGTGCCTTGTGAGGTAGGTTCTACGGTTGTGTACACATCAGTATTTGTCAGATCAGGCTCACTACCCCAGGAGTAGTCCCCATCATACTGATTGTTGTCATTATATTTGCTTAGTTCAATATCAGCAAGAGAAAAAAGTGCAGTTTTGACAGTTTGATTTTTAAGCAACGTGGTAAGATTGTTGTTTACCGAGCCATTATGTTTCCACATAGTTGTAACTCCAACCCATATGAGCGTTGTGCCTGCCCATATCAAGTTTATCCCACTCCCCCCTCTTACATATCCCCAATTATGAAAGACAATGTCCGGTACCAGGCCGCAAAAAATATCATCACAGAAAACAATATTGCTGCAAATTTATGTCCACATTCAAAAATTTACCACATATGTACTCTACTAGCTACTCTATCACTATCTACAGTTGTGTCGTTGTTAGTGAGGGCCCTCCTTTCCGCCATTTTTCCACCTGAAGGGGCGATATAAATGTGTTAAGTACATTGCAAAAAATACTTTACGTCCTTTTTTACATTATTTTTGTTTCCATCATTACAACGTTAATTTATTATTCTTTTTTCACCTATTAATCCTTTTTTACTTTTAATTTCTACAATTCTATTTTGTTCCAACAATTTTTTCCAAAACAAAAAAAATAAACTTTTTTTGCAAACCACAATCAAAACTTAGTTAAACACCCAGATCTAAGAGAGGGAGAGAGAGAGAGAAAGAGAGAGAGACAGAGAGAGAGAGAGAGAGAGAGAGAGAGAGAGAGGGAGAGAAAGAGAGAAAGAGAGAGAGAGAGAGATCTGTATGCTATTTCCGATATATACAATTAATGATATCCCTTTTTTCTAATCATTCAATTTTACTTGTAAACTGTTCTTCATTTGATGGTTTTAATTTGTTGTATTTTACATACCTTTATTTTAGCCACTTGCAACTTGGTTGCTCTCGTTTTGCTCACATTGATGGGTTGTACTATCGTGTGCTCTTCTCACATATGACAGAAGTACCCAATATTTCAACACTTTCACTTTAACCGCGGTTGGCGTGCAATATACGACCTTGTAAGGTCCATGTAATCTCAGAGAGTTGCACCTCCGCACAAAACTTTGCATGTAAACATTTTCACCTGGCATTAATTGTCCTGTTGGGCTGTCCTGTACTGGCGTTGCAGTATCTGTCTCAGTGTTTTGTGTAAATGATGGTGCGATCTGTCTTGCTATGCTACGCACTGTGCGTGTTAATTGGCTAATGTATTCCTTAAATTCATCCCCCAGCACTGTGGCAGCTCTGTGAGCGTCTGATGCTCTTCTTTCTGGGGATAGTGGCGTATGAATGTGTCGTCCCATCACTATTTCGCGTGGGCTCAAATGGTGGTCCTTACCTGGCTGCGTTCACAGTTAGAACAGTGCTAGGGGAAAGCAATACACCTAGTTTTTCTTGAGGGTGTTACACAATTTGGACAGTTTGCTTTTGAGCAGGCCGTTGATTTTTTCTACAAATCTGTTCACCATCGGAGAAAAATCGAACATAATTTGTGTTTTACACCCAACAATGTAGTTACCTCCTTGAAAAGATCATTTACAAAATGTGTGCCGTTGTCTGGTTTTATGACGTCACATATTCCCCACCTTGAGAAAACCTCTCGTACTAAAAATTTGGCAGCACACTTTGCATCTGGGTGAGGACATGGTCCAGCTTCCACCCATCTTCAGAATGGACAAACTATTACAATCAGATATCTTGCTCCACTGCAGCTTTCCCCCATATCCACTAGTTCATGTGGAGCTCTCTAAACGGGCCCACAGGACGCAGTACTGTTCCTCGCAGTGTTCTAAGATTCATCCCTGAGCTGTACGTTTGGCAAGTTGTGTATTCTACTGTAAATTTTGACAAATGTTCCTACAAATTCGGAACAAAGCAGTGTTCCTGTATTTCAGCTGCAAAGTGCTATTTAGTCACATGTGTTGGGAAGTGCAGTTGTTGAAATGCTATTTCTAACAACTCTACGGGCTTTACTTCCTTCCATGTGAGCTCCTGTTGCCATAT
Organism: Ambystoma mexicanum; assembly: GCF_040938575.1. NCBI lineage: Eukaryota > Metazoa > Chordata > Amphibia > Caudata > Ambystomatidae > Ambystoma > Ambystoma mexicanum. The sequence goes on from NC_090941.1 coordinate 932,072,006, forward strand.
CAAATCTGTTAGTGACTGTCTGCATCTTATTTTTCCTCACAATTCTTGTTCCTCCACGGATGCATGTTTTTGGAGCTCAATTATTTGGGCAATTGGTGTATGGCTGTATCCCTACTCTGCTGTATATGTACCCGACATTTTTATAATGCACTCTAATGCTTGTGGGATATTAAAATAAGCTGCTTCTTTTGCGGTGGCATCCACTGCTGAGTTCCCCAATGAGATTGCGTCTGTGTTATTGGTATGTGCTTGGCACTTCACCAATGCTACCACTGACAGTTCTGCTAATGCTTCTATTAGCTCATTCAACAGTGCTGCATACTGTACTGGTGAACCATCTGCTCTTCTATACCCTCTTCGCCACCAATGTGACAATCCTGAGTGCACTGTTGTTGTTGCATATGCTGAGTCAGGAAATATTGTCATAGCACACACTTTGGCTGTATGTAGCACTTCAATTAGTGCTATCAATTCTGCTGCCTGCACTGAATAATGTGAGGGGAGGAGTTTTTGTACAATCACTTCATACCCTTTGTATTCTATTCTTGCCACTGCCGCTCCAACATGTTTTTCACCTGTCTCACTGTCTATTGATGCTGACCCATCCACAAAGTATATTTCCCTCTCCTCCAGTGCATTTTCACTTGCTTTTGGAATGTCATCTTCCTCTCCTTCATGTGTAGCACAATGGTGTTCCTGTATGTCTTCTACTGTGCATGGTTCAGTAATGAATATGGCTGGATTCAATGATTTACACCTTACTATGTGAACGTTTGGGCTTGAAATTATTATTTCATATGCTGTTGCCCTTTGTGTGGTGAGAGTGCTTTTGGATCTTTCTAAAATGGCAAAGAGTGAGTGTTCTGCGTATAGTGTCACTGAACAACCCATCACAATGGTGGTGCTTTTTTCTATGGCGATGGCCGCTGCAGCGAGAGCTTGTTCGCACGTGAAGTGACCTTGCATTACTGAGTCTCGAGTACCACTGTAGTAGGCCAATGGCTTGTGGCTTAATGATGTCTTTTGTGTTAAAACTGCTGTCATTAAAATGCCATTGCAATGTGAAAACAAATAGAACTCCTGATCATAGTCAGGGTTTGCTAAAACTGGTGCATGCGCAATGAGGTCCTTTAACTTGAAATACTGTGTTATCATCTCTTGTGTCCATTTTAATGGAACGTTGTCTCTCTGTGCCTCTTTTAAAGCCTGTAATAGTGGGCGATTGTATTCTGCATAGTCAAGTATCCATTACACGACAGTAATTACAAATAACAAGGAATTTTTGCATGTCTTCTACTACTTTTTGGCATCATTAGGGGCGTATTGCTGCTGCTCTGTCCGGTATTATCCGTTGACATCCTTTGCAATCAGTCGTCCTAAGTGCAGTACCTCTGCTAGGCAATATTGCAACTTACCTTTGTCCACCTTGTATCCTTTTGTGGCTAATACATTTAGCAATGATATCGAATCAGCCCTGCACTGTTCTTCACTCTGGCTGCAAATGAGCACGTCATCTACATACTGAATTATCGTGCTCTCTACATTTACGTTACCAAGATCTTCATGCAAGATTCTGTTAAAGATACTGGGGCTCTCACAGTACCCTTGTGGTAGTCTACAATTCTCGTACCTGTTGCTCCCCAAAGTGAATGCTGTGAGATACTGGCAACTCGGGTCAAGTGGTAATGAGAAGAAGGCATTCTTCAAGTCCACTACTGTAAAGCAAGTAGCATTTTAGGTATGCTACATAAAATGGATGCAGGATTAGGCACTAGTGGAAATTCTTTCTTTCTGTGTGATGTCATTGAGTGGCCGTAGGTCCTGGATCATCCTCCAAGCCCCGCCCCCTGCTTTTTTGATCGGGAAAATTGCAGTGTTACATGGTGATATGGAGGGCACTATTATCCCTTGTTGTAATAATGCATTTATTGTTTCTCTTATTCCTCCCTCTGGTTCTCTTGGCGGGATTGCACCTGGCTTCAATTTTATTTTTATGGGTGTAACCTCCTGTAACAGCCCCACGTCATGGGGGCTTGTGGTCCATAATTATGTCAGTACCTTTTCCATATCGTCTTTGAATATAGTGGGTGGCATATTAACACTAGCCATGAGAGGGTTGTGTATTTCTCTGTGTTGGATCATGATGTCACATGGTACAATTATTTCCATTATTATTTCCCCATCAGTGTCATTGTCAGTAAACAATTCTTCATGAGTTAAATCATGTAAAGTCAGATTTGGGTCTATGCACAGCACTTTTCTCCACTCGCAACCATGTGTGTCAAGTCCTATTACTGTAATACGTTTGCTTGATACTTGCACTCCTTCCAGATCAATAGACAAAATTGTGCCAGGTACGACATCTGTATTTACAATTGGGCAGAATACAAAGTCAGATGGCACTTTCCACTCCTTTCGTGTTATCTCTGGTACCACCCTTGAAAGCACCCTGATACCATAAATGAACATGTCCGTGTTTATGGGCACCCCCCTTACGGCAATTTCGTTTGTCATGGTACTTATCATCAACATCGCTCTTACTGGGCACACTCCTGGAGTGGAACACACTATCCACTGCTCAGTAAATGAGATGGTTATATTCAACTTACTCAGGAGATCTGCAACAAATTTATTGGCGAGTCTTCATTATATTGTAGAGGTGCTTGCACTGTTTTTCTCCCCACAGTTAAGTCAAGATCATTTGTGTAAGGAACTTTTAAAATAGCCCCAGAGAACCCTTGTATTTCCAAATGTTTTCCCAAGAGCGGGAACCGGCCTTCCATGAGACACGATTTTTCAGCTCCCGAGTACACCATAACAATGAACTGTTTGTTGCCTATCTCCGCCCCCACTAGTGGTTCCTCTTCTGCACGTAGGTTAGTGGATAGGACTGGACACACAAGTTCTTTCTGTGGGATGTCCTAATCTGCATATGTCTCAGTTCCTGGAACAGAGAATACATTGTCCCCCACTATGGCTGCACCGCGAATAGGTTCCAGCGCGCCATTTGCAGAGGTTTGCGAATTGTTCTGCCTTGCCATTTGGTGCTGCATGCCTCACTGCTGTGGTTGCTGTCTTTGTTGCATTTGTGGCTATCTCTGTTGTGGTCCATTATAGCATTGTTTGTTATGGCCACTCCCTCCCATTGGTAACCCATAGGGACTGCCTGGGTGCAGGTGGCCATACTGCTGTTCATTTCCCATGGGGTTTTGCCCTTGATAATAACCCAATTTTCGCATTCTGCGCTCTCTCAAAAAATGTCCCCACCTCCCGCAATTCCAACATGACCCTTGTTGTCCTCCTCTCACCCCTTGCCCTCCAAATCCTCTATTTTCCATTCCTCCAAATCCCCCTCTCTGTCCTCGGTACCTACCTCATCCTCTTGCGGGCCTGCACTGCCATTGGGGGCCTTCGTACTGCTCCACTCCATCCCATTGCTCTTGTCCATTTGCAGACCAAGCTGGTGTCATCCTTGCCACTGTGTTTCCTACACCCTTCTCTCCTTCCCCCTGCCTGTCAGTGGATGTTGTTGCATTCATCGCTGCAAACCTTCACTGATTTATTTTGCACTAACTTTGCTTCGTCTGCCAACCTTCTTTGTGCTATCTCTCTTTCTCTTTCTTTGATACTCCTACAATGGTGCACAATTATGCTCTGAATCTCTTGCCAGCCTATGGCTTCTATCCCAGCTATTTTATCCAAGGCCTTCTGTACCTCCTTCGGAGCCCCTTTTTGATTATAAAGTAGAACAGGGCGGTGGATTGGTCGCACGCCATGCCTGTTTCAGATCTCCACAGGTCTTGCACCCGGAGGATGAATTGCGTAGGCTTCTCCTCCTCTCCCATAGGCACTATATCACTAAGTGTAAATGTGGAGTGTCTGGAAAAGTTCTCGGCAATGCATCCCATACTTGTGCTCTAATGTTATTAAATGATGACCGATCATGGCAGTCACAGTTCATTGTAACTCCCAGAAAGTCGACCTTCACTCACACTGCGTCTGCCTGATCGCCAATGGCAGAGACTAGTAAACTTTTTACATGCCCTACAGCTAATGGCACCCCTGCTGTGTTTTTTTCAAATGCATGTATCCACTTCCCCGCCCAACCCAAAAGTGGAGGGAGAGGTTTCAACAGGTTGTTCTTGTCCATCTGTGCCCATGGTATGTGGTGTGGTCTCCCTGCTCCCTTATGTATCAGGGGCATTTGTAATTTTGCCTTTCCTCCTTTTTACTTACCGTTCCCTTCTTTGTTTTACTTACCAGCATGTTCCCTCCTCTTTGCCTTAACCTCCCTTGCCATTTTGGAGTGGCCCTCTCATCCTCTTGGCCAAATGGAAATAGCAGCGGGCATCCAGCTGCTGCTTCCCCATCTTCGTACTCATCTAGATCACTCCATATCTCCTCTATCTCTTCTTTTCACTCTCTTCCTCCCTGTCCCTCCCCTCTTTGGCTGTCTGGTGTACCAGGTCGTATTATTCTTAAAGGGTTACCATTTAAATGGAAAAGGAACTCTCCTGATTGCCACTCTTGCTCCTGCCCTTTCGGTATTGGGGCTGGTGGTGGTGGGAACGGTGTAGATCCCCCTGCTACACTTGGTGGCGGTGTGAGAACAACTGCTGTTAATGGTGGTACTGCCCCTCCCACAGGCAGCATCTGGCCCTTATCATACAAGGCTCTTAATCGTATTATCTCCATTTGGGCATGTGCAAGCTGCCTGTCTAAATTTCCAGTCAGCTGGGCTAAATTCACTGGAGGGGCACTAGTTGGCCCGTATAACCCTCCTGTTTCATACGGTGGCGGGGCTGTGGCAGCCACTGCTGCCGGGTTAGTTGGTGCAGTTGGTGTCGGCACATACATGGGCCCACTGTATCCCACTGTGGGCCTTGTCAATAATGGGTAAAATCTGGTGAAGTCATTCTCTCTTGTTTTTATTGTGCATTCCTCCACTGCGGCACACTCCACCCATCCGGGGCCTTCTCTTTCTCTATGAATGTGTCTTTACCTACATCGCTGCTAGGGGTTGCCTCCTCAAACATTCGCCATAAGTCTAGTACCTCCCTCCTGTTATCAATTGCATTCCCCTGTATTTCGCTAGCAAATGTGTTGATACAAAATCTAACACTCGTTTCTCAAAAGACCCTCGCTCTGGCCATATTGGCGACACACCCTATCCTTTTATTTCAGTCAGGCACTGATCGTGGCATTTTTGTATTTTCCCACTGTACAAAAGGTGTTGACAGATATGCGCTAACAGTGTGTTCCCTCCCATGATACTGTATTCCTTGCTCTTACAAGTGGTCACTCTTTTCCTGGGTACACTTACAAAATGTCAGTTATCAAATAAACTCCCTTCTTTGACACCTCTTCTCAATCTTATTTCAATGTAGACATCAGAAAATACCAATAACCTTTTTTACTTACACCCTTTTGCAGGAATCACAAATTATTTACTAACATTTCTCAACAGACCTTATTTTTGAGAATACACAGACACGCATGTACGTCTTGACAAACCAACATGGAGGACTTTAACACATTGAATATGTAACATATACTACCTTTCGCTTTTACTCCCCCTCCGGATTACTTTAATTTTGTACCCCTTGTTCTTATCTTCTCAGTCACCCCCCACCTCTGAGCCCCCCTAAGCTACCTCTTCAAGAATTCTGCTTACACGGAAAAAGAATATTCTAAATTACTACTCCGAGCCTATTAAATATATGAGACTCCTACTTTTTTCTCTTTATCTCCACTGGTTCCCTGCACTGGTCGAGACAATGCTATGCGGCACAGCCTTCTACCCCACTTCGGAGTGAGGATCCCGTATTCCTTTTTATCTCTTTTTCCACAACAACCTAATGGCCATATAAAGTATAGATAAGAAAAAGCCCCAGTCACATTCATACAGGCCCCGAACCTTACCCTCAGTTTCTACTTTCCCACTATTTTGTCCCTCTTTTTTTTATACCCCTTTCCCAATTTCTTCTTTTCTCCCCAGAGAATCTCGCAACCAGTACTCACATGTTCAGTATGGTGGTCCGAGAGCTGGCGTTTATGGTCTATCCACAATCTGGTCCACAACCCAACCAAGCCGTGACCCGCCTTGGCGAGCAGTTAGTTGGGTATTTGCAAAGATGACGGGGACCGTTGGAACCTTTCATTTTGCAGGCAAACTGGTCAACCGTGGAGGCAATGGTTTTGCTGGGGGCGTCCCGGATCTTGCCGCACGGCACAGGGCCTCTGTGCTTCTCTCCCAATCGTGTCACGGGGGTCACCAAATGTAAAGGCTCACTCCCTGTCTTACACATGCAAATCCAAATAAATATGAAACACCCCAATGGGGAATGAGACTAAGAGAACAGGTTGCAAGAGTTATTTTTTCTTTATAAAGATTTGGCATCCAGAGAACTCTGCTGCCCCGAGAGCGCTCTGGCAAGCAGTACAAAGACATGAACTTAACAAGGGATAAAGCGTCATCACTGACATCACTCTATATGGGACTACAATTGCTTGGGATCGGGTGAATAACATTGATACATATGCAGCTATGGGTGCTGCTTCATTCGGATTGGTTGCTCCGTTAGCGGGTGGGTGAGTATCACGTGGTCCGGCTGCCAGTGTCCAGGAGGGGTGAGGGTCAGGTCTCTGTGAGGTAGGGCAGACACTAACTAAGCTAGCATAAAAAACTACCACTAGACATGTAATAAACAATGATCATTAGTATATTCTTAAGTAAATCCTTTTGAGCCTATAAATTGCATACATATAATCACTCATTGGGACTTATATGGAGATCCGGGCTTAGGGGTCTTGGTCAGTGTGATAACATTGATCATGGGGTGGACCTATGCACATCAAAGCAGCTATGTTACATGCTGACATTTGTTAGTTCTAGGGGGGTAATATATTGTGACAGAGGTCTGGGTTTAGTAGCGGGCATACTGGGGTGGGTTTCACAGCACGGTCACACCTCTGGTACATCAAGGGAATACCTTAAGGGGCACAGGGTTACATTGGAAGTAATTTTCCAACAGCAGGGGTAAGAGGGGAACAGGCAGGTTTGTGGAGATGAATGAGCTAAAAGTCATGGATCGGGCCGGTTCACACATAGGACAGTGATCTCAGAGGAAGAGTAAGATGTTACATTAGTATATTTATTTCAATTGTCCCTGGCTTACTGTTAGCATGCATACGGACAATGGTGGCGTTCCCCACTGTTTTACGAGCAAGTGGTGCACATTGTGGTGAATGTATGAGGGGGCCTAAATGACCCCTCGCTCCCACACAACAGTGTAAGAACTTAGAACAGCAAATACTTAGTCTCAAGTGTCAGGAAAGGCAACAAGGCATTACATTCAATGGACTGAACTCATTCAGAGCTATGGCCAATGAAACAATGTACCAACAGCTGTGCCTGTGACCAGGCCTGGTTATAACCCAATGGTGGGGTCCGAATACTGAAAAATATTCACAGGCAGTCCTGCCCACTAGAGAACAAGAATGAGTGACATAATGACACACTAGAATGCACCATGTAGTCCTATGGAAATTATGAAGTCTATCAAGACTTTGATTAAACCATTCAAAAAGGGATGCAATTGTTTCATGGATGACCATTTAGAATATGTTCACAAAATATTTAAAGCCCCCCAGATACCTAGGGAACAATAGAGACAATACTTTCACCTAACCCTAGATTCAGCATCTGATAGTGTCATTTGTGGTCTCAATGAACAGGGAAACCTGTCATGGGCGGACTTTGAGAAAGAGGTTAGACAACAATTTTCATATTATCAGTCCATACAGGGAGCCAAAAAAGCAGCTTACATTATGACGGCCAAGCCAGATATGTCCCAATACCTTCAAAATGTAAAAACTGAATTTCACACTTTAATGTGGCCTTTAACCCTAACTCTGTAGATTTTAAGACTGCATACATTTATAGACTCCAAAAATAAATTATATGCCATTTAATTTGTGAATTTGACAGGGAAAAACTGCTAGAATGGATAATAGAACAGGGGACCAAACTATATGAAGTGATATTTGGTCAGAGAGAGGAGAGGTCTAAGAATAAGGAGACAAAACCAAAGTCTAAAGAACCCACATCAGTGATTTAGGAGGTAAAATCTGTAAAGATGGCGCTTGAATCAGGCCAAAACCTCGGGCAAGAAACAACATGACATATAGTGAAAGGGACATATAGTGAAAGGGCCTCCACAGAGGACATCACACCAAACTCCTATATTTTATTCCATTGATCCCAGAAATAGGGATTCTTACATTAGCCCTAGATATTTGGTTAATTCTCCCAGAGTGGGATTTTGACGTGATATGTCAGGCCTAAATAACAACCAAAATCAAATGTATAATGGCCCATACCAGAAATTAGGGGCCCAGAGTAGATCTGACCTTAATACAATGGTATATGGCCACCAAGAGAGACCAAGATATGCTGATAGATTCAATGAAAATGGAAACCAGCATAGGGGACAATTCCCACCAAATGAAAGACAAAATATGAATTGCATCCCTCACCAATACCACCAATCACCATCACCAGTCGACCATAGTCAAAGGATGGTCAATGTGCGTTCTCCACGTCCTGTGTCACATGAATTCCAAGGTAACACAAATAGAAATCAATCTCCTGAGAGATACCAGAACAGGCCTAATCAGGGTGAGTGTAACCATTACCAGCCCAGGCCACAAAAGGAGGAATCTAGAGACATTGAGCCTCATTACGAGTTCACCGGTCTGTAATCCGTTGATTCCATGATGATGGTGACACCATTTTCACGACTGCAATCTTGCACAATTAATGGCCGATTACGGCTTGTCGGTCACGTGCACCAGAACAACGCGGAAACTGTGTCATCGTCGGCACGGAAACACCCATGGACATGTACATAACGCCAAAAATAGCAGTGGAATTTCTGCGACCGCACTTGCCGACACGGACATGGAAATACCGGAAGCGGAAACACTGTGATCGCGAAAACCAGAAAGAGAGGTGCCCATTACTTAAACCACAATCCACTGCCATCCTCACAGACCATAGGCCACATCACATCCTTCAGTTGGAAAAAGCAACCACCGTAATGGCATCCCCTATCCCTGCTACAAGACAGCGCAAGCAGAGGTTCTGTGAGGCGGAGCTCACAGTGCTTGTGGAGCACATTGTAGGGAATGCAGACATGCTTTTCAGCGCAGACCAGTGGCGCAGCACCAAGTGACACCATAAGGAGGTTTGGGCAGAAGCTGCACTCAGTGCACAGCCGTTGGGGTAACCATACACACCATAAAGGACTGTCACAAAAGGTGGGATGAACTACGGCTGTGAGTGCAGAATCTAATTGCTGCACACCGCCTGCACAGCACTGCCACCGGTGGAGGCCCAGCATCCCCATTAAAACTCCAGTCGTGGGAGGAGCAGTGCAGCAGTATCCTGCACGTCGAGGGGATACAGGGCATCAGCAATGCAGAGGTTGGAGTATACCCACCTGCTGATGCTGGTAAGTGCACAGAGTACGAAGCTATGGTTGTGAACCCCCACACCCTAGCCAGGGCATGAGTGACCAAATGCATCTACCAATGAACCACCCCCCCCCCCAGCCAGGGCAGGAGTGACCCAATACGTTTACCAATAAACCGCCCCAGCCAGGGCAGGATTGACCCAATGCATCTACCAATCAACCCCCCTCCCCAGCCAGGGCAGGAAACACCCAATGCATCTACCAATGAACCCCGGCAGCCAGGGTAGGAGCGACCCAATGCATCTACCAATGAACCCCCCCCAATCCAGGGCAGGAGAGACCCAATGCATCTACCAATGACTCCCCCCCAGCCAGGGCAGGAGTGACTCAATACATCTACCAATGAACCCCCCTCCCATCCAGGGCAGGAGTGACCCAATGCATCTACCAATTAACCCCCCTAGCCAGGGCAGGGGTGACTCAATGCATCTACCAATTAACCCCCCTCCCCCCAGCCAGGGCAGGAGTGACCCAATGCATCTACCATTGAACCCCCCAGCCAGGGCAGGAGTGACCCAATGCATATACCAATGAAATGCCCCCCCCACCACAGCCAGGACAGGAGTGCCCCAATGCATCTACCAATGACCCAGACAACAAGCAACACACACTCAAGAACTGCCCCCTGGACATGCACACAGTGTGTGACTGAGTACAGGCTGAGACACACACACCTGAGTGCTTCACCTGTCAAATGTGTTTACATGCAAGTGGGCAGACAACGTTCAGTGTGATGCATGTGATGGACCCATCAAATTACACCACACGACTAACAGCATTCCCTCTATTCCCCCACAGACACGTCAAGTGACAGCGACACGGCACAACAGGCAATGCCACGTACACCCACACATGACTAACGCAAACATCCTGCCTGGGATACCAATGCCACCACCTCCGGGACACAGGCACCTGCACCAGCAAGATTTGACACAGCTGCCCCAACCCACATGGCCAACCCCGTACAGTCACCTGCACCAGTAAGATCTGGCACAGATGCCTCAACCCACATGGCCAACCCCGTACAGCCAGCTGCCACACAAATAGCACCCATCATCACCGTGACCACCAAAACTATTGATCTGGCAGTGTGCACTGAGGAGGATGCTGCATCCTGTGGCGACAATGCCCCAGTCTGAAGATGCAGGACAGGAGGAGGTGGATGACATGGGTGACCTCTCATCCCTTCACAACCTGCTGTTTAGCCCCCCAGACCTGCACAGCCCCATGAGGTAACCAACTTCCTCAAAGGCTGAGTTAAGTCCATGCATGCAGCGCATGGAATAACAGCAGGCCAGCCTTGCACAGCTGGTGGAAATCCAGTTGGAGGAGGCTAGGCTGCAGCAGGAGGAGGCGATGCAGCAGCGGGAAGAGGCGAGGCTGCAATGTGAAAGCACTGCCACATCAGTACGTCACCTGTCCAGGGCCATCAGCTGTTTTGCCACACCAATTGTGACCTTGTCACGCCATGTCAGGGAGGGCAATAGCATAATGTCCACCATTGTTGAGTCTATGTTGGGGGCCCAGCAAGCATATTTTGGCCATTTGCCACCTGTCACGCCACCAGTGCCGTCCACCAGCACCACCCCCTCAAATTCTGTCTCGGGCAGCCCACGGAGGCACTCTAGTCGGCTGGCCCCTCTGGCAAGGACCCTACTGCTCATAAGCACGGCCGGAAATAGTATCCAGTATGAATGACTGTCCACAAGACATTTTGGGATCATTGGGTGTATGGGGGTGGGTACGTTTGGGAGGTGAGGGAGGTTCATCATGGGGGTAGTGTGTTGGGGCCTGGGTGGGGGTGGGTACATTTGGGGGGTGGGTGGATATGGGTGTACAGCTTTCCTGTTGGTACCACCTTGTTTCCTGCTTTCTTAACATTAAATCCCTGTTGAAAATGAAGTGACGAGTGGAGAACCGTTATTTGATTTACAGTGACTCCATTTATTGTTGGGCTACATTAAATGCATGCAGTGCTGTTCATGTAGAGTCTCTCAAAAGAAACTGCAATTGAGTGCATCCTGTACATGTTGTCCATCTTGTGCACCCCTGCCAGGGAGTGCAGCCATCCCATCATCACCCACTTCACCATCATCCTCTGTGGGGGCAGAGGGACGTTCCTGCGCATGCACAGATTGTGCAGCATGGCACACACAACCACTATTTTACCCGTATTCATTGGTGGCTTGTACAGCAATGATCCCCCAGATCTGCTCAAGCAGCGGAACCTGGCCTTCAATAAGCCAAATGTCCTCTCGATCATGCCACGTGTGCAATCGTGTGCCCTGTTGTAGGCCCCCTCATGCCTGTTCCTTGGCCTCCATATGGGCATCATCAGCCATGGCATGAGTGCATATCCTGCATCACCTACATGGAATGGGAATGTATGGGACATGTCATTGTTAGTGGCTTCGAAGTGTGGACAAGATGCAGGGCATTCATGTACCATTATTGAATCATTCATATGGGGCATTGCGCTGATCTCATTCCTGGTCATTGTTTTCCATATTGGCACTTTGACAGTGGTCAACGACTCGCTGTGCATTAGATGATGGCCTTATGCTCATTTGTGGTAGTTAAGTATGACATTGTGCAGTGATGTACACACGCAGAGCAGTCTGTCAATGGTCACTGTGTTAACGTGGCTCGATGCACAATGTCAGATATACACTCATAATGTGCATTGTGGGATCACAGGTGCATGGATGGGTGGAGGACTCATTCTCTCATTACATGTTTGCTCGTGGTACTACGACTTGTCTTGGTCTTGCGTCTCCTTTGGCAGGGTTTGTACAGGCACACTGTGGCCATCTGTATTGTGAAGCATTGCAATGTGTGGTGTGTGGAGACTGTCCGTTGCATAGGTCAGAGGGTCATGCATTGGCAGTTGTAGCAACCCAGTCACACAGGTCATTGCCCTGGCCACCCCCTCACTTTCACAGGGGCCATGCATTGGCAGTTGTACTCACCCAGTAGCCGTGTGCTCTGTCCGGCATAGCGTTCCATGACCGTGGCAATGTGGATTCCGCAGGACCATTGAGTCATGTGTCGACCCCGGGAATCGTGCACAGCAATGGGTTATCACTTGTGCAGCGTCACATATCATCTGTACATTTAGTGAGTGGTATAGTTTCCTATTGCGGTACACCAACTACATTGCACATGGTACAGCTCTATGTGGCTACAATCTAATGCACCGATGCAATTTGGCATGCCAGCAATGGCATGGAAGGCCATCTTGGTGGCAAAAACCTGGGCAGGGGTATGGGGTAGGGCAATGTGTTCCGACGCATGGCGCAGCCGGGCATCCAGTACCTGGTCGAGTATCCTTGAGAAACAGGGTTGTGACAGCCCGTGCAGCTCACCAACAGTGTGCTGATACATTCCAGTCCCTAGGAAATGCAGCACTGAGACCACCTTCAGCAGGGGCGGAATTGCCATCCGAATTTCAATGTGGCTGCAGATGTCGTCCTCAATCATGGTGACGATGGAAATTATTGTTGGACGGTAAAGCCGATATAATGTGTGGATCTGCCCTGGCGTCAGGCTCCAGGGTGAGGGCCTGATGCGGGGTATTGCAGGCTGCCAGCGGGGTGGTGCCAGCTGCACATTGGATTTGGTATGGATTCCAGGTTTGTTATCTGCTGCCTGCGCCTCCTCCGCCTCCGCCTCCTCCTCCTCCTCCTCTGCTGCATTACTGACACTATGTGCACTGCAGCCTGTAGGTTCATTAGCCCCAGGCCCAATGCTGCTACAGCGGCTGTCTGGAGTTGGCCTGGGTGTGGGTGTGGCCCTTTTGTAGGCTCCCAGTGGCCTGCTGGGTGCAGCTGGGCTCATTTGGAGCACCTGTGGCCTGATTCAGCTCACCTGCCTCTGTTTACCACCATGTCCGTGGTGGCGGCGGTACCGCCACACTGTTCACAGTGATTCTGCAACATCGGTGGTGGTGTTTCCTTGTCTGTGCTACTCGTAATGCGCACAGTGTTTCGTGTTGCCGCTGGCCAGTGTGTTGACGCGCTGTTTCCCCTGACACTTTTTCCGGGTGCGTTGTCTGTGCGGGGACGGATTCGGGGTGATGGTGTTTCCGGAATCGCAGGTCAGAATGAGCCAGTCCGGTAAACGTTGCCATTACGGTTTTAACGGCTACGTTAAATCCTGACCGGCAGACTTGTAATGAGGCCCATGGACAGGTTTCAATGCCTAGAGGCCCAAGTCAAAATGTTGTCTGAACAGATAGGAAAGTTATATGCAGTTCAAACGCTACAGCCAAGTGAAGGTGCAGAATGTCATAGGAGTGCATTCTGACAATAAGTGACTAGTTAATAATCTCTACACTGATGGAAACACAAGTGCTTATGAGTCACCTTTGAATAACAGTTCTGAATTGTTTAATGATTTAAAAATAAGAAAACAAACGAATGAAAGTGAGACATAGAATTTCAACACACACAAAAAAAGAGTGTGGTTCAATTTAGAGTTGAACCAGACTATTGAGTTGTGTGAAAATGAAGAACAAAAGAGGGAAAATTAACAAGAAAAACCCAAAGAACAGAGAAACAGATTTTAAAAGAGTATCCAATGTGAAAATAAAACACAAGGGGAAGAGTTAGGATCAACAAATAGATTATCCTCACTTGATAGTCAGATACTGTTGATACACGTACAGAGGAAACAGTAGATCAAAAGGAGGGTGCAGGTCAGTCACCTGAGGAGTATTTTGCACCACAGATATTCCAAGGGACAGAAATGACAGGCTCCATACAAAACACAGATAAGTGTCATGCGCCAGAAATTGACAGACTGTCACACTTGTGATAATACCCAGTCAAAAGAGTGCAATGTAGAAATAACTAGCTAGAAGCCAAACAATGAAAAAATTACAATAAGAAATTGTAGTGTGAACACTAGTGGTCCCAAGTCAGAGGACAAGTCAGTGGCTAGACTCCAAATGGGTTCTGAACCCAAGAGAATAGACAAAGAAATTCAAAATGAAGTGAGCAAAATGGAGGGTGAGATGTCATTTCATATGTCTATTTGCCTTTAAAGAGTAAAAAAGTGCTAAGGAAAGTAAATCCTGAAATCAGCAAAAATTCACAATTTTTGCACATGCTAGAGGAGGTTGAAAATAGGTACATTGCTCCTATTACTATTTAAAAAAAAAGAATGCATTTGCAATGATTGATAAAGGCGCCCAAACAACAATAATGTCAAAAGAACTAGTGAAAAGTATCAATGAAGGGAGATCCCCACATAATCACATAAAGGTGAGGCAAAACAAAGGCCCTGTGCACAATTTCAATGGACAAGAAATAAGTATTCAAGGTGTCACTGAGGTTGAAATAAAGATAGGGAAACATCGGATGAGACAGGGAGTGTTGATCACATCCATTAATGAAATACCATTTCTCATAGGGACGAATTGCCTGAAGAGGTTGTCACCCCTCATTGATGGGGTAAATGGAGTATTGTGGTCCTTGGCTAAAAAGCCATTGAGAACCAAGAAAATAATGAAGCGATGCAACAGTGTAAAAGTATGCTACACCATTGCTAAATAAGAAAGTGCAGTGGAAGTATATCTTGAGAATGGCTGTGTGTCCAGCGTCACTGTCATTCTCATGTGTCAGTGTGAATTGCAAGGAGAAAAAGAGAAGCAGTCTTTGGAGATTTTTTTGGACCCCAAGAGAAAATAACAAACAGAAATAGATGAAAAAACACTGCATTTTTATCTAAATGAAGAAATACACAAACTGAATATCACTCCAGAGATAAATAAAGAAAAGCACATTTCAACCATCTCAGAAATACACATTCCTATCCACGTGATTAGGCATTCTGTAATGATTCAAGCCATTTTAGCACTTTAACATGAAAGGTGTTTCATTAATGAAAAGGTACTCCAGCAAATAATTGACAGGGAGGAGATCCCAAACTTCAGAATGAAAAATCAACACATTTTTGGCCTAGATGCCGACGAGTTGGGACAAAGAATTGTAGGAAGATGCATGTTAAAGATGAGAATTGGCCCTAACAGTTTTCATCACAATGTGTGGATCATGAGCGAGACACAAAACAAACAAGACTTTCTAAATCAAAAGGTTTGGTCCAGGTTGGGTGGAGCCACACTTGCATTTGAAGACAAAAGTCAAGCTTACCATTGCGCCCAAATGACACCATATGCGCACTACAGGTGAAAAGGGATGTTACCATTCCTGCATTCACCAGACAAGTTACTGCAACATTTCAGTAACGCAGTGATTGGGAACATTCCCGGAAGCTATGTGACTGCACTGGGTGAGTAAATAGAATCCTTGGATTCTAAGCCTAAAGGAATCTTTAAAGTTCAGTCTGTGTAATGAGCCAAGTGAAATAGTGTGGTGTCATCAAAATTAGTGTATCCTATTCGAATTAAGTGAATCAAAAAGAGAAAAGTAGCATATTGAAATGGAGGTCAATATTCCAAAGTATTTGAGTGTAGTGACCCTCCAAAGAGACACTGCCACATGATTAGAGGAAAGCACAGATGTGCCTCATTTGAAGGGCTTCCCAGAGTTCTCTATAATGGTAAAGGAGCAAATTCAAGCCGCAGATGCTTGCAAAAGTGAAAAAGAAGAAGACCATTTGAGAAATATATTTATGGAATTCAAACGGGTTTTTGCTGAAGATGCCAATGATTGTGGGTTAACTGAATTGCATGTTGCAACACCACCAAAAGGACATGGTAGGGAGCCATTATTTGTGCAACAATATAGTTTACCCCTGGCATGTTTGGAATCACTAGCTGAAATAATCAAACATCTAGAATCTAGAGGAATCATTAAGCCTATTCATAGTACATCAAATACCACTATATTAGGTGTGCTCTAACCTAATGGGAAATGGCGCTTGTGCGCAGATCTACAAGAATTAAACAAAAAGGCACCTGTTTCAAAGTGGCCGCTTCCATTTATGGATCATGTCTTGCACAAGTTCATGGGTCAAAGGTGTTTACCACATTAGACCTTACAGCTGGATACTGGTGTCTGCCACTATCTGAAGATATTCAAAATGTGTTTGCATTTTCTTTTGACATATCACAACATGTGTGGTCTGAACCCCTTTTGGGTATGTTATTAGTGGGAGTGAGTTTGGGATATTCCTGAGCAAGGCACTCCCCGATGGAGCTGAAAACGGAACAATAGTTTGTGGATAACGTGCTAATCAAAAATGAAGATCTGTAAAGCCAGTTCAATGAGATTAAACATGTGCTCTGTTTGCTACAGAATACTGGGGCAAAAGTATCTTTACAGAAAGCACAGTGGTGCAGAAAAAAGGTAAACTTCCTAGGTCATGAAGTGACATAACATGGATTAAACCCACAAAAGAAAAAGGTGGAGGCGATTCATAAATTAAAAGATCTCACTAACATGAAAAGTTGAAAAGGTTTGTTAGGAATGACAAGTTAGAACAGGAAATGTATTGATAATTATGCAGAGATTACACAACCTTTAATGAGATTACTGGATCAGGGTGTACCCTGGAAATGGGAAAAGGAACAAAATGAGGCAGTAGCCAGGCTAAACGAGAGTTTGATGAAGGTTCCATGCTTGGCATATCCAATGAAAAATAAGGATTTCTTTGTAGAAATAGGATTCACAGATGAATGCATGTCAGCAGTGTTATATCAAAAACATGATGTGAATGATATGATATGGCATTTGTAACACACCTATACAAAAGTGTTAACAAATCCATTGACTTTGCCAGCAAAGCATTGTCCCAGGTAGAGAAAAAATTTAGTGAATTTGAAAAAGCGCTCTGACTACTGTCTTGGCATTACAACATTTCTGCTCCATAATTCAAGGAGAGCTGGTGATTATTGAAACAAATCCCCAGCCTCTGCAATTTTTTGCAAAGTAAGAGAATCAGATCAGGGAATTTGGCCCAGTCAAGAATTCCTTCCTGGACAATAGCACTTCAGGGATTTCCTGTAGAAGTGAAGTATGGACAAAATAAAAAGAGCCCAGTTGCTCAAGTATTAGCAGAGTTGCATGATTATGTGCCTGATGACATAGAGCTAGGGACAAGTGTAGAGAAGGAGCCAAGTACCCCCACCTCAACCACTTAGCCCATATTGCCAATATGTTGGGAACCAGAGTGTGAGACACGTGCGGTGCCGGTGAAAATACTGATTCCGAGGAGAGTCCTGGAGGCACCGTTCCCATTGAGAAAGCCATACTAGTATACAAGGCAGTATGATGGCTATTTGAATTAAATCCCAGATGAAACAGCACAGCTGAGTGGAAGAGCGGAATGGTAACATCACTGCCTCATGAAGCCAGACTGACATACATAGAAGAGATGCAGAGACAAGAGAATGAAGATATTCTATAAGGTATCAAGAAAGTATAAAAGATAAGTGAAATCTTGGGATCAAGATGAAGAAACTTATGCTACAGAAACGATGACGATATCAAGTTTGTTTACACGTGTACAGATGCAATGAAACGCAAGCAGATAAAGTATTCTTGAGGCTAGCTTTATAGTGAATAGTTTGCGGCAAGCGCCAACTTACACCTATATAGGAGTAAGTAAAGAATGGATGTTTCCACTACATATTATGGCAGAGCTGGACTAGAGAAGGAAGGCCTCTTTTCCAGTGTGTCGCAGTTAAAAGCAATTGAACAAATTAACAGGAGTGAAACTCAGAAAGGCGAGGCTGGACGAGCCCCAAGAAGCCAAGGTCTTATCCGGCTGGGGTCAGCAGACATTGGATACAAATCGTGTGAAAGAACGCAACTCATGTTCAGAAGACATGGACAAAAATAAGGAAGACGTCAGAGGTTTATTAGAAACTAGTATTTTAAATGCACTAGGGCTCGATTTTGTGGGCTTGAGTCACATGGAAGGATGAAGTTGGACGAACATGACGATCACACCTACGCATTAGAGCAGAGCGTACCTTGGCTCCCCTGAATTCTCCAGAGGAAAAGAACACTTCCAAGGACAAGTTCAAACAAAGCCTTAATTGACAGTAGGCCACTGAGGTGATGATAGATGAATATGCTAGTTGGTGGTAAGCTATGGTTAAAGACTAGCTCACCAGCACCTGGAAGACCAGCCTGCATGCTGCTAACGTAGGTGGAAAAGTAATGACTGAGGTTAGAGTGCCAACCAATTGTAGGGGGCCAAGTGATTAAGGGTCCTATAGTTTGTGTAACCAATGGGATGCTGTATATTTAGTGACGTTCATAGTGACCTGTTTTAGGTGAGGGCTTAGTTGCCCCAGCTGATGTTAAGAAACCTATCACTTTTCTTCACTTTCTCAGACTAGTGTGGATCGTATACTTTGAGGTTCCTGTAGACCCTATCACAATAGCCACTAGGTTTTTGTAGTCACGTAGGATGACATTAGTAAATACGTAATTTGACGTCATCAATGACAATTTTGTTATAAAATAATGCATCGAGATAACTTACGCTGAGATGTCTGCTGATTTCGGTTGTACTCCCTATTTTAGATAATTGATATTAAAACAGTTACTTTTTTGCCAACTACCTGAGCCGTTTCGATTATTGATGTTTGGGTAACTTCTGCATCCTCATCCATCTCAAGGGTATTGCTACCTCATCTTAAAGGACTGGGGTCTCACAGTTCACTTGGTAGCAGAGGATGGTTAAAATTCCATCGTGATAGTAGGCTTAGGGGTCCCGGAAATACCGCACGACCTCTGCCATTCGGCTGAAAGGATGTGAAGCTCCCTGAAGATAGCATAAACATTTTTAATAATCAGACATGCAAGCGCTAGGTGAGACGGGTCCCTTGTTTTCAGGCAGAATCCCCTCCCGGTGTCTACAGGAAGCTGAACAAAGGGAAAGTTGAAGCGGCTGATAAAGAGGCGGACAATCCCGAGAGTCAGAAGTCAAAAAGGAATGGTGAGTAAAAACTGGGTGAGGTGGCAAAAATTGTGAATGGGCAGTAAGTGAAAAAAGTGATAAGGGAAAAATGAGTAACAGCGGAGGTTGGGGTAAAGTAATATGACAATGTTAAGCATTGAAATATTAGGTAGTTGACTTGAGGAGAGGCCAAGCAATTAAAAGGTATCATTAGGGAAGGTGACACGATAAAGAGTACGCCCAGTTTCCTGCGTTGTAACAGAAGGAATCATTTCTAGAGCCCTATTTATGGGTGACGTAGTCTACAAACTTGGTTAAAGACAAATTTAAAGAGAATGATTCACATCCGAATAAGGGTATTTTTAGGGATAGGAGAAGGTCGATCTTGAGGAGAAGACTGAAATATATGCGGCCGGTAGAGTATGTCCGTTTGTCTGTTTGCTTTATGTGACTGAATATGGTGAAAAAAACAATAGAGAAATTGATAGAAGTGAAAAGAAAACACAATATTTGAGAATTAATTACGTATTTGAATTGATGATGTTTAGTGACAAAGTAGATGAAAGTAAAAAATGTGATAGAGAGTTTGGAGCCTACAATCATTGCTGCACGTTCATAGTGTTTTATTTTTCTGAAACATATTTTTGAAATTAGCAAAGAGTAAGGTGAGTATTGACAGTCAAGTGTGACGAGTCAAAATGGAGGATATTACTCCACTTGTACATCTCTGCAAACAGCTGCCGAAACACACACCCAAACTTAAGCATTACAGTGCAGAATGGGTTAAGGTCACAGCAGATAAAATGTTCATGCCATGACCTCAAGGGGGATCACAATTGAAGGCAGTTTTGCAGCATATGATGACATATTTGCATGCAACATACACAGGAAAAAAGTTAGATAAACAATTAGCGAGCTTAGAGCTCTGGAAAATGTACTGTACCAGGAGGAAAGAGAAGAGCCACCTCTTGAAGAATGGATATTGAATATATGCAAAGAGGGGGGTGAGGAACCTTCTGCTCCCCCAGCCACACCCAAAGCAGGTGGCGATAGTAAGAAAGAAGACAGGTTATATGCATTAAGGGAGCTTAAGGCAGACACAGGGTATAGCAATCCGGCATTTGAGACGCCTGCGCAAATCAGCGACGAGGGCCCAGCGAAAACCTCTGAGAAAGATGTAATCTTTAAGATCCTGAGGAACAAAGAGAGATGCAATAAAAAAAGAGACATGATCGACCGAGCACATCCTTAGATATAGGACGGGAAATAAAGAGATGTAAAGGAGAAAAAGATAAGACTGATGAGTTAGCACTTATACAGAACAAATGGATGGGTGGTTAGATTTTGCTCAAACTCGATGGTAAGAGCATCGAGGACAAAAGGCAAAGGGAAGATCGAGACAAACAGGACAAAAAGGACAGAGAGAGAGGAAAGATTGAAAGAAGATGGAGCAAAAAGGAAGGATAGACAAAGACGGGAACGGTTGTATCAAGAGGAGCAACTGAAAAAGCAGGAAAGAGCAGAGGAGCAAAGAAAGTATGATAATAGACAGAGGGCAATTGATGAACAAGAAAGACAAGAAAGAAAGAGAGAGGAAGAGGAGGAAAAGAAATTAAGGGATAAAAGAATACAAAGACGAAAAGACAAAGAGATACGAATGGCAAATGAGAGGAGAGATATGAAAAGAAAAGAGGAAGCAAGAGTAAGAGAGGAAGCAAGGAAGCAAAGAGAGTTTGATGATGAACTAGAATGAAAAAGGAGGCAGTGAGTACACAATCTTGAGTGTATAGAAAAAGAGTTATCGGATCCTAATCCAGAAGTAGCATGGGAAAACATAGAACAGTTCTTCCCAGCACATGAGCCAATAACAGGTCCATTTAGAGCGAATCTAGAGGATGGGTTTGACTCTAGAAGCATTGGGGATGCTGTTGATAAAGTCTACCATGTTATGAGGACTAAGAAAGTGCTGCATGGGAAGGGTAAAAATGATCGACTCGAGAATACGCAGTTGTGCGACAAAGAAGGAGCCTCATGCAGTTTTGAGCCAAAGGAGCTGTCATTAGATAGACTGATTATGAATAGAGATGAAGAGGAGAAAAGCCAAATGAGTTGGGGCCAGGATATGTCAGACAAGGACAGGGAAACCTTCTGTGGGGAGGAGGAAGGAAATCTATTTGGCCCTGAAGGTTGTTATTCGGTGGATAAGGAAGTAAGATGGTTGTATCTAGACCTATCCAAATCTCAGGCGTCAGAATCAGGTTAAGGTCATTGCCAGGAAGAAGGTGGAACAGAACCATTGTCCCTGCTGTAAACATACAGGCAATGGGGGACGAGTGTGAGTTTGGGGTTTCACAGTTTCCCTTGTTAGGGAAAGGAGGAGGTAGGCCACAGTATATACCTTGGACACAGATGGATAAGCATAATTTAAGGTATAAATTCCAGAGTTTAACTTCTGGCGCTGGAAAATGGACACATGAGTTAGAGAAAATGACTGGAGTAAACAAGTTAGCTATAGGGGACATTAAAGGTGTGCACTAGAACCCCAACCGCCCCATAAAGCTGGGGTTTGCCCAATAGCACTATAGGATAAGTAGCAGCAACCGTGAGATGGTTGGGGATGCAGATTAATACTCTTGCATCAAATCAATAATGACAACTCAATAGTTTGGCAAAGGGAGTCTGTTTAATGACAAGTACAAAAAACGGGGAGTTCATGAACATCAGCAATCCCTCGATCTTCCTTCTTGCTTCACAACTCCAACAAACTTCATATAAAACATATCTTTTATACTGAAAACTTGTCATCACTGACGTGTAAAGCTTAAAATGTTGCATGCAATTCTATTGGTTATAGGAAGGTATCTTTGATATAGATACTATATCTGTATATGGTAACGAAGTGAGGGGATTGGATAAACAGTGTCAGGTGGGACATCTGAGCCCTTCCTTCAAAATGGCTGCTGTAGACGTCACTAAAAGTACAATGTCTCCTTGGTTCTATTAACTATAGGATCCTAGATGTCTTGGTCCACTATGATTGGGTTGGCATCAACCCCATACATACTTTTCCACCAGCCTAGCAGCGTGCAGAATAGCCGGCCAGGTGCAGGGAGCTCATCCTCTCCCTCAGTCTCCCTCCAATTATTGCAACAATCAATCATCACTTCAGTGGTCGTGTGCCAATTATTTCTTTGTATTTTGGCATTGTGACTTCTTCTTCGTCTGGAAAAGTGAAGGTGCCTGGGTATTGCACAATCCATGCGTAGGTGGGAACGTTTCATCCCTTCTGCTGGCTCGGTCACATGATTCCGACACCGTGAAAGTTGTCTTAATTTGTGTATTTGATTTAATTTTGCCAGCCATCTACCTCCTGTGGCTTATCTTGACCTTTCAGAATAGAATACTATGTTCTTCTCTTCATTAAATATATCTATTGTTGGTCTACTTCAGCTGGTACGACATTGGCTTCTTGGCATGACTTGCCTTTGTCTGAGTTTCTGTCTGTCCTTAATTCTCAATTTTCCTGCTGTGAAGCTCTCCTCGTGAGACCTTAAGTAACCTTTGGTCAGTTCTGCTCTTGTGCATAGTGGAAGTATACTTATATACTGTTCTTTTCTTGAAGTAGATATGTATAGCTGGTGCTATCCGTACTCTATTTTACTACTAAGCTTTAGCAAGGCTCATGATTTTCTTAGCTTCTTGCGGTTCTTTGCATATGTACACGTGTAAGTTGGCTGAATATCTGCATCACGCTCATGGCATAATCATCTAACATTTGACATCGTTATTTCCCTTTAAACACAGGATGTCACTTATCCATGGTGTTTCGTCTCTTTTCATCATTCATAGTTCATCATATCTTTTATATGTGAGTCAGTCCGGGTTCTTGTGACGTCACCATTCATCTTCTTTTAGGACTTTCTTGGCTTCTTCTGGTATTGCATTTTGACAATTGTCATTCTGTCTCAATTGTCGATATGGTTTTCTTAATGGGTACCTTACTGTCCAAGGTTTCTTAGGTGCAGGTACTTCAATAGGTGCTGTCAGTCTGATAGGTACTGGGCAGAGCCCTGCTGCGGCTCTCTGCTGGTTTATTTGCTCATCATCCGTCACATATGTGGGCATGAATGTTCCTGGTACCTCAAAATGGGCGGTTTCGGTGCATATCGTGTTTGGGACCTCCTCCACAAAGGGTCTCCTGATCTCTATCCTTGGGGAAAGGGCTGATGACGTTTGGTCAAGCACAGGGTATTTTAGTGTTACTACGGTAAACACTGATCATTATGGAGCACCGTTCAATAATTATAGGGTGGCGATCTGGAAAGCGCTTAAAGTACTGTATCCGGACACGTCCGACATGGGAGCTATAATGGCAAAGAAGATGCAGGAAGGGGATGATCCTCTTGATTATATTCAGAATTTCCAAGAGCCGTAGGCTTTGGAGAATTGCGAGGCTTGGGGGAAATTCATACCTGTATTTTATCATATATTGTGCCAAGTGCTGCCAGAAGCAGTACAAAAGCTGCTCAAGAAATTAGTGGGCATGGAAACAAAGCCGTGGTCAGATATTCAGCTGACCATCGCACAATATTGCAGGCTGTTGGAAGAGAAAAATCACAGAAAGACGATGTTAGAAAATGTGAAGAGGCAAAGTTAGTGCAGAAAAAACTATCAAAGTACACCATTGAAGGGGAGATATTGACTAGTGGAGAAAGATGAGGTTCGCAGCAAGTATGCCACAGGTGAATCACCAAAGGTAGTTTGATCAAGGTAATAATGGATCTGCATCACGGGGTAGGGGAGACCTTCGGGGCAGAGGCTTCCAGAATAATAAGGGTAACTTCCCGAACAATCAAAGTGGGTATCAAAACACACATGACAATGGTCAAGGCATGCAGGAGGGGCAAGTTAGGAGACCTCCTCCTATATGTTGGACATGTGGTATGTCAGGGCACTATGCTCGCATATGTAGAAGTCAAGGATTCATGCAGAATGGTGCATTTCTCAAGAGGGGGGACCGCAAACCGTCCTGCATATTCACAGCAGAATGGAGATGGGTTTGCTCAGAATCAGACAGTGCAGCAAACATAAGCACCGACAATGCAACAAGATTTACAGAGAAATTTGGGATCTATCACTTTTCTTCACTTTCTCAGACTAGTCTGGATTGTATACCTGGAGGTTCCTGTAGACCCTATCACAATAGCCACTAGGTTTTTGCAGTTTGCCACGTAGGGTGACATTAGTAAATATGTAAGTTGATGTCATCAATGATGATGTTGTCTTATAAAAGAATACTTTTTTCAAGATGCATTGAGAGACCTTACGCAGAGAAGTCCTTTGATGTCCACTTTACACCATGTTTTAAATAATTGATATCAAAACAGTTACCATTTTTCCAACTACCTGAGTCGTTTTGATTATTGATGTTTGAGTAACTTCTGCATCCCCATCCATCTCAAAGGTATTGCTACCTCGTCTTAAAGGGCTGGGGTCTCCCAGTTCACAAGTGTGAATGAATTTGAGCAATACCCACACAAAGCATTCAACAAAGAAACATGTAAGGATTTACCAACTGTATATGTAGATGGATGTGCATACCATGTAGCCAATGATACAGAAAAAGAGTGTGTAGCAGGAATAGGAAAATATGGTTTAAATGTGACAATATTCCAAGGGTAAGCATGCAGATAGGTCCCAGAAGCAGTCAAGTGGCAGGACTGGACACTTTTTATGAGGCAATATCTACAGCAGTGAAACAAACATTCAAAAAAATAGTTCTAGTAACTGATTCTAATTATGCACAAAATAGTTCTGTGGGGTTTTTTCACCTATAACAAGAAACCTCTTAAACATGGCAAGATGATCCAGGCTATAGACAAGCTTGTGCCACAAAATGATCTGATAATCCATTGGAGGAAAATACGTGGTCATTTGAAAGCGACTGCTGAAGGTAAGGAGGGAAATGATAAGGCAGATCAATTAGCCAAAATTGGAGCTATGATGAAGGAGTATGATGAACAGCCTGCAGCACAATGGATGTTTGATACTCCAGATCAGGACCTGATCCAAGCACAAAAGGAAGTTCTTACTATAGGCCTATTTGACAACCGTTTGCTAGATGCAGAACAAAATTAGGTTAAAAGATGGACTGATGATTAGATAATCTGTGACGACAGGCCAAATCCAATGGTTAGTGCCTTTGTCATTTTGGGGATTGATGTTACATCATGCCCACAATGCCATAACTGCAGGACACAGAGGTTCACAAAACTGGCCAAATCCAATGGTTAGTGCCTTTGTCATTTTGGGGATTGATGTTACATCATCCCCACAATGCCATGACTGCAGGACACAGAGGTTCACAAAAAACTTAGGACATTTGAAAAGATTACGCCTATTGGCAACACATGTCCCAAGAGGTTGAACTCTACACCAGAGTGTGGTTAGTGTGTACACAGTTTCAACCTGTGTCACTGGCTCATAGAGCATTGTTGATGAAAAGGGTCTTGGCCCTCCTATGGTCTGATTCACAAGTCGACTATGTCGGTGCCATAAGAAGATCAGCAAGGGAAAACAGGAACATGCTGACAGTAACTTGTCTAATGTCCAAATGGGTGGAGTGCTTTCCAGCTCCAGACTGCAGAGTACAAACGGAAGCCATTTTACTTGTAAATCATATTTTTTCAAGATTTGGTTTACCTCAAAGCATAAAGTCAGACCATGGAATCATTTCACTGGTGCATTGACAATAATATGGCAAATTTGGGGTGTGAAGAGAAAGCTACATATTTCTTATCAGCCTTCCTTTTCAGGGGGAGTAGAATGGTATAAAGAATTGAGAAAGCACTTGCGATATGCATTTACATTTGCACAGTGAAATTTGGAAAAGACCACTGTAGGAGATTTTGTCTTATTGGGGTAAATTTGGGATTTGGCGGTATTTTCTTACCATAAAAATATTGGCAGTAATTTGGCTGTAAACTACTCTTACATTTAGAGTGGGTCTGGCAACACACTATTTTAGTGACCATACCTTGTTAGCTTGTATTGGTGGTAACTTTAGTGGTATCTTGCTTTGCAGTATTTTCAGAATTATCTTATTCCTGTGATATAGTGGTGAGCATGTTTTTTTTATACTATAACCCCATTATAAAACAAACCTTTCCTTTCTATTGGAATACCTTCTAGTTGTCTGTAGAGAGCCCCAGACTTAGAAACTTCAGGGAACCCAATGAGTTTATTCAATGTGACACCTATAGTTTGTGGCTGGTATTACTGGCTCATGTAGATCCAGTAATCTATGTGCCAAATTAAGCACTTCTTCCCGTCAGCATGCAAGGAAGAAAACACTAAGCACACCACACACAACCTTTTACTTTGCATGTGTCTATTACTGATTTTCTCTTATTTGTTATTTTAGGTACAGTGATAAATGGGTAACTACACTGCTGCACTGGTATACACCTCCCCTCTGTACTTCACTCATATAAATGATTCACAGATGCATGAATGACACAAAAGTCTCAATTGTTTTTATATACATTTTGTATTGCATGCCCCTTACAAGTCACCAAATCTTACCATGTTATTTACAGCATCATCTGCAAAATAAAAGAACAAAACAGAACAAGCAGGTATTTTGCAAACATGAACTAATGTTCCCACACTTTGAATAGAGAGAGAAATAAACATGCAACAATTTCTAACTTCTCTGCACTGCATAATCCTAGCCACACACGCACGGCACACAAATTATTCCTCACTTGCCACAAATCTCTTACCAAGGCCAGTAATCTGATTCCCACATGACCTTGCTATCTTTTGCAGTCCCATTGGCAGCGCAAAACTCCTCTGTAAACTTTTGTGGGGAAGCACCAACTGATTAGATTCAGTCAGCGCTTGACCCCCTTTAGCCAGCCCCGCCCGTCTATCTCCTGAACCCAGCATGAACTGCCAACCTTCCTTCTTTCTCTTTCTCAGGAAAACTTTTTTCTCAGCCCTTTATTGATGTGGCTTGTCTGCCTACAATTCCTACCAATCATAATAAAAAGACTGTGCTCTGTGCCAGTCTGTGTTTTCAGAACAATGAAATCTTCATATCCAAAGGAACTGTTTCATTTTTGCTTCCTGCATTTTGCATATTTTCTGTTCTCCCCGAGCTGAAGAAAACACTAGTGCTCATTTTCTCATGTAAAAATGAATTTTAAACAGTGTACCCAATACATGTACTGTACCTCATTTTACATAGAAGACTACATTCTCATGTTAAAAGTTAGCACTTAGTACTTGAGTTAGGTTAGTAATGTTAGTCGGTTATGTATTCTAATGTAGTCTTCATACATGAAGCATCCAAAATACATGGTGCACCTCATTAGTTTCACTGGCAGCGCACTAATTTTTTCTATGTGTGCTCGGAATATCTGCAGTTTCAAACTGGGCCTGGCTGTGTACTTTGTATGCTAGCAATAATGCTATTTATTAAATACTGTAAAAAAATGCTATATTACATACTGGCAAAATGCTATTATATGCTGGCAAAAATGCTATTACATGTCCTTACACCACTTACAGTGCAAAGACATATTATGATAGGAAGGCATCTGTGAGGGAATATGAAATAGGGGACCAGATTTACTAGTTTAATTTCACAAGGGGAAACATGAACACTCTAAATTCCTTGCCGTATGGCAAGAGTCATATACAATTGTAGATAAGGTTTCACCTGTGGTCTACAGAATTACTGAAAAAGAGGAACGATTAACAGTGGAACAGTTTGTTAATGTTAATCAAATTAAACCCATTCACCTGAAACATGTATTGAAAAGACTAGAGCGAGTTCAAACTAGCAGGGAGTAAAATTAAAATAAAAAGATTTGCCATAGAAGGTGGATCGGTGTAAACAGTGTGAAAATGTCAAAAGGAGATTAAAAATTAATAAATAGAGCAAGATTTTTCAAGGTAGTGGACAAAAATGCAATTGTGTAAGCAAATAAGATAAAGGAGTGTTGTGCTTGAGGTGTAGTAGTATGATTACTTCATGTTGTTTCATTAGGTATTCGGTAAATGTCTTGGCTGCATGGCATGTTATTTCTATAATTTGCATTTGTGTGCACAACTACATTTAGTTTCAGATGCTCCAGTGAGAAAGGACAGGTAAAAGGTTTGATGTGCTTGATACTTAAGTAGTTTGTTTTTTCTCTTCAATTAAGAAAAATAATTGTTTTCCCCATCAGCACCGGATCCTTGGAGTGCCGGATCCATGAGGATACACTGGATTGGAGTCCCCTGGAAAACCTCTGAACGAAAGAAGGGGGTCAAGATGATGACCCCGAAAGCTGTGAAGATTTGAAGATAATGAGCCCAAAAGAAAAGTATGACTGTCTGTTTTTTCTGCGTAGCAGAGCAAACAAGGACATCTTTTGGCTACTCTTGGTGTTAGTAGTTATGAATGCTCCATGTGCCATGGTTGTAAAAACACAAGTTCTTATATAGCCGTAATTAGCATCAGGAATTGCAGTAGAAGAAGCACCAGGCTTTATATTGGGGAATAGAAGGTTGCTATACCAGAACATGTATATCAGCCTAAATCCTGATGTAATAATTGAAAAGTTTCTTAATGGATCAGAAATAAAATCAGAGCAAATGACGGAATGGGTGCAACCCCATAAAGAAGAAACTCAGGGGGCAACCAAGGAAATAATGTTACAGTTAGAAAAGACTTTTATGAATTAATTTAGTGTTAAGAAAAGTAGGGGAAAAAGGATTACTGGTTTATTAGTGGCGTCAATCGTGATGAAAATAGTTGGAGCTGTCATGGACAAGACAATTTATACGGCCAATGCAGTATCTGTAGGAACATTAAGTAGCAAAGCACATGAATTGAGTTATGATTTGAAAGTGTTGCAACAAACGTTAGACGGGCAATGGGTGGAGAGAAAGAAGTGATCTGTTATGCGAATGAAACAATGCTGGGTCTTAATGAGCAAGCCAAAATATTACAAAATACTACCAATGTCATTGTTAAACATGATAAACTGTTGCTTGATTGCTTGATATTTTAAATGTGGCAACTCCATTTGCTAGCATTTTAACAAAATAATTATGGGAAGTTCAAAATATGGTATCTCAACTGATTCACGGCCATATACCTATGTATTTTGTGTCAATTGATATCATCCGTAAAATGATGGTGCGGATCACACAACGGGAGGTGGAGATAATCCAAGAAAGAATTGCGTTAGCAATTGCAAGTGCAATACCATTATACATTAATATGGAGAGAATGGAAATAGGTTTCCTGCTGTGCTTTCCATTTATTGCCCCAGAGTTGACCTATCAAACTAAGTTGGTACATCATGTAGGTTTTTGGCAAGATGACAAATATGTTAAGATTGTAACTCCTGCAGCGAAAGAACACTGAATATACACTGCACGGGGGTACCCAGCCAAGGCCACCAAGATCTGGGGGAAATGGGAAGAGGGTGTGAGCTGAAAACCAGAGTGAGGTAGCGGGAGGATGAAAGAGGAGTACTCAGTAAAGTAGTGGAGGTGCGCAGCGACAAAGTAGTGGATGGTGCGCATCAACGGTACAACAAAACCTGATGGACCTGATTAGGCGGCAATGGATATGTCGGGGGGAAGGGAGGTGTTTATATTTTATATTTGTATGTTGTACTACGTTGTACAACGTTATTAAAAGCAATAAAGTGTGAAAAGATTGTAACTCTGGAGATGGTAGTATTTCAAACATGGCAACCCAATCTATATCTGATACCAAAGTTGATACCTCCTGATGCTGCAGTTGCTATTTGCAGACTGAAGTCAGACTATGGGGCGTCTAAGGGGTGTGAGGTGATTATGAGTAATACAGAAGTTGAGGAGTTAGCCAATGCTAGATTGATTAAGTATAGGTCGTTAGTGAGTACTTCAATGACCAATCACGCAATTACTCACCTTAACATTGGTCCTACTATTGTAAAACAGTTGCAGTGGGTGGATTGAATCTGTTTAATGCCGATAGCGATTTGTGGGAAGGAAAGGTGGAGAACATTGATTTCTTTCAGAAAAATGCATTTTCTATTGAGCCAGATATTATATTCATACTGAAACATTAAAGCGGACACACACATAGAATGAATCTTATTAAAGATAACATTACTTTGAGCTGCTTAGGCCTGACAGAGGCAGATATGTTCAATTGGGGAACCTAAGTGGAAAGAGGTTTGGTGATTTTGACGGTTCCAATGCTAATTGTTTTCATAACGTTGATTGTACTCACCATTAAGATGAAAATGATGATATTTATTTTAATAATGATGGGGAGGGAGAAGATCCGATTGGGAGACACACATGTGTTTTAGAACATCTGTGTTTGTTTTTCCTGCAGTGATTGCGGGTTATATCCCAGCAGTAAAAAAGGTGGGAGTGTAGGAGTAGGGGCTCTGAATTTTAACATTTAGGTTCATCATTCCAGCTTGCACATGTTAGCATGGGTTTGAACTGCAACTGGGCCCAGGTTGTGAAAATCATTACTGGACTCAAGAGTGTGAGTCTCAGGTAGAATTAAATAGATGCCAATGCACAGAGCACATGATTAAAATTGCACTTTGCTTAAGGCCATCGCCAGTGGACCCTGATGCTGCTGACCATGAACATATGCCATGACTGGTGGGATCTGGTGAGGAACTAGGGAGGGGTACAGGTGTCTCGGCAAAAAAAATGTAGCATAACCATAACATTGAAATTCAGTGAAACAAACTGTAGTTAAGAGAGAGTTATGGTGTTCCGATTTTTCACAAAAATGTTATTAAATTCAGTTGTTGTGGGAAGTGTTACTCATCTTAACTCAGCGTTCGCCCATTGCAAAGCCCATGAGCACATATATGAGATCATAGAAGGGATGAGCATACACACACACACACACACACACACACAAACACACACACACACACACACACACACACACTTCCATCTGCTGTCTGTGAATTACCTCTGCTTGCTGTAAATTACACCCATGTATTAATATACTAAAACAGTTAATTTTTTTAAGTTACATTTATGTATGGCAGGTATTGTTATGAAATGCCCAGTTATTCAGGTTCAATGCTGTAAGTCATATCAAATGTTCAAGTCCTAACACCAGGGAATGCCACGAAATGACATGGTATTCAAAACGTTACCCGGGATTGCTAAAAATTGGCCAAATACAGCATTCATATAATTGCCAACGATTGCTATCATGTGGCCAGGTCTCACCACATTGTAAGGGTGGGAATACAATGCAAGTTACTCACATATTTCCCTCGGATTGTCATAAATAGGTCTGGTATCGAAGACATAGCCAGAAGTGTTATTTTTTTATTTTTAATGGAGTTTTATCTTAATTAATATTTTCTTAGCCCCAATACATTTTTTTGACATAGTTTTGGTTTTGTCATACAAGCATGTTATAATACACGCCATTTAATGTCATGTTTGTTTTCTCGTATTTGTCATGTCATGTCGCATTGTACAAAGCTGACATGTGTTGTGAAGCAGTGGCAAGGTGACACAAACCAAACTGCACTCACCCCAATCAAATAAATAATACACATTAGCAGCACTCAGTTCAGAGATTGCCCAATGTAGACCTTCAAAACCAGACTGTACCACCTTTCTGGGCCTAAGATTACCATTCTGACCTTTATTAAGGCAACTGAATACGAAATTTCGAAGGGACGTCAAGGCTGGATTAGTAACATTAACTTCCAGAAGAGCCCAGCCTCACGCCAGGAGGAATTCAACCTCCCTCACTGCCGTTAATATTCCAATAAAAATCCTAACAGGTGTCAATAACTTCCTCGCAGTCTTTTCCAGGTTGTTGCTTAGAGTGCAGTCACAGGTCACAAACAATGCACATTTAAGAATACAGCCACACTTCCTCCCAACTTTACTGTCTAGACAACCTGGCCATTCCTGGCCACGTGTGGCCTGGGGAGTTGAGAAGAATGTGTGCTCTCACGCTCTGTTTGGCATCACAAGAATACACATAGGAAGTAGTGAAAGGCTTCAACGCCTCTGCTTAAGGTGCAAAACAGCCTTTTCATTGAGATCTTACAATGGAGAGCTGCCCTCCTAATGTGTCGTCCTAATGTGAATGGCTCCCTTGACTTAGCTGCTCTGCATGCATTATTTTATAGCAGTACCTCTAATTAAATTCTCTCATACTGCATTCCAGTGGCTTACTTACTAACTCACTGAACACAAGGGCAGCAATTGTTCCCTCGTCTCTACTCAAGGCCAGTCAGGTATGCCTCAGGGTGGGGGATCCTATTGCCAATTTCTGCTTTTGGGTGCTCAGCACTCATTTGCACACATAAATGTCTTGGCTCTGACACTTACGTTGAAGATGCCATTCTGGCTATTATCAAGAGATGATCTAACATGATCATCTGTCATCATGTAGCCCCTGCAACACCAGGAACTTTTGATCCCACCTCAAGGCAATCCACAACATAACATTATGCAATGATATCATACGATAGGTTATTTATAACGCACTTAATACCCAGAGGTTTCTAAGCACGGTCCCAGGAATCGAACCTGTTTTGCTCCGTGTCGTCTTGCTTCCAAGGCGAGCATGTTGCCTCTGAGCTATCCGCCCAATACCACAACCACACTAATAATGGCCTTCATTACAGTTCTGCACTCAGTAAGGGAAGCTCTCAGTGCTTCTTTTGATTACCTTTTCTTCCGGTCAAAACACTGAAAACTATAATGTTATCATAATGATCACTATCACTCACCTTTATGTTGTGAGTTATATTTGTCAAATGTTGTCTCTTTGACTTGCCCCACTCTTCTCCTTTCTCTCTCTGCTTTCCTCCTTTCCTTTTCACCCCACCCTCGATGTGACCACAATGTACCTTTACGTGGCAAGGATCAATGATTTGCGACCACTATGGTGGTAGGCTGAACAGAATGAAAAGTACATAACATAACATAAAATGGCATATATGGCAAGTTGACAAACTATTACCAGTGATAGATATCAATGGCAGAGTTCTGGGCAATCACTGCCAATCACTACCATGGCTTTAAATCAAATCACCTGGTGTCACTCCATTGCCATGGATTACAATATAACACTGAGGTACTTCTCCTTATTTATAGGGACTCTGATTAAATGCCCAATTACTCTCTCAGCCCATTGCCTATTGATTAAATGTACAGGTACTCGGCCTATTGCTGTAGATTTCCCATCATGACTATTACTGCAGTATCCATCTCCATCACCAGGGATACATATCAAAGATATCTAAGATATTTAAGCTATTGTATCAAATGCTCGTATTGGAACCAGTTAACATGGGTTGCCATTAAATGCCCATGTCGATGCCTCTAGTCCAGGAAAGTTCATGATATGCAAACTTTTTATTTTGATTTATTTTATTGTGCATTTGTAAGGCGCTTATATACCAAGTAAATTGTGTTTTAAAGTGTCCACAGGGAAACAGGGAGGGAACAAGGGAATTGTAAAGACTGGAAGTGGTATCTGTAACTCTGCCCTCTATGGCAGAGTAGAGGCAAAGATCACCCCAGCCAATGTTCTCTATAGGGTAGCGTATGGACGAGTAGCCAAGGCTTAAGCTCTCAGGAGGTGATGTGGGCTTTGTTCTTAAGTACAGTGAGTCCCCAAGTCACCATAAGGAATGTCCACACATTATGTTATGTGGTAACACAGTTCTTTATATATGAATAAGGTTCAGAGATATTTACACAATTAATAACACACTTTATACTGTGGCAATTCTAATATGACAAATATATACAATGTCTATCTGGTACCACACTTAGCTTTAGATTCCTTTAAAATGCATCAACTGTTGACAGTTATAATGGCATACAAATCATGCAGCAAGGTGTAACACCATAGATCATAAGGAAGGAAGGCAGGATAGGTTAAAAAATGGCAGAATGCTTATTTAGCTTCTAAGACACAATTCTGAGTGAGGATCCCCATCCGGGTCACCTGTAAAAAAGTATTAACAAGCCCAGTCCATTCTTGTTTAATCAGTCTTGTTTCCTGGTCAAAAACTTCAACCACCCCAATGTACCTGAGATAGAAGAGTTTCTTTGACGGTTCGTCGATGGATCCGTCGATGGTGGACTCCCTTTAATGCAGGAGCAACAGGGCATCAGGATTCCTTGAAGAAGTGTGGAACACTGGCGTCGAGACAGCAGCTTTGGCCTTCACAGTGCTATTCAACGATCATTCGATTAAGTCCGGGGAAGATGAGGCATGCAGTCCAACTCAATGCAAAGTGTTCGATGCTGCAAAGACGGTGATGTATGTAGGCCCGGCAGTCGAGTGTCGGGATTTGCATTCGCGGCCCTCTGGCCTGTCAGTGCTGCAGACGCAGCACGTACTCGAGATTGCTTCCGCGATTGGGACTCAACCACGGGCTGGTCCTTGGATTTTCACTCCGTCAGTGTCCTCGGGACATCTTTGTCAGCTTCGGGTGCAGGAAACCCACCAGTGGACTTTTCCTCAGTAGCCAACAACCTTGATTTTCTCCGGCGGGACAAAGTGGTCGACGGTGATGGAAAGGGAGCTCTTTGTTCAAATGTTCTTAGGCAAGATGGAGTTTTGTGACTCCGGTCGTCGAGCAGCACAGCATCAAGCTGTCCCCGCTTCTGGGCGACATGATTTGACTGGTTTCCAGTGGTTATGGAAATCCTCTGAACTGAACTCCCGTCGACGGTAATGGACTTTGATGGCCTCGATCTCCTGGCGCTTTACTTCAAGATTCTCAGTGGACCCCTTCTCTGGTCAACAGCCTTTCGGGACTGGTTTCCAGGGTGCCTCGATGAAGAGCAGCAGGTTTGGCATAGTGGTCCCTTGTAGCTCGGGGAGCGGTCTCCTGGCCAGGTCCTCTCTCGGATTAGTCCTTGACAGACTTGACAGCTTTTACATTTCATCGAAGAAAATGCAGCAGCAATTCTTCTTCTTCCAGGTGGGCTTCAAGGATGAGCTTCAAGTTTCAACTTCAGCTTCTGAACAAATTGGTAAGTGAGAGCTCCCCAGATATGCACATCTGTCCCTCATTCACTCCAGCAGGATCGGGGAGGCAGGCAGGGTTCAATAAGAGGGGGAGGCAGCAACACAAACAGACAACAACCCTGTTGAACCCGTGCTCTGCCCATCTCGCCAGTTCCACTGGATGTAGCAGTGGTACGTGCAGTTGGGCAGAGAGGTTAGATGCGCCTCAGCGGTGGGAGCCATGCCCTCTACTCACATGCTCTAGGAAGGCATGTACTGATGAAACATTGCAATAGGGAGAAGCACTCAGCTCCACAGAGAACAGATGACAGAGGCATGCGGTAGAAAGGATAAAAACAATAGCACTACGTGCACGGCCAGCTCTACACTAAATCCCAAGTATCTATAGCTTTTGCCTGGGCTCTGTTGTGAGACTAAATAACCCGAAACTGAAGAAAATGCCCTCTGGTTAGACACAATACTCTAGAGGCTATACCTGTAACTTGCTAACTATTTTCAGGATCTTTGCTTACCAAACAGTTGCCTCTTTGTGTGGGATGTTGCACATATACTACACAATGCAGTGCTATGGACAGGGACCCAGGCATACCACAAGGCCGCGTAATTAACATTGAACCATCTAGTGAATTTGCTTTGATTCGCACAGGAGGGATTGATAAAGGAAGTCACCTTGAAAACATGTCACTATTACGGCAGACCCCAATGGTCAGTCAGAGTCTGTAGGAATCTCTACCTCTCCACCTGCATCAAAAAAAAAAAAAACTGAAGCGAGTGAACAAATGGTTAGAATACAGTCACTCACCGGTGAAACATACAGACCATATTTCCCATCATGTGCCCAGTTTCATGGAGGGAACCTGTACAAAAATGGCATTTAGTGAGAAAACCCACAGAATGTTTATTTTGGAGTGTATCCATGTCATTTTCCACCAATGCCAAAATGAGGCCATTAGAAGACTACATTTTGTTTAGATCTCCATAGTTTATTTCAGAATGAGTAATCATTATTTGTATAGTGTAATTCTTGCTTCCATAACAAAGCTAAACCTCAGTATCATGGAAAATATATCGACACATCTGCACACATAAAACGCAGACTTAAGAGTGATATTACCTTCTTAGTGCTGCAGCAGATTTCCACAGTCTCATGTTGCACGATTATTCATAATTAGCCCAGAAGCTGTCAATATCACATCAGAAAATGATTAACTTACAGGAGCTGCATTTTCATTGAGATGCATTGCTTTCAAGCTCTTGCTGTGAGAAATGGAATCTTCACAGACTGCTGTCTCACTTTGAACAGCGTGAATTACTGAAATATGTAACAAATAATAGGATTATACATTTTAGTTTAGGATCAGCTTTTTTATTGATGTTCAAAATGATGCACATCTTCAATTCACTCTTATTTTCCTAAGCACATATTTCAGATTTAAAAGTTTTAGTCAAGAACTGGAAGACATTTAACAGTGTTTGAAGGCCTTTGAGGACCACCATGTCCATATATTCTTCGCATTTCTATGGGGGTCATTGGGAGTGGCACCTTTTCCGGTCCTGCAAACTCTGATTCTGCTGGTAGGTGTAGTTCAGGCCCCTACTGGCAGATAGTTCAATGAAGCACAGACACCGTTAACAATGGAGTGGTTCTCATGGGACTTCATGGGAATGGGAACTTACCATTCCTCTGCGGCCTGTCATATCCCGGAAATACTGGGATATCGGGAGGTGGAAACGGTAAACCGAGGTTGCTGGTAAACCGCTGGTCCGCCCGGTGGCTTACTCGCCCCCTGGTAATGACCCCTTATGGCTTTGATTTGTGGATTGTGTTTCAAGACTGTCAACCACAGTAAAAATACATCTACAAATACATCTAGGAGGGAAAATGTTAACACCCGTTACAAGGTTTAGTTTAGTTTAGTTTATTATTTGTAGAGCGCACCTAACCGTGAGGTATCTGGGCTCTTATGCTTAAATGGTAGTTACAGAGACAAAAACAGATAGCAGTTAGTGCTGACAAGTGTCACATATCAAGTCAACATGCTGGCATAGAAAGAACGTGTACAGTGTGAACTCTGGATACAGGTAGGATGACCTAAGTCCCACGATCTTGCCTGACTGTGGCCACAAATAAAAAGTGTAGTTAGGGCTGCACAGGAAGAGAGTACCAAGACAGAGTTACAACAAGGCCCTAACTCAATTGGTAATGATAAGCAGAGCTGAGGGAATTGTAAGAGTTTAATTTTGTTTGACAAAGACCCACGCTTTTACTCTGTTTCTGAAGGATCAAAAAGATGGTTCGGGCCCTGTGGGAAGGGAGTTCCAGAGCTTAGATGCTAGCACTGGGAAGCTGGCGCCACATGCTGTTTTAAGTTTATACTTCGGAATGTTGAGGCAGTGTGAGTAGTAATATCTGGTAGGTCTAGTGGATTGGTTCCTGGAGAATTTGTTCACCAAGTATTTGGGAGCCACGTTAGATAGGCATTTGTGGGTGACAACTAGTGTTCGTGGAGAGATTCTATCTAGCTCTGCAAGCCAGAGTGTGTCCTGTCTTATTGCAGATACGAGGTTGGTTTGTGGGATATTTATGCTGATCTGAGTGCATTATTCTGTTGAACTTGTAATTTATTCTGGTTTCATTCAGTGGAACCTATCAATAAGGTGTTACAGTAGTCAAGCTTGGATAAAATCAAAGCCCTGGCAAGAGTAAGGCAGCTATTGGTAGATAGATAAGGTTTGCAGGCAATAATCAGTTTAGTAATGTATGCTGTAGCTGAGGCACTGGCAATGACTTGCCTTGTGAGGGAAAGTGTAGAGTCTTAATAGATGCCTAAACTTTTGACCTCACTGGATACTTTGATGATGTTCCCATCAATGTTAAATGATTTGTAAAGTGTGTCTAGCTTGTTCAGTCAAGATTGAGAGCCTATGATAAGCAACACTGTCTTATCATCATTTAGACAGAGGCTGTTGGCGGCCATCCATGTCTGGATGCGAAGATAGATTTTTTTTAGTATTTTGGTATCTTTGTCATAGCAGCCAGTGAGAGTGATGAGGACTTGGGCGTCATCTGCATAGTTAGTAGGTGACACCCAAGCCGTCGAGGTGGTTGAACAGGAGCTTTGAAAATGTATTGTATAGAATGGGAGAGACACATGAGCCCTGAGGGAATCTGCAGGAGATAGGTACTGGATCGTCAGACTCTGTAGGGCCAAAGACCCTCGTTGTCCTGTTAGCTAAAAAGGATTGAATCCAGCTCACGGCATTTGGAGAAAATAAGGCAGATGTAGTCAAATGTTTGGTAAGGATCTGGTGGGCAACTAGATCGAATGCTGCAGAGAGGTCCAACAGCAAGAGGATGGAAGGGGTTTCCGTTATCATTGGCCTCGTCCATTCAAGTTTTTAGATTAAGGAGGGCTGTGTCAGTGCCATGCTTTGGTCTGAATCCGGATTGACACAAGCCTAGGAGGTGTTGTCCTCTAAGTACTTTAGTATATAGAGATATGCCTCTCTATCGATGATTTTTTAGGAGGAATGGAACTGTCATAATAGGTCTGTAATTAGTAGGTATGTTTGGATCTAAGTTTTTTTTTTTGCAGATAGGCATGACACAAGGCTCTTTAAGATTGTTTGGGACTGAGCAGGTTTCGAAGGATGTATTAATCAAGGATGTGATGAATGGCACACGTTCCTTTGCACCTTTCTAAATAGCCTAAGCTGGGCAGATGTCCTCCTGACATCTGAAAGGTTTTAGGCCAGCTATGATGTCTTCTACCTCTTTAGTGGTAACTAGAGAGAAATTGAATGGGTGACACAATGTAGGCCGGGGGTCAAGAGTTTTCTTTAGATTGGTGCTCAGAGACTTTCACTTTTTTTGTTTCAATTTTGGATTTCAGGAGATCTAATTCTGTCTAATAGGGCTTTTTGGATATTGGCACACCAAGAAGCATCTTTATGCAAGCTTCTTTGGGTAGGGCCGGCGTCTCAAATTCCCTGAATATGGTGAGTAACTCTTTTGCTCCTGATTTAGCATTTTGTATTGTGACGTTATATCTCTTTTTTGGTATTAAAAATGGCTGCTTTGGAGGCGGCAGCAGCGGTTGTAAGGTAAGATCAGCTGTCACAAGGAAACTATAGGATTATGTAATTTATGATATAATGCGCTTGTACACCAGTGTTTCTAGGCGCAACTTGAAGCTTGGAGTAGGCCTACTGCTTCAGTTAGACAGTGTTAGCAGAGCTCTATGGGGATTAACAGGGGATAGCATTTGGCTCCAGATTGGACCTACACATAACAAACATTCTTAAATATCAAAGAAAGAGGGTGCAGTGCTGGAATGCCACTTTATCAAAGGAAATCTACCTTGTACCATGGAAATCTACCTTGTACCTCGCCTGCATGGATAGTTTCCCACACTTCTTTAAAGCAGAACCACAGTCCTTGACTTTCACGTTGACAAGTACAGCTCTTTCTTTCAAAGTTCAAAGGCATCCTGGACATAACAGCCACTACTACAGAAAGATACAACTCTTTTTCTTTGCAAGACATTTTCACCAAAGAACCCACATGTGTATTGCGATGATTATACCGGTATGGCCTCTCTGCAACAGAAGTAGCCTGGACCTTGTTGGCCTATTCTCATACACTCACTCAACTCCAGATGCAAACCCACTCGAATCAGTTCTCTGACACATCTGCTCTAAGATCCACATGCCTTTGTTCTCAGCCACTCTCTCATGAACAGAAAACTGCTTGCAGACCTGCACACCAATAGGCATATGAAGCACTTCTTCCACATAAACAGTTGTCAAAGAAAGTACTCACGATTGCAGAGAATCACAAACAAATGACATGGAGCAGAGGCCATAGATATGAAGACCTATTGGTGTAACGGTTGCACTGCTCACGCAGGTTGCGCAGATACATGGACCATATGGTTAATTCTCATGCAATGGCAGTGAAGAGGGGATGATTAAAAAATGGTAATTTATGGTGGATCTCCAAGATACTACTGGGCAGTGAATAGGAAATCATTAAACAATGTAATTGAGAAGGAATCTGATCATGCAGAGACACCAAGACACTTCTCCCCGCCACTCATGGGATCATATGCTCATACTAATTAAGAACAATTCTGATTCTGTGTAGTGCATGGTTGATAACCCTCATTTATTTTGGGTAACATTAAGAGGAGGTAGCGTTTCACATACTAAACAAGGCTATCATTGAAATTCACTCCTCTGCGAGCGAGTCTTGATGCTCTGAGAATTTGCTGGATCTGTTGCTCGTTGAACGCTGTATTGGTCTATGTTATAAAGTTGCTCCAGCACTTCATTTATGTTATTTCTGGAAGCAACCTTTGCTCCTATTTCCTGTGAATCGTGGCCTACTATTTATACTATGCTCTCCTAGCGTCTGTGATTCTATTGTATTTGCGGTTCCCTGTGTACTGGTGAGATAGTTAGCAGGGCTTCCATCACACTCTACGGCTTCGCCTGTGGGGTCCACCTTGTCACCACACCCAGATTCCACCTTCTTTTGCATTTGTAAACTGAAGTTTTACTTCCAAGGGGACCTCAGTAGTATCGTTGGCAGAGGTCCTTCAACGTCTAGAAGTCAAGACCTTATCAGTGAATTCCAACCCTGACACTTGTCCTTTTCAATCTCGGTGGTAGTAATGCCCAAATACCTATCATACTTCGGTCCCATGTGACTCATTTGAGAATAGAACAAAATGAATCACCCTTTCTTGGAAAATCACATTGTACAACCAACTGTGTGTATATTATACTTGATGAGTCCCTATATAACTCATGTATATGTATACATTTATGGAATAACAAACTACAAACCTATCTAACAAGCAATAGAGCACTGTGCAAACACGGGACTTATACAGTGATAACATGCCTAAGGGTGGTGGAAGTGAGAAAGGAAGAGATGCACTCACATGGTCTATGGGTGATGAGTTATTCCTTGAAAAGCAGAATCTTTAGTCCCTTCATTTGAAATCCTCCTGTATCATATACTGATGTACAGTACTTATTACTGATAGAATCCCTGCTGCAAACTGTTGGGAGTTACACTGACCTGCATTTTCGCCTTTTGCTTTGTGCTTTGGGCTACTCATAATACTTAACTCATTCAGCCCCTGTAGCTATGCAGTCTTTGTGCTTCACCTTTTGTTGGAAAATTAGGAAACACAAATATAATCCCTGGACATATCTGAAAAACAGTCAAGCCCCCATGAGGGAATACACTAGCAATATACGGGTACCGGTACAATCGAGGCTGTATATCTAAAATACATTAGGAACATATTTTAAAAGCCCTCTTTTTTCACCCTTCTAGACCCTGGAAATACTTTTTGCTTCACATGTAATGTGCCAAAATATACATACAATTCAGCAGGGAATCCAGACACACATTCTCAAGACGATCAGTATAGAAGAGAACAGCTAAGGATGCCCTAACTCATCTGTGCTGTATGCCCTCAACTCTTGCTTTCTAAAAATGCCTCAACTCATGTAAACATTCTCGGATTTTTACCTGTCGCCTCTCCTAGAGCTTTTCTATCGTTTGACTGCCATTTAATTTTCTTATACTCTGCACTGGTTGTTTCAGAGTCTATTCTAGTCTTTATATATAACCAAATTACAACAAAAAAAATTGCTTTCGAGAACCAGTATCTGCAGTCATTGTATTCTCTTCAACTGATGATATTGGTTGGGCCGAGGTGCATATGCTGCATTTTCTTGTGCACTATTTACAGTCAATAAAGAGATTCATCAGAATGAGGTGAGTGTTTCCTTTAAAAGAAGTGATGTCTTACTTAAACATAAAGGCCTATGAGTCATGTCGAAAACCCAAATAATTAACTAAAAACTTGCCATCTTAAAGCAGTCTAAGAATCTGTGCCCTTGCTATAGGATATATTGCTGGGATGCATGTACAGCGTCCCAACCAGGCAAACATGTTCAGATTTAGAAAAACATATTAGCACAAAATATTGAGGGAATAGACCGAGGGTTGCACAGCAAAAGGTGCGTCTATTGTTTTGAATTAGGTTTGCCACGCATTACATGCTTACGTATAGCAAGACAGAAAGAACAACAAATGTACTATGGTTGTGGTTGCAGAGGCTATAGGTAGGGCAGTTTTATGGACCTGGTGTTTAGTTGATGTATTCAATGTTTTGAATGTCAGTGATGTGCATAAAGAGTTGAAGCAGGTGAAAGATAGAGTCAGAACTGTTTAGATATTTGTGAAGCTGAAGGGTGTGTGCAGTGTTTTCGATGTGTAGTTACTAACCCTTAGTATTGAGGGTAGCAAGAGGGGTGATATTGGTTATTAGCAATTAGTATTGGGATAAATAGTGTGGGTTGGGATTGTTAGGCTACAGGCCACAAGTGACTGGCATAACAGCAATGAATACAGGCATTGCCGCATTCGGAAAATAATGCTTCTGAAAATAATGTAAAATTAAGAAGCACTTTGCAAGGCACGTTTCTGGGCAAGTTTCAGGGCATGCATTGCAACATTGTGATGGTTTTGTTATTCGAATCATGCTTTGGATATAAGAACGCTGACATGCACAAGTCTGTGAAACCTATTTCTATGAAGAGATCCTGATTCTTCTTTGGATAGGACAAACATGGAACCCTTATCAAACACTCCTTTAACTTAGCTACCGCCTCCCGCTGTTCCTGCCCCCATGTCCAGGGAACACCCTGCTTCAGTAGTCTAGTTAAAGGCTGTGTGACTTCTGCATGATCCTTAATGAACTTCCTATTGTAACTTGCCATTCCTATCAATCCTTTCAAATTTGTGGGATCATTCAACATTTGAATGGCCACCACATTTTTCTTCTGTGGGTACAATCCCTGGTCTGTGATTTTATGTCCCAAGAAATGTGCCCTTTTTCTATGCCACTGTGCCTTCCGCAACGATACCTTTTCCTCAGCTTTTTGCAATTGTAATTGCAATAGTAATTTTTTATTTATACGGTGCATATACCCAGATAGAGTGCTTCAAAGCACTTCCAAATGCTCTTACAGAAAAAAACGAGTATACTAGGCCTGACAGCATTTCTCCTAGTGCAAGAGCATGAAATGATATAGTTGCGACCATGCTAGGGAGGGGGACACAAAATAGGGACAAGGGAGCGGTGACAGGACAGATGAACGTACTAATTCAAGTACATTCAGGTCATGCATGCGTACAGACAAAGGTGAGGGTGGGGTCGGGGGGGACAAACACGTCCAGTCCAGCAGAGCCCTGGGTTAAGTGCAGAGAGAGGTTGCCCCGCTCATGTAGCGTAAGTTGGAAGTGCAGTGATGCTGAACATAGTGCCACGGCCTGGACACAAGTGCAAAGACTGGCGGAGGAGCCTGGGCCTTGTAAGGCTCTGGAGGTGAACCAGGAAATCAGTCAGCAAAAACTGATCAGAGTACTTGTCTTATTTCATTAA
Source organism: Ambystoma mexicanum (assembly GCF_040938575.1). NCBI lineage: Eukaryota > Metazoa > Chordata > Amphibia > Caudata > Ambystomatidae > Ambystoma > Ambystoma mexicanum. Next base: position 932,115,928 of record NC_090941.1, read on the forward strand.
ATTGGCTCTGTTTTTCCTCATTCCTAATCAGGATATCATCCACATAAACCACCGTTACTCTCCCTGCTGCATCTGGAAGTACTTTATTCAGAAAATCCTACTGTTGATATAGCCAAAGGGGGCTATTTTCCATGAATATTTGCAAGGCCTTGGTCGATGAATGGAAGGGGCCACCTTGACACAGGTACCCTCTTTTGAGTTCTTTTAAGTCTGCACATAAATGCCACTGACCATTGGGCATTAACATGCCTAATATAGGTGTGTTAGAGGTACTGCTAATGGGTCTAATGATGATTCCTCTGGACTCTACGTTTCTGATTATTTCTTTCAAGGACTCTACACAGTCCAAGAGTAGCCCATATTGTCACACAAATACAAGCTCTCTACCATAACCTTCTGGCAGTGTAGCAACATGCAGCTCAGTGTGCCCACAATCATATGCATTTCTGGAAAATTCATCCTTGAATTCTAGAAATATTGTCCTCAATTGGTTGCTTCTCTAACTCATTTGTACATGCATCTGCATCTTGGATTTATTGTTCTACCATTTTAGAAAATTCTTGCAATTTTCCAGGGGAGGAATATCTGTGTTTTCCTCTAGTTGTGTGGCAGTATTTTTTTGGACAGGCACCTGGAGAGGTGAGAAATGTGTGAAAGACACAAAGGTATAGCTTTCTCAATGTTTGTCATTTATTAAAATGAAAAGGGGTGAGATAAACACCTATCTTTTCCTATCCTAATGAGGATCTCTCTATCTAGCAAACTAAAACTAAAGAAAGATGACCTAGTGTGCAAATGTCTCTGACCCTCACACTGATACATAACAAAATTATACAAGGAATCACTGTCTGTCTTCAATTCAGCAACTTACAGGTTTTAGAAAGTACTGCTAGTGACCATGTTTGGGCTCCCTCCCCATGGATCAATTCAGGCATACCAGTGGAAAGGTTCTTATTCCACAGAGTTCTGTTCAGTTCAACACGAAATGTCTTTTCCGTCCAATGCATCCATCCACTTGGTAAAGTAAGCATCTCTTTCACAAACACTTGTTAAAAAATCAAAGCAATTGTTGTCCTTCACAGTGTCCTTCTTGTTAAGGTAAATGTCTTTCTCACAACACACAAGTTCATAAACCGAGGCAAATGTCTTCCAAGGGATACAAAGCAATTTTTAGCATATCACACTTATTCTTCAACTGGAATTCTTTTGTCAGAATAGCACATACACTAGCTTTGGTGATGCAACAGTTTGTCAAGAATGATAATAGAGTTACCAGGTTCTTTCCACCACACCTTTTTGACACAACTACACTTCAACAAACCATCTTCTTCTTTCCTGGTATACTCACCTGCCAGGACTAACTACTACTGATCCCTTTCCTGGTGTATAAGCTGGCCATACGAAACATACTACAATTACAATTGGTCTTAGTGCCAATATGTGTTCCAATGTTCTCATGTGATGAGGGCTGAACCATGGCTGCCTCTTTTGTAATCTCTTGACTCTTGGCAATGTGGGTTACTGGTTTCCCCAAATTGAAAACTCAAGAAAAGAGAATTGCACCCAAGCAGCCTATTGACTGCTTCTGGATAGCCCCATGGCTGTTGGCACTGTGGGTTACAGGTTTCCCCAAGTTGGTATCCCATAGAAGGGTATTTGCACCCTTGTCACCTTTGTACTGCTTCTTTACAGCTTCTTGGCCTATGAATGGGTGGGACTGTATGAAGTCTGTCGATGCCTAGTTAAGATCTTGTGTTATATTGTTTTAAAGTGGCAAAGGAGAAGGGTGAGGATTCCCCCTACAAATTGGTACTGTGGTAGATGTGAGGTCAGTGTGTTAACATGGCAGAAGTATCACCATTGTGGAAGCTAAGGCCTGGTACTTTGAACGGAATAAAATGCAGTCCTTGATGTGCAGCTGTGGCTCTGTGTAGCTCAGCTCCAAAAACAAATCCCTTTTTTTTCACTACCCAGGAGAGAGAGGTTAGAGGCACACACATTGCACAAATAACCACTAATTGCATTCAGCTGCAAAGCCTGAATAGGGTGGGAACGGAATGTTAGCTGAGGGGAGAGTTGGTAGGGATGCACCCTTTGAATGACAAATTCATGAGAACAGGGCATAAGGTTTTGTTAAGCCAATGGGCAAGCAAAAAGATTTAGAGCACTACTGCCCTCCCCAATGAGTGGTCATCCCATATGAATTTCAATTAGATACACAACCAAAAGTAAATATATCCCTGAAATTCAGAATCAAGAGCGGTGCCCTAGTCACATCATTACTAGGCATCTGAGATTCAAAGGAGATAAGGTGGATCCATGTCTGTAACGTTCTGTGGTTTAGAATATGAGGAACAGAGGTGGTGCCAATAAAATAAGTACAAAGACAGTGAAGCATCTTGTGTGCACCACAGAATCTTGTATAATGAGAGGGCATATTGTCTTATCAAAGCAATATTGGTCTCACCAATTTATTTTGATAGCACCTGGAAAAGAGGGGTGCGCATCATGTGAAAGTCTTAATTAAGGAACATATCAATGAGGGGATGCCACCAATCCCATACCTGCAGTTGCAAGTGATGAAGTAGGGGACGGCGTGTATCGGGGAATGGGCTAAGATTGCATGAGGCCAATCAGTCCAGGGACTCTAGGGGAACATTAGCATGTTATATTGGTGGCAGCCAATGAGGGTGGACGGATTATGTTGTATTGTATGCTAGTATGTCAATTATGGCTTATCAGTCAATAAAAGACCCGTAGCAAAAATCAGAGAGCTCTGTGTCACTTGGCTCTATGGGATCGCCTGAGACTCTTTTTTCATGTAATACACATTGTTTTCCCTTGCAAGTGCCTAAGGCAGGGGGCAGCCTCCCCGGCCATCCTGGAGCTCTGGCTACACTGCCTTACAGCTATTCCCTCTTGGAAACGATGTGGACCTTGTCGGGGCTCCCTAGAACCACCACTGGGCTCGGGCACAGTCAACCAACATGGGAGACAGGTGCCCAAGGCTAGGGACAGTACCACCAGCTGTCCTGGAGCTCTGGATGTGCTGCCATACAGCTATTCCCTCCAGGGAGGGATGTAAACCTTGCTGGGGCTCTGTGGGCCACTGATAGGCTTGGGGCCAGTCAACCCACAAGGGAGACAGGCGGCCAGGCCACAGGCAGCACCCCCGGCTATCCTGGACCACTGGCTGTTCTGTGTTAGAGCTTTTCTCTCTGGGAAAGGATGGGGATCCTACCAGTACTTCCTAGGACCGCCGCTGGACTTGGGGATGTCGACCCACATGGGAGACAGGTGGCCAGACCACTGGCAGCAACCCCAGCCACCCTGAATCACTGGTTGTACCGTGTTACAGGCTTTTCATTCAGGGTAGAGAGAGGTACCCTGACAGGGCTCCATGGGACTGCTGCTGGACTTAGAGACGATCAACCCACATTGTATTTAGGCGCCCAAGGCCGGGGACATCTCCACCAACAATCCTAGAGCTCTGGCTGGGCTGCATTAGAGCTTTCCCCTCCGGGAAAGGATGGGGACTCTGTTGGGTTCCCTGGGACCACCGCTGGGGTTGGGGACAGTCGACACAGATGGGAAACAGGCGTCCAACGCCACTGGCAGCACGCCCACCCATTCTAGAGCTCTGGCCATGCCACATTACAGCTTTTCCCTCTGGGGAAGGACAGGGACCCCGCTGAGGATCCCTGTGACCGCCGCTGCCCTTGCGGACTGTCACTCCACATTGGAGACAGGCAGCCAAGGCTGGGGGCAGCACCCATGGCTATCCTGGGGCTCTGGCCATGCCACGTTACAGCTTTTTCCTCCTGGGAGGGACGAGGACCTTGCCTGGTCGTCCGATGACCGCTGCTAAACTGGGGGGAGGTATACCCACATGCAAAGCAGACTCCAAGGTTGGAGCAGCACCTCTGGCCATCCTAGAGATCTGGCCATGCTGCATTATACAGATTTTCCCTCCGGTTAGGGATGGGGACCCTGCCTGGACTCCCGGAGATGGCCTCTGGGTTTGGGGATGGTCAACCCATTTGAGAAGCAGACAACCAAGGCAGGAGGCAGCACCCCAGGCCATCCAGAAGATATGGCAATGCCACGTTACAGCCTTTCCCTGGCCGGGACAATATCCCAGACAATCCTGGAGCTCTGGCTGCAGTACGTTAGAGCGTTTCCCTCTGGGTAGTGATGGGGACCCTGCCGTGGCTCCCTGGGACTGAGACTGGACTTGTGATGGTTGACCCGCATTGTAGACAGGCGCCCAAGGGCAGGGACAGCATCCCCGGCTTCCTGGAGCTCTGGCTGGGCTGTGCTACAGCTTTTTCCTCTGGGGAGAGATGGGGAACCTGCCGGGGCTCCCTGGGACCATGGCTGGACTTGTGGAGGGTTGACCCCTGTTTGGCAGAATCACATGCAGTACACTTTCGGAACACTACATGCAATTAAGATTACAAGTGTCAGTACAATTTCACCTTTGGTACAAGCCTGTACTACACAGTTATGTGGTAGCAGTGGCTGAACAGCCAGACTTATCTCAAGAGTTGAGTGAGCAGTAGAACAATTTACACAAAGGACCAACAAATATAGTGGTTCAAACAAACAATTACTTAAGGTTTCTTGGTAAAAGAATATGCATTTATTTACGCAGTCAGTTTGAAAACATTACACTAGCAGGAGCAGCTCAATATCATCTACTAATATACTACAAATACACATCCAATCAGTTACTGAACAAGTTCAGCTCCCCTAAGTGGGAGCAAAATGACACTTCAGATACTTTAAAAAGGGGTAAGAAGACAAGGTTATAATAATCAACAGAACAAATACTTTCATAGGCAGGGCAAAGGGTTTCAGTAAACTGCAACCAGCAATTCAGTTCATAGGCCTGGGCCAAAGTCAATGGTTCAGAGTCTTCGTATAGGATAGCACAGTACTGGTAGTAAATGGTTAAGTCTTTGCCATGGAGTTCAGAATAATTTGGCTTGGCGAAAAGTTAGACAAATGTTTAGGGAAGGACAAGCCTTCGAAGTTGGGAAAGTTCCACGAACATTCGCAATGACCAAAAAGATTTCTGGACCAAGTTTGCACAGTACCTTTGAAGTGAAGAAGAGCTGTATATGAGGCAGTTGTTCCTGGCTGTTTGAGCAGATTTCGCTGTTCCTGAGCTTCAGTCATGGGGACAAGAAGGAGGACGTCGGGAGGTTCCTGCACTGCCCAGGGATGAGGCCACAAGCTTAGCAAAACATCAGTTTAAGGTGTGAGTGCCACAAAGATCACAAACTGGTATCCTTCCCACTGGTTATCAAGTTTTCCACAGCACTCTTGCGAAAATTCGACCAGGAGGGGATGGTGACCAGGCAGCTTACGAGTTGGTTGTTCCCACCAAACTCAAGAGAAGAGGTTAACCTTGAAGGGCTTCTATGTCGATGGAGTTTCAGGCAATTCGGACCTGCAGCATCGCTTCAACGGTTGTCCAGGAGTTGCAGCAGTCCTCTTCCTTCAGCTCGTCCTTGGTTCTTTCGTTCCAGTGGTTGACTCTGCTTTCCAAGTCCCAGAGACCTGCTTTTAAACAGTTTTCCACCATTCAGTCCAGCCTGGCTGCCACTCACACAGCAGAATGGCTGTCCTTGCCGGACAGCCTGCCGGCCAATCACGCCAGAGTGCATTAAGGTCTCCTAGGAGACTGAGCACAGGGAGTTTCAGGCACCCTCCTCATATCCTGTCCATCCCAGACACCCTGGCGCCAGAGGAGGGCTTCAGCACTGAAGCCTGCCAAAGGCCAACAAACAAAGGGACCAAACCTGGTTTGGCGCAGATAGACAAACACAAGAAGGACCTTTCCTAAAGGAAATGGCTAAAAAAGTTGACCCGAGTCTGTTTTAACAGATAGGTCATGTTAAGGAGAATTCTCATTTATGGCTAATTTCCCTCACCTAGTGAGCCCCCAGCAGCTTTGCTGGACTTCTGGAGTTTATTTTAAGAGTTTATTTTTTTCCACTTGGTAAGAGTGAGAGCTTTTCCCCCACTCTTACCTGTATTTTGCTATGTGTTTCTATCTGTTTTTGTGAGTGTGGACTCTGAAGTACACCACTTCAGTAGCCCCCTTCTTTTGTGTGTGTCACACAGCACCTTCAGTGCTGTGGCACAGGGTTGTCTTTGAGACTTCCCTCAAATCCATTTCTGAGGCGACTACTGTCCACCAGAAAAGGGTAAAGTTACCATTAACTTTACTTAGTCAATCTACCACAGATCCAGTACACCCCATTTTCCATGGAGTACTGGAAAGGGTTAACTTGTATCCCTTTGTATCTGTACCTCATAGAGCATTGTTTTGCTCTTTTAACATTTAGACTTGACTGGTGGCAGTGGTATGTACCCTAACTTTTCTACCGCGATTATATTAGATAAACGTGGTACTGTTCTTGGCTATTATATTAGCCTCAAACATAAATCTGCTTGTCCAAATCGTCTTTCTCTTGGCTCCGGTTGGGTTTATTCACCATTTATTTTTGTTAAAGTCCTTCTTGTGTTTTACTTTGCGTGGCAAACTAGGTTTTCCTTCTTTGTTCACTGTCTTTTGGCGGGTTTCTGCCCAGAAGCCCTCCTCAAGGCGCCTGGGTGTCTAGGTGGGCTGAATGTGAGGGAGGGGTGTAGTCATCCCCTGCACAGGGTATCCAAGGAAACCCAAGTCGCACTTTGTCATGATCAGCCAGGGTAGTCATCTGGCTGGACAACCCCCCGCTGGGTGATTGACAGCCAGGCTGCGTGAATGGGGGTTTTTCGCATAAAAGGCAGGTCTCTTGGGCTAGAAGTCAGAGAGTCGCCACTGGAACTACAAGGAACCGAAGAGAAGCGGAGAGAACGACGGCTGCTGCAACTACCCCATCCTGGTGAAGCCCTGCTGCAGCCCTGAGCTATCTGCCCTTTAACGACTCAGAGAAGATCCAGTCCGGAGTCTTCTTCCCTTGAGCTTGGTGGGGATAACCAGCTCATCTTCTACAGCCAGAGGTTCCTCTTCCGTGGTCAACATCGCTGCACACTGCTGTAGTGGTCCGGATAGCCACCTGAAGAGCCTCTCCTGTTTTTAAGGAGCGCACCTTTTATTCCTTATCACTGCTGCCGGCTTCATCCCTGCGTGGTGCAGACCCCCTTCAGACGTCCTCCTTCACAACGAAGCTCCAGGAATCGTGGGTCTGCGGGAAACCAACAGGAACAATTGCCAGGGCACTAGCTGCACCACTGGAACAAGGTACTGTGTTCTGTTGAGGAAACTGTGTGAATCCCTTTTTCTTCATTTCCAAGGCTTGCCCTTGTCTTCCCTCCTTCTTATAACTTTTCCTTCTGAACATTGACAATATTGAAGTACTTTTGGCTACGTTGAATCATGAACTGTCTGACCGTGCGATCTTCAGCAACTGGCCCGGTGTCTTTCGACCCTGGCTCCGGCCCTTTGACTTTTGACCACCTGTCTCCGAGTGTTTCTTGATTCTGCCTGCCTAACCAAAATATTGCCTGTGATTTTTGCCTCCAACTCCCTCTGGGTATTTCAGGTGCTAAGTGTGTTTTCGCCCCGGTAGCATTTCATGTCACAGATACGCGTTTGTTTAGTAGACCGAACTGTCAAAAAGTGATCGCAATCGTATTTGCGGTAACGTGTTTTGTTCATAACACCGGTTCATTCAAACACAGGGTACTTACCTTGAGACTTACTGTACAAAGTGAATTGGTTAGTTGTAGTATATTTAACGTGTGGTTTTTATTGAGGTTTAATAGAAGTGTTGTGTTTATAACGAATGGTTTAAAAATAAATGTACTTATATTTTTCTACCTGAAACCTTGAGTCAGTGTTTGTTTGAGTCACAGTAATTGTGGTCCCTTTGTGTAATCTCTGCTACTGCTCATATACTCTTGAGATAAGCCTGACTGCTCCACCACTGCTACCACTCTCACATAGTAGTACAGGCTTGTACCAAAGGTAAAACTTGTATTGCCACCTGTAGTCTTAATTGTGTGTAGTGGTCCCTAAGGGCACTGCACAGGATTCTGCCTAACACTGGTGTACAGCAGTGAGGATTTGGAAGTAGAGTGATTACACTTAGAGTGCTACTGTTGCTTGGGTTCAACTAACCACAAGGCTAACACCACTAATTCTATTTAACTAAGAAATCATGTCAAATATGGAAAACTACACTGAAGAGAATCTTTTACTCTATACTGCTGAGGTTCTGAGAACCATGTGTAGGAATAAGAATATCTCTGGTAAAGGAAAGAAAGAAATCTGAACTGGTTGCAAAATTAATGGGAAAAAGCCTGGGGAGTGGGTCAGAAGGACCTACCACTCCATCAAATGTGGATTTTGATGTTTCTGATTCTGAGAGTGTCAATTGTGAAGAAGTAGATGAGTCCTTCTTAGGAAATCCTGCAACTCCCTTGCCTGCTCAGAATGCACAACCTCTGTCCACAGGGACCCCCACAGGTCCTACACTTACTCCTGAGTTTATTGCACTTGAGAAAATGAGACTTGAATTAGAAGTGAAACATATTGATGCACAAACTGCCATGAAACATCAAGAGTTAAGGCTCAGAGAAATGGAGCTCAACCATGAACTAGAAATGAAGAAACCACCTCTAGAAAATGCTTCTCTCCCAGAGTCCTCTAGGTCTTCAAGCCCTAAGAGACCCCATATGCCAAAGGAAATGATTGGTATGTATGAGACTAAACTTGATATTTTGGATTTTTGGATTGGTTAGCAATGTTTGAGTACAATCATGGGATTCAAGGTATCTCAGGGAATCAGTTGATCCCTTGGCTTTTCTCTAGGCTCCCCCCTGTTGCAAGTGATGCGGTAATGTAGTTGGGGGATTGGGGAAGAAGGATAAACAGGATTATGATTGTGTGAAACTAGCATTAATAGCTAGGTTTGGGAAGACCCCTTCCCAGTATTTTAAGAGGTTTAGAACCCTCAAAAAGCATGATGGTACCCCTTGGGCTACCTGGGTGTGTGAATGTTTGAAAAACTTAGATGGTTGGGTTAAGGGTTACAAAGTGAACACTTATGAAGGTTTGAGGAATCTTGTCATGTTGGAGTCTATTTTTGAGTCTGCTCTCCTGAGCTCAGACAGCACTTGGCTGATTCAAAGGAGATAGATCCTAAGAAGCTAGCTAAGGCTGCTTAATTGTGGGTTGCCAACAGGGCCACTCACAAGGATTCTGGGGCTACTCAGAAGAAGGATGAGGGGAAGCAGCCAAAGAAAGACAACAAAGAGAATTCCAATACCTCCCATCCAGAAGAGGTCCCCAAACATCACCAGGGTAAGCCACAAGGGAAACCAAACAGGGCTAGTGTACCTCCTGGTGCCAAACCATAGGTAAGTGAAGAACAACCCCCATTACAGTGAGCATTTGGAAAATGCTTTAGTTGTGGGTCAACTGACCATATGAAAGGAGATCCCCCTGCAGGGGTCAGCACTACATCCTTAGCCTTCTTCCCAGAGGAAGAAGTACAGATGTCTAGTGCTCACTTTCATCTGTTGGCTGAAGAACATTTGGCTCTTCAAGCAACTGTATCCTTAAAGTCAAAGGGTCTGGGTAAGAAACCACATAGTGATGTGTATGACTCCATTCCTGAAAACTCTAGGGAGTATTATGTGGACAGTGTTCTTGTCAATGGTCAGGACACCCCTGCCATGAGAGACACTGGGGCCAGCAGAACAGTTGTGGATGAAAGATTGTTCAGGTCTGAGGATGTTGCTAAGGCACCCAAAGGCCCCACCAAACTTGCTGGAAGCCCTGTCCAAATGGTTCCTATTCTAACAGCTCTCATTCAGTATAACAATATGACAGTGAGGATCCCTGTCAGTATTCAGAGTGAGGTGCCTGGGAGAGTCCTGTTGGGGAATGATCTAAAAACTCTAGGAGTAGTATCCAGTACCCACAGGCCTCCCAGTATGGAGAAGCAGAACCAAACCAAATTGGCTAGAGAGGCCACCTTAAGGGACCACAACTCTGAGCCTGTGGGAACCTCTACAGAGAACCCCACGACAAGCCCTGGTGTTAGTAAGTTGACCTCTAACCCAGGCAAATTTCAGGCTAGTATGATAGGGAAATGGGAGCCCCAACAAAGCTCCATCATTGTTCCCCCAGTTTTAGAGTCTCTGACTCCCCCTTCTTCTGAGGAAGAGGTGGATAGACCAACTGGACCCCTCTCTAGGCCTAAGAGAACTGGTAATTCTCAGTACTGGTGGAAAACCAGAAAAGACAAGTCTAAGGCCAAAAACCTTCAGACTGTTGGACCTTCTACAGAAGACCCCAACTCAAATCCTAATGTTAGGAGAGAAACTCCTAAAATAGGTAAGGTTAGATCTAAGAGGAAGGGGAAGCATGTGACTTGCTTGTCCCCAGCCCCTCCAACCAAGATGCCTGAGACCCAACCTTCTCCCAAAAGAGAGGTGGTGAGGAACCCTGGAGGCCACTCTAGATCTAAGGGAATCATTTATAAGGACCCCTTGAAAATGCCTATCACAGGTTCAGGAGTTGTACCAACTTCTGAGGGACTGGCTTACCAGATCCCCCATAGATTCAAAAAGAAAGATGTCTCTCCAAGGGTATGTAGGTCCTATAGCTTACAACGGAAAACCTTTGATTGTAACATTGAAAAGAGAGTAGGAAGTCACCAACAAAATGCTGATGGTCTCTCTAGGATGTTTGTAACCGACTAGAGGTATGAGGTCCATCCAGGAGTGTGTTAAATCCTCCTGTCCCGAAGTCTGGGGGGGGGGGCGAGTGTTAGGGAGAATTCTCATTTAAGGCTAATTTCCCTCACCTAGTGAGTCCCCCAGCAGCTTTGCTGGACTTCTGGAGTTTATTTTTTTTCCACTTGATAAGAGTGAGAGCTTTTCCCCCACTCTTACCTGCGTTTTGCTATGTGTTTCTATCTGTTTTTGTGAGTGTGGACTCTGAAGTACGCCACTTCAGTAGCCCCCTTCTTTTGTGTGTGTGTCACACAGCACCTTCAGTGCCGTGGCACAGGGTTGTCTTTGAGACTTCCCTCGACTCCATTTCTGAGGCGCCTATTGTCCCCCAGAAAAGGGTAAAGTTACCATTAACTTTACTTAGTCAATCTACCACAGATCCAGTACACCCCATTTTCTATGGAGTACTGGAAAGGATTAACTCGTATCCCTTTGTATCTGTACCTCCTAGAGCATTATTTCGCTCTTTTACCATTTAGACTTGGCTGGTGGCAGTGGTATCTACCCTAACTTTTCTACTGCGATTATATTAGATAAACGTGGTACTGTTCTTGGCTATTATATTAGCCTCAAACATAAACTGCTTGACCAAATCGTCTTTCTCTTGCCTCCGGTTGGGTTTATTCGCCATTTCTTTTTGTTAAAGTCCTTCTTGTGTTTTACTTTGCGCGGCAAACTAGGTTTGCCTTCTTTGTTCACTGTCTTTTGGCGGGTTTCTTCCCAGAAGCCCTCCTCAACGGGCCTGGGTGTCTAGGTGGGTTGAATGTGAGGGAGGGGTGTAGTCACCCCCTGCACATGGTATCCTAGGAAACCCAAGTAGCACTTTGTCATGATTGGCCAGGGTATTTGTCCGGGCTGGACAACCCCCTGCTGGGTGATTGACTGCCAGGCTGCGTGAATGGGGGTTTTCGCATAAAAGGCAGGTCTCTTGGGCTAGAAGTCAGAGTGTTGCCACTGGAACTACAAGGAACCGAAGAGAAGCAGAGAGAACGATGGCTGCTGCAACTACCCCATCCCGGTGAAGCCCTGCTGCAGTCCTGAGCTATCTGCCCTTCAACGACTCAGCGAAGATCCAGTCCGGAGTCTTCTTCCCTTGAACTTAGTGGGGATAACCAGCTCTTCTTCTACAGCCACAGGATCCTCTTCCGTGGTCGAAATCGCTGCACACTGCTGTAGTGGTCTGGATAGCCACCTGAAGAGCCTCTCCTGTTTTTAAGGAGCGCACCTTTTATTCCTTATCACTGCTGCCGGCTTCATCCCTGTGTGGTGCAGACCCCCTTCAGACGTCCTCCTTCACAACGAAGCTCCAGGAATCGTGGGTCTGCGGGAAACCAACAGGAACAACTGCTAGGGCACTAGCTGCACCACTGGAACAAGGTACTGTGTTCTGTTGAAGAAACTGTGTGAATCCCTTTTTCTTCATTTCCAAGGCTTGCTCTTGTCTTCCCTCCTTCTTATAACTTTTGCTTCCGAACATTGACAATATTGAAGTACTTTTGGCTAAGTTGAATCGTGAACTGTCTGACCGTGTGATCTTCAGCAACTGGCCCGGTGTCTTTCGACCGTGGCTCCGGCCCTTTGACTTTTGACCTCCTGTCTAACAGGTCAGGGGCCACATTGAAAAACATGGCTGACCCGATTTTTCGACCGTTGTTTACGGTCGGGAGAGATCATGGTAGTTTGATCTAAACCCCGGCCACTAGCCATTTAAAGTAGGAAAAGGTAACATTTGACTGTTACATGACTGTTTTGACTCAGGGGATGCTAGGCAATCCCTCCAGCCCTCTATACGCAGATAGGGTGTGCTGGGTCAGTAAATTTGAAGACAATAGTAAAGTCAATTTAACTTTGCATGACAGTAGTCAGTCCCAGAGAAGGTATTTAAACCTTGGGAAGTCTGAAAGACATCCCTGTACCACTGCACTAAAGGTGCCGTGTGGCACATAGAGAAAGATTATGCCTATGGAGCTGTGCTAAAACTCCATAACCAAAGAACACGCATCAAAATACACAGAAGAGTGGGAAAAAAGGCTCACACTCTTCCCAGGTAGAAAAATCAAATCCTAGAAATCCAGCAACGTTTCTGGGGGTCTCAAAAGGTAAAGGAAATTAGCACATTCTTGAGAATTCTCCCTAACAGCCCCCATAAGAGAGGTATGATGTCCTTTCATCGCAGGGTATTTTGCTGCAAATTAATCACATTTTTTAGGGGGGGTTGGTAAATTATATATATGGGGTGTGGGTGTTTGGGAATAAATACAAATTAAAGAAAATGGGGCTAGTGCAAACCCCCCAAAAATAATTTTGAAAAAATGTGATGGGTATTTTTGTTAAAAAAATCACGATAAAACCCCCCGCAAAAAAACATCCCGCGATGTAATGACATGGAACCATGGGAGACAGGCCGCCAAGGCCGGGAGCAGCTCCCCTGGCAGTCCTGGAGCTCTGGCTGCACTGCCTTATGGGTATTCCCTCAAGGGAGCTATGTGGACCTTGCCAGGGCTCCCATGGAGTGCCGATGGGTTTAGGGACGGTCAGTCCACATGGTAGACAGGCATCCAAGGCCAGGGGCAGCACTGCCAGCTATCCTGGACCTCCGGCTGGGCGGTGTTAGAGCATTTCATTCCGGGAATGTATGGGGACCCTGCTGGGGCTCCCTGAGACCACCGCTGGTCTTGGGGACGGTTATCCCACATGGGAGACAGGCACCCAAGGCCACTGGCATCACCTCCAGCTATCCTGGAGCTTTGGCTGGACCATGTTGCAGCTCTTCTCTCCGGGGAGGGATGGGACCCTGCCGGGGCTGCCAGGGACTGCTGCTGGGCTTGGGGAAGGTCAACCCTCATGGGAGACAGGTGTCCAAGGCCAGGGGAAGCACCCTCGGTCATCCTGGAACTCTGGCTGTGCTGCGTTACAGATTTTCCCTCCAGTGTAAGGGATGGGGACCCTGCCAGCGCTCCCTGGGACTGCCGCTGGACTTGGAGACAATCCACCCACGTGGGAGACAGGCACCCATGGTTGGGAACATCACCCCCAACTGTCCTGGCGTTCTAGCTGTGCTGAGTTAGAGCTCTTCCCTCCAGTGAGGGATGGGGCCCCTGCCAGGGATTCCTGCCACCCCTGCTGGACTTGGGAACGATCGACCCACATGGGAGACAGGCACACATGCTGGGGACATCACCCCCGACCATCCTGGAACTCTGGCTGTGCTGCGTTAGATATTTACCCTGTGTGTAGTGGAAGGAAGGCATGCTATTAAACAGGGAAGACAGACACAAGTGATCACAGTTCAAGGGCGTTTATTGAACTTCAATGGGTTGGATGAACATGTATCTAACCCTTAATCTATGGATGGGAGAAAGCTACAACCATAAAAGTAAAAATAACACAGTCCTGGTGGAGTCTTGTCGAAACGAAAAGAGCCTATACTAATAAACCTATTGCCAATCCTTCCTTCTAAATACAAATGGTGTTGGAAAAATAATGTATGCAAAAGAAAGAGTGTTCAAGAAACAATATGTCAGGACAGATGAGTGATAAGCTCCCCTTCCCCACGTTTCAGCATGGGACAGGACATCACACTTGAGCTTGGAACTGGGGGGTACATTTAAGGCCCATGATAAAAATCCCTTTATCTCAGAACCGCATGGAAATATTGTGGAAGAACGGCTGAGCTTTCTTTCCATGGTGCATATGTGTGGTGAGCACTGAACACAAGAAATGCCACCAAAAGAAGTGCTCTGCATTATTTTACCTCCATTTAAACCATCTGAAAATAACCTACATGCAGAATGGCGGTACATTTGCTGTTCTGTTTTTTGAATACTTAAGCTGCACACATGACATCCAAGATGCATTTGCGATTTGCTCGTGATTTGTTGTGCTCTTCATGAAAACCCACCCTGGCATGCTTTACTTCTGCTGAGTACCAAGAAGAAAGGCAATACATTTCTAGACAGCTGATGTACTGGGAAATCACTTTAAAGGCAAAGAATTTGGATTTCCGTGACAACACGGCTGTGTTTTCTTTTTCTATAAACCATGGCGCACAAACTGCTGTAAATGAAAGAAATAAAGTGATGTTTCTTTTTTTTATTTCAATTTCAAAGCAATGCTTGGCAGTATATCTCTCTTTGTCCAGAAACTGACTATGGGCCTCATTCCAAGATTGGTGGTAGTCATGGCGCTATTTGCGCCATGACTGCCACCAATAACGGGTCCGGCACCGGTGTAGTTCAATGGGGACTTACTGGTGTAGTCCGACCCTGGCAGGATCGGTAAATCCCCATTGAACATGCCATTCCCCATTCCCCTTTGAGCCCCCATAGGGCTCAATGGGAATGGGGAGGGCACTAATAACGGGCTCGCTACTTGAAAGCCTGTCATTAGCGCCCTGGTCCCTTAGTGGGACCCATAAGGGACGTGTGGTCAGACCACACGTTCCTTACGGTCCCCGCCAAGGGACCTTGGAATAGGGCAGTAAGGGATTACTGGCGCCGGTCTCCTTACCGGTGCCCGGAATCCCTTACTGGCCACCATGTAATGACCCCCAATATCTGTAAAAGCGCTCCAGAAGGTTAATGGACAAGAAACTGTGTGCTGTAGAAACTGCATTGGTGAGCTCAAAATGAACTGAAATAAACAATTGTGTGAATTTGCTATTTTGAAAATCAGGAAAATGCAGATTAAAAGAGAAATGACAAATACCAGTACAGAAACAGTATTGTCTATGTGGGGATGAGGGGTTTGGCTCTAAAATGTATATTATATTTATTCCCGAAAAGACTTGGTTTCTGTTGAAAGAAAGAAAAAAACTTTGAAACCAGCAGAGCAGGTTTGGCCTAAGCATTCACTTCAAAGGTGCTCCCCCCTCTGGGAAAAGAATTACCTCCACAAGTGGACCAGCCCCCATAGGCATATGAAAGGGCCAAAGTGTGGAAGTTTGCAGCCTGGTCAGACTGGCCGGCAGCCCTGCCAGAATGAACAAAGGAGGCCAGTTGGGTTGGACAAAAACGTGAGGTGCGATTTCCTCTAGCACCCCTGTGAAGGGAGAACTGTCAAAAACTTCAAAAGACATCATGAAAACTCTTTGTTGCCAGCCAAGCTTGGCAGAGACAGTTGCTGTGGGGTTTTGAGACAAATTCACCCCAAAGAACTTTTTACATTAAGACATTTCTCCCAATACTTTGAATAAGCACTAATGTCACCTGGTAGGATGGGTCAAAGGGATTATGGGCGGGATACCACCTATTTTCCTAAAGTGCCCCACTCCCTGTGGACCCCTCCCCAGGTGATCTTCCCACAATGGTTGTGGGAAGGGAACCCTGCTGTGTCACCACATGACCGCTACTGGGCTGTGGGGCAGTCGACAAACTTGCAAGGCAGATGCCCAAGACCAGAGCTAGCACTCCTGACTGTCCTGGAGCTCTGCCTGGCCATGTTACAGCTCTTCCCTCTGGGGAAGGATTGGGACCCTGCCAGGGTTCCCTGGGACCACTGCTGGACTTGGGGATGGTTGACCCACATGGGACTTGGGAACACTTTCTTTTCTGCCCAGGTAAGTGCACACACGCATGTAAGGGACCTTTCTTTCAAGACACCTGTGGGAATTTCGGAGGGTAAGACATGTTTTGTTGCCGGCGTGTTTCAGTGGTTTCCTCATGGCAAATGTCTGAAAATGTTGTTTTTTTTCCATACCTTTTGCACTTTGCCAGGCCTTTTGGGTAATAAATTCTAGGGGGATTTGAAAAATGCAGAACTTTTTGGATTGCCACGGTTTCTTCTTTTCAGAAATACATGGGGTCCCCTGTTTTCCCTGGTGGCTGTGACACCCCAGGCCCAAATTTGTGGGTTGTTCACAAAACCAAAAACCGTAAAAATGTCATCTTCCCAGAGCAGGCCCTTTGGTTTAGCCTTTTACCTTTGCACCCAGGTAAATGCACCCACACATATGAGGTATCATTTTTGTCTGGACACCTGTGGGAATGTTGGAATGTAGGACATGTGTTGTTGCCAGCGTGTTTCTGTGGTTTCCTGGTGGCAGATTGCTGAAAATTGTGTTTTACCCCTTCATTTTGGATTTTCTGGGCCTTGTGGGTAATACATGCAAGGGTGATTTGCGAATGTCAGACCTCTTTGGATTCCCACGGGTGTCTTCTTTTCAGAAATGTATGGGGTTCCCTGTTTTCCTTGGTGGCCGCGACACCCTAGGCACAAATCTGCGGGTTGTTCAGTATGCCAAATCCAGTATTTCCCAGGATGTTTGATGCACAAGTGGTTTGCCCTTTTCCCTTTGTGCCCATGTGAGTACACCCACATATGTGAGGTACCATTTTTGTCAGGACACCTGAGTAAATGTGGGAATACAGGATATGGGTTGTTGCCGGTGTGTTTCAGTGGTTTTCTGGAGGCAAATGTGTGAAAATATATTTTTTCCCTCCATTTTGGATTTATCGGGCCTTGTGGGTAATGCATGCTAGGGCGATTTGCGAATGTCAGACCTCTTTGGATTCCTACAGGTGTCTTCTTTTCAGAAATGCATGGAGTTCCCTGTTTTTCTTAGAGGCTGAGACACACCCGGCTCAATCTGTGGATTGTCCACAAAACCAATTACAGTAGAAATGTTGTCTTCCCAGGGCCTTGGGTATACCAATGATTTACCCTCTTCCCTTTGTGTCCAGGTAAGTACATCCACACATGTGAGGTACTTTTGTTGTTGAGACACCTGTGGCAACATGTGAAGGTAGGGCATGTGGTGTTGCTGGAGTGTTTCAGTGGTTTCCTGGGGGCAAATGGCTGAAAAAATGAAATGTCCCTACATTTTGGACTTTGCCAGCCTTGTGGGTAATAAATTATTGGGTGATTTGCAAAATCCAGACCTCTTTGTATTCCTACGGGTACCTTCTTTTCAGAAATGCTTGGGGTTCCCTGTTTTTCTTAGTGGCTGTGACACCCTGGGGCCAAATCTGTGGGTTGTCCACAAAACCAAGTACCATAAAAATGTTGGCTTCCCAGGCCCTTTGGTATACCAGTGGTTTAGCCTTTTCCCCTTGTGTCCATGTTAGTGCACCCACACATGTGAGGTACCGTATTTGTTGGGACACCCGTGGGAATGTGGGAAGGTAAGACATGTGTTGTTGCTGGTGTGTCTAGGTGGTTTACTGGTGGCAAATCTCTGACAAATCTGTTTTTCCCTACATTTTGAACTTTGCCAGGCCTTGTGGGTAATAATTTCAAGGGTAATTCGCAAAAGTCAGACCTCTTTGGATTTCCATGGGTGTCTTCTTTTAAAAAACGCATGGGGTTCCCTGTTTTCCTTAGTGGCTGTGACACCCCATGACATAAAAGTGTTGTCTTCCCAGGCACTTTGGTATACCAGTGGTTTAGCCTTTTCCCTTTGAGCCCATGTAAGTGCACCCACACATGTGAGGTACCGTTTTTGGCCGGAAATCTGTGGAAATGTGGGAAGGCATGACATGTGTTGTTGCCGGTGTGTTTTGGTGGTTTCCTGTTGGCCACTGTCTGAAAGTTGAGTTTTTTTTCCTAGATTTGGGAATTTGTTGGGCCTTATGTGGAATAAATTCTAAGTGTTCTTCCTCCGGATAGTGACAAAGACCCAAGGCTTGTGTCGTAACAACTACTCCAGCCCTCCTAAACAGGTCCAAACAGGCTGCAGCCTGCATCATTGCAGGACTGAAGAAATGTGACCCTATTCCCTCCACCAAGGAGCTACACTGGGTGCCCCTTGAAATTTTCATCACCTACAAGACAGCCGGCACCACCTACAAAGCTATACTGCCCAAGATACAATGAGACTTAATGCTAGAGGCAATTTTCAGTTTAGTGCTAAATTCCTCCCACGTTAGAGCACCCAGCTCTTTTGCTGAACTTTGGGACTTTGTACTTTTAATTCTATGTGTTTTCTGTGTTTCTTTTGCCTTTGGAGTCTGACAAACTCCATAGGCATCATCCTTACATTGTGATACACAGCATCTCCAGTGCAGCAACACAGGGAAGTCTCTTAGAATTCCCAAAGATTGAAATACCTTGTCTTGGATAACTCTGTTTCCAAGAACAGTGTAGTGAAATTGACTTTACTTACATTGTAACATTCTATACCCAGCACAAACTAGCTTGCAATAGAGTGCTGGAGGGGTTACTTAGTAACCCCTTTGTCTAGTTTCTCATGTTACATTTTTATGTTACCCTTTCTACAAATAATGGCGGATGGCAGTGGTTTACTTATTCCTACCATTGTGTGTTTTTACGGTGGGCTGCAATTGCAGGTGCAGTAAGAAACCCATGGGTGCCCATTTCCTCAAAATGGCCCGGTTTTCTTTTTTTGGCATTTCTTGCTGAAAAGGTCCGTCTTGAGATTTACTCTGCACGCCAAAGCAGGTTTGGTCCCTTTGTTCATTTTGTCTTTGGTGGGATTCAAAGATGAAGCCCGCCTCTGGCTCCAGAGTGTTTGGCAGGGGCAGGAAGTGAGTGAGGTGTGCAAAGCCCCCTGTGCCTAATTCCCTTGGTTACAGGAATGCACCCAAAGGTGATTGGCCGGCTGGCTGTCCTTGGAGGACAGCCACCCTGAGTGACAGCTAGCCTGCGAATGAATGTGAGAAACCTGCATAAAAGGCAAGGCTTTTGGCTTGGAAGGCAGAGTCGACCACTGGAGTGAAGGAATCTGAAGAAGAACTTGGAAGAGACACCTGCTGAAACTCCTGGACCGTTGGTTTGACCGGTGAAGCCCTGATGCTGTGCTGAAGCTCCAAATTCACCTCGACTAGAGAAGCCCTGCAAGGAAGACTTCTCCCCTTGGGTTGATGGGACCAATCAACCCCAAATTGAACTCGTCTGGCCATCCTCTCAGAGCTGGCTGTAATTCCATTGCTGCTGCAGGAACCGAAGTGCAAGGGAGAGGAACACCAGACCAAGGGCATCTCTTTTAAGTCAGACCCGAGCTCCAGGAAGATCCTCCAGAATCCCTTGAAGCAGGACAGACCAAGCCTGAGCCACCTCAACAGAATGCTGGACCCCAGATGCGAGGAAAGTCCATAGTGGTACTATTTACGAGAGACACGAGGAGCTGAAACTGTGAAGTGCCACTAATCTGACGTTTGCCCGTTGCTGCCACCGACCTTCCATTCATAGTGAAGGAGTCCCCAGATGTCCTCCCTCTTAGCCCCATGACTGAGAGCCAGTAACAGAGCACCTGCAGACCTACACAGGAACAGAAGTGCAGCTGGATCCAGTTTACCTCTAACCAAAGGTACTGTAAACCTAAGAGGACTTACCTCTTGTTGTGTAGCCTTGCTAGTTCTCAGTTGAGACTTGTCTTGGTTGCCCTTGCAGAATTGCTTGCAGCTTTGCCCCTCACAAGCCTCCCAGCTTGTGGCCCTTCAAGTGAATCTTATTTCTACAAACATTTCTAAAAACATTGTGCAAGACTTTTACTTACCTGCAAGAACATCTTCAGCTCCTCCAGACTTTGCTCAACTAACATTGACTGTCCTGACTCCCTGAGAGACTCGTATTACCTCTGACTTTGTGCTTTTGTCTTTCCCCCAGGAAAGGGTTAATTTACTTTGTATTGGAATGTTAAAAAGTACTTACCAGTTTATGAATTATTTGATAACCTTTGCTGTATTCCCATCTCTAATCCTTTGAACCAAACTCAGTATTGCTCTAAATGTACCAGTGATAAATCAATGTTGTCCTAGCTATTTAAATCATCTGAGGGTGTAGGAGGAGACTGTGTGCCATACCCAATGGGTATGATCTTATTTAGAGACACAGAGTGTTTTTGAAGTATATCTTTAGTGTTACATGTGTTGCTCGCTTCTGAAGAAGGCTTATATAACTGTTAAATAAAGTAATAATTGTGTAATTAAGAAACCTTGAGTCTAAGTGTTTATTTGAATAATTGTCATTTTGAAATTCTGTGTTACAACCTTACAGCCCACATTGACCCCTTTTGACATAAAGAACAAAGGAGGTCCCAGTCTCTCTGCGCCAAGGAATTCGAACTTATTAAAGGTGTGGAAAAAAGCCTGACATGTGTTTCAAGCTGCGTACAGCTCTTCATCAGAGGCTTGAATTACAGCAATTAGTCGTCACAATTAAACGTAGGACAATGCCAGGCTAATTCTCAAACTGCCTCGCTATTGCAGAAGGCACGGCGATCGTAAGTTTGTGTCTGCTCAGAATTCCATCGCACCTTTTGACATAAGCCTGGCTGCTCAGGACAAGGCTGGTGCAGTCTCCCACAGGGTACTGCATGCAATCTTTCCTAAAACTTAGCCTAAATGATCACTGTCTCAGGAAGTCAGTGGAAACCCACGAGCCAAAACATCACCTGACTGGAATCCAAGAAGGAGCAGGCAAGCCAACAAGTAGTTTCCTGCTATAGACCCACACTGTGGAAAAGCCTTCCTGCTAGCATCAGGCTGGCCCCTTCCCTGCTATGATTCAGGAAGACATGGTCACCCTGCTACACACAGGATAATGCAAGTAGGAAGGCACAGCACAAAATGAAAGCAGTAACTAACACTTGTGAGGACTGCCCTAGCCACCCAATGAGTGGCTGACACCAATATACAGGTGGAGTGGCCACCCAATTTCCTAATAAGAATAAAGCTCACTATACACATCTGCACTGAAACCTTAGCCCTCTTGTGTGCTGTGCTATGCATAAACCGCAAGCAATGACTCACCAGCCTCCCATCACCATGTGTACCTGCAACCAGTTAGCTGGACCCACTCACCTGAGGCCAACACAAAAAAAAATCACCCCACACAGTGACACCATCACCACCCACCACACCTCCACTGCCTTCCCCCCTTAGTGCCATGCTGTCACGGACTACGCCCCACTTGCCCCTTTGAAGAGGGGGTCCCTGGAATAGCCCTCATGTCCCCTATCCAACTGTCAACCCACAGAATGAAGCATGAAAGATGTAACTCGCTGTTTGGATCAGCACGGACTGCACCAATGTATCCTACATATGCAAAGAGATATTCTCTCAGAAGACCATTCAAGCCAGACCCAATTGATGGATTTGAGGAAACAGGTGTCCCCTCAATAGATCAAGCTGCTGACTGATAAAAGTCAAACCGTGATGACATCACTAGTGACAGCACGATGTAGCAGTGTTAGTCATGAAGCATATGTGCACTCATGCATGATTATACACAAACACACACAAGTATACATGAAGAACATGCTTATACCTTCTGTAGATAGAGGACAGCTACATTTGCATACTGCCAAAGCTTTTCTTTTTCTTTAGCTAAATGCTGAAATGCAAGAAAGCCAAACATACGTGGATCAAGCTTGCAACTGCTTTACTAGTCATAAGGAACTACAGGAACATATAAAGAACCTATAGGGCTCTATCTTGACTAATCTCTAAGAAGATATTAGAACACATGGGGAAACCATAGAATGACTGTAGTGAATATGCATGTGACTGCAGGCCTCAAATACATGGAGGGAGAGATACAGGCTCTGCAGAACGAAGCACAAGGGACAGTGTTCACCGTCAAAGACGGGGGGGTGGAAAATTACTGATTCCAAAGGCAGTGAGCCACCTGCAAGAATTCACAATAAAATCCTTGTAAATACACACAGGAAAGCTTAATCTTGTGGTCTCCACACACGTTGACCAAGCAGGGTCGAACAATGGTCATTTATTTGCAGTGAGAACCGAAGCAGTCCTAAGCGATGCCAAGGAGATTGAAACATGTGTTGTCCTCATAAACATGCAACCTGAAGGCACTCTCTCAGACTAAGTGATCAAAGCAGTCGCAACAATGGGGACACATAGGCCTTCCCATTACCTAGAAAATGTACATCGAGTGAAGTGAACAGAACAGGGTCCCAGGATTGGGAGGACCACCTTTAGCCAATCCAGACCCTCTGATTATGGGGTGGTGTAGAATGTTGCACAGGCCAATGGTCTTCGGGCTACCATGCAACAATGTAATAGATCTTTTTTAGGGAAGTCTCAGGTGTAGCCACCTGACATGCTAGTCCAATGAAGATTTGAATGTATGCTGGCCCTATAGGTAATAGACTAAAGTTACCCAATTGGGAAACCTCTTAGGATTTTGGGATGGATTTGATGTTTTGTGACATCACCGGGGTAAAAAACTGGGTAACAACCTCTCAGGAGTTGTGATTGCTGGAATTTTGTGATTTCCTGTATGATCCCTGTTGATTGGAGAATAAATACAATAGAACTTTGCCCCATGGCTGAGTCTTCCGTTTTTGCCATGGGAAGTTTTGATGGGCCTTATATACTCAACTGACTTGTGATATCATTGATGCAAGCCCCTCAGTCCTCTGGCAAATTACACCTTGTTCTGGTGAGGTGTCATGTGATACTTCAGATCCAACTGTAGTCAGAATGACACTAAGTTAGCTCCCGAATCGAGAACACTGAGAGTTTGGGAACCCAGGATTCCCTCAGAAGGGACAAGACTTAACATGGACTAATGAGCTTGAAACTGAAGGGAGTGTTGAGGTGCCTTGAGCAGCTGTCAACAGGTGTAGTAGATGCTGGGGAACCATCAATGGCAACGGGAAACAGTACCTGGCCTATGGTATGTTTGTGGTGACCGGGGCAGGACATCCACCTTGTTATGGTTGGACAGATAGGGCAGTCGTCACATGGCCTGTCATTCTGTGAAGAGTGTGAAGTTGTCTGGGGAGGGAAACCCCATACAGAGCCAAAGCACCAGGAGTGGAAAGCCAGAATTGGTAGTCAAACTATGAAAAGTTGAATGAACCGGATATGGTGTAGCAGGGCTTGACAAATTGAAAAAATACAAGCAATGACTCACCCGCCTCCCAACCCCGTGTGTGCCCACACCCATGCATCTGGACCTGCTCACCTCATGCCAATGGAATGAAAATCACCTGACACAGTGATAACCTTCCTATCACCAATGACACCACAACCTGTGCCACCCTTTGTGACTTGAACTTACCTGCACAAGGTACCCACCTGTCTCGCATCCACAGTATTTCACCTGAAATAACATTCTTAGCTTGCATAGACGTGCACTGCATAAAAGTAAACAAACAGGACAGCCTTGATGTCTCCCTTATGGAAGAAGGAATCTTGATTGCCATGGTCCACCGTGTGTCAACGGAAGGAAGGCCAAATCACAGAGCGTGACCAACAATGTGAATACAACATTATTAAAAGACAATGACAGAGTAATTACTGGCAGTGAAGCAAACTCATTTCCACCACAGCACGACATGCACTCTGGACACAGGGATTAGTCTGCCCTGGGATGCGGATACAAGCTGGGATATTGAGTGCAGGCATACAAGTTGTGCACACCCACCATGGGGTGGCAAGGGTGGATTTGGGTCACCCTTGAATGCAATGGAGGGAAAAGGACACCAAGTGAGGAGGCAAACGTCTGGGTAGTGGAAGTACAAGTGCCTGAGCTGATGTGAAGGATGAAAGAGTGCAAGATGGAGAGAAGAGGTAGAGTGATGAATGTGCAACTGCAGAGCGGAGAGAGAGAGAGAGAGAGAGAGAGAGAGAGAGAGAGAGAGGAATTGTGGAGCAAGGAGGAGTCTAGCTGGTAGGGAGATGAGGAGAGAGATGGGGCTGTAATAGTGGGTGAGGGCTGAGAGAAGGGGGTGAAGAGAGGCAGACATAGGCAGAAAGATAGGAAAAGAACACACCAGGGGCAGAGCGCATGGAAGGCAAATAGATGGGAAAATAGCACAGGTTTGAGTGAAGAAGTAAAATAAGGGGTGAGGGTAAAGGGCAGACTGGGAAACAAAGGCCACATGTGAAAGGGCAATCCTCAGCATAGCATGACAAAAACAACATGCACAACACACCGTGGCATGCAAACCAGAAAGAGAACCATGTTCGCAACATCCACGCCAATAAGTCCCTCAACCAAGATTCCAGACTCTGCACCACCCACCAACCCCCCCCCCCCCAGTTGGAGATCACAATTCCTGGAAAGGACATCACTCCCCAGCTGTTGACTCCCACTCCAACAGATCACACACCCTGGACGAGCCATTCCCAGGAAACCCATCCAGGGTAAACAGATGAACACAAGCTGTGGGGAGGGGATGATGTAGTATATACAAGTTCCCACAACATACATACACATACAGTGCAGTCACCCACATTGCTTGATTACAACAAATAGTTATGGAAACATAAGGCATGCAATACATTCAGGAGTATAGAACATAAAGAAAACCAAAATCAAACAATTGGGAAAACAGGTAAAGGCTGTCAGGAATCCACATGTGCAAACTAGTACAGACCTAGATGCACCAAGTTTGCCGCACCTGCACTGGGGATTGAATGGAGACATATGGGCACATCTGCATTACCAGAAGCAATGTCATGAAGAGGAGCAGCTGAGGTCTTGTTGATCTGTGAATGGATGTGTGTGTAAGACATGTAGTCACAGCAGGGCAGGTCATGTGAGGGGATAAGGTTGTGGAGTGGGCTCTGGCACAGGTCAAAGAGTAGGGTGGACACGGAATACTCCTGCAGGGCCCTGTACAAAACATGTGTGGGAAAAGGGTGGAAGCCCTCAGAATGGTCAATGAGGCAAGAGGTGAAAAATCAGAATGTAGAGTCCCAATGTCCAGAGAATAGAGGAAGAGGCTGTTAGAAATTGCCAACTACTGCCAATGGCTCAAGTGGCATTAGAGCCGTATATACTCCAGACTCTGCTGTACTTTGTGGAAGTGAAACCTGAAAACCAATATACATGCATGGATGTGTACAATCACACGTCTGCACAGACCTTCACCATCATGAAAGCACATGAACTGTGAAAGTCCAATGTGTGCAACTGCATGTAGATAATGGGCCTCACCTGGAGTCTGGCTGTATCCCGGCAGTAATGCCACCAGGATACCGTCAGCGCAAATAGCGTTACCGCTACTCGGTCTGGCGCAATTAGCGATGAATCACAAGTAGCAGCACTGCACAGCAAGAAGTTCTCATTCCCCATTGGGTCCATTGAACCCAATGAAGTTGAGAGGCACTGTTACTGCCAGCAGTCATTGCACCAGCGTTCACAGTGACAAAAATGGCCGAAAAAGGGGATGAGGGGACATTTTTACCTCCAGAACAAAAAGCTGGAGGTAAAACTCCCACTTACTGCCCAACTCATGATTGGGCCATCCCTTGAATGTGGCAGTAATATCATTACTGCCGCATTTAAGGGCTAAAGCACAACACATGCTGATGCCCAATGTGCTGCACATCGAAACAGACATTAACATGATTGACAGTGCACATCCTTACCTGCTGACAGAGCTGCCCTCATGTGATTCCCACATCACCTCCACCGGTAATTGTTCCTCCTCATATGTCAATGGACGGCCAGTGTCAGCAGAGGCATGGAACTAGGAGGTGAGAGGGTGCTGGGTGGACCTCTCATGGAGTGCAGTTATTGGATGTTTCAGGATGCCTGCAACAACATAGGACATTGCATTTAACCAGCCATAGGAGTAAATCATGCATACTGCACCTATGTTCCAAAAGGCATTTGACTGATCGTCACCTGCACATGTGATCCTGTTGCAATCAAGTGAAGCATGGCAGTTCACACCACTGTGCATGGCTGCAGGCCCACTACTATACTCATACATCCCTTGAGAGGGCAACAACACATCTCTCAAGGTAGGAAAATAAATAAGGCCACAGGGGTAATAAAAAAAAGAAAATGCGCCCATCCTGGAAAGGGGTATAAAAAAATGAGAACAATGTGTCCATCCTGAACAGGGTATTAGCGGGGGGAAAATCAGACCACCCTTGTAGAGGAGCAGCTGTGTACATATGCAGGAGACCCGATCCTCCTACATCTCCTATATTGGAGACATGAGATTGTGCCTTGGCTAGCACCAGCGATTGTACCAATACCGTAGCGAGTATTTGTAAGAAGATACCAATTGAGATAACCCTATCGAATTTTGCCTAAAATTGATGACATACTGCAGGAGGAACTCCCTGAAGGAATATGAGAAAGAGTTGAGATATTGACAGAAGATAATGTATAGATCCTGAAGAAACTAATGACAAAGTAAACAATTTAGTGAACTCTCAAGTGTAAAAGAAGAGGATTACACGTTCGCAAAATGTTGCAGAAAACAAAAATTCAATGAATGTACAGATGCTGAAATGCAAGGTAGATCAAGTCATCATAGAAGCTAGCTATGGGTAGTGAATATACTGCAGGCGAAGCCACCATTGTACAGAAACTCAACATTGGTATCATGAATCACGTAAACCAGAAACATGAAGGGAGAGTGTAAAACAGTGTTGCAGCAAGAATAATAGGCCCATGGAGCAGTGTGGCGAGGATGTCTGGCCTGAAGCCAAGATTCTAGAAATCGAGTATCTACTCTGAAGAAGAACAAGTGTGTGGAGGATGAATCTTCTCACATTAAGGTGCAAGAAAGAACATGAAGGATGCCAAGTTTTAATTAATTTACAGCATTTTAAAGCTGAAAAATGGTCCAGATCGTGGTCTCCTGTCACGTGAGCCAAAAATGCAAGTAGAGCATGAACTTGAAGTTCCAGATACAATAGCGAGTGCCCTCACTCCCATGCATTCCCAAAGATGAGAATACTCTACAAGGCCAAGTACAAAGACAATTTCATGGCAGAAAGCATGGGTGATGAGAGATGTTGGGCTAATTGGCTGGTGAGGTAGCTTCATGTCCTATCTCCCTGCACCTGGGTCTGAGCTTACGTGCTTCTAAATGCACTGAATGTTCTACACATGGCACTAGCTTGCCAACCAATTATATTAGTCCATATAATGAAGGACCTTATAGTTTGAAGACCAATGATAAACTGTGATTATAATATTTCTGAAATGACATGTTTTTAGAGATAGGCATGAGTTGTCCTCCTGATAACAGGCAGTCAATAACAATCCTAGCTCCTATAGAGATCTATACTTAGATGTTTCCCTTATCCAATCCCCACCCTTGAGAGGTTTTTCACTATTGCCACATAGTATGATGTCACTCTGATGCATTATTTAGTATAAGGATCATATTTTGCGTGGAGATCATTAAGAGCCTGAGCGTACGTCTATTGATGTTTGGTGTAATCTCCTTGTTTTAGATACTTGTTGATAACACAGAACTTGCTATATACTTGAGTTTGTCCGGTTATTTGGACTCTGAATTATTCTGGTGTAATCCCATCCATTACCATATGCATGTTCAAAAGGGTCATAAGCTCATGTAATAGCAGCGTGGATGGTTTCATATCCAAACGAGTTTAGCTCCAGAGTTTTGGACGATCGGGCATCCTCTGTCGTTAGCTGGGAGATTGTGGAATTTCCTGTGGAGAGCGGCCAATAGAAATAAACTTGGAAGAAGAACCGAGATGGTGGGAAGGTCCCTCTTTGAAGAAATCACTGCTCTGTTTCCATGGGCGCTCCGCGGATGGAAGGCGAAGTGGTCGGATTGGAGGAGGAGTCGATAACTAAGGCCTCGATTTGATTAACAGATGTAAGTAGACCAAGGGAACTAGCAATATAAAGGGGCAGGAATGTGATATTTTGAGTAAAAGGACATTTTGTGTAGATTAAGGAATGCCTAAGTAATCCTATTTCAAGGGAAATACAAAAGGACCTCTCAAAACTCCAACAGGAGTATTGAGAAAGGGAATACGCACTGTCAGGACTCTGAAAGGTGATGTCGCAAACCCTGCATAGGGTAAAATAAGTAGAGGCATGAGAAGTATACCTCTTATTATAAACGGTTATAAACAAGGGAATGTGATCATGGGGGCTATTAGTGTGTATTGTGTTATTGTTTTAAGTATTATTTGTTGTATAATGTTTTAAGAAATAACAAGTGGTAAAAGTCAGATGACATGTTTATGCTATAGGCACGAGGTGGATCATTTTCAAAAGCAGTATTGCAACACATGACCACAAACGCACATGCTACGTACATGGGAAAGAAATTAGAGAGAAGGCTGGCAGTTTTAGAACTTTGGAAAATGTACCAAGAGGAGAAGGAAGACCCAGTACAGAAGGAATAGATGCTTAATCAGCATACAGGAGAGGGTGTTGAGCTCTAAACTCCTCTTACCTTGCTTGGGATTAAGAGTGTAACTACAGAAGAGATAGGAGTTTATCCTTTAAAGGAAATGAAAGCAGTGGCGGGGTATAGTAACCTAATATATGAACTTCCCACTTAAAGTATCGATGAAAGTCCAGAAGAGAGCAAAGGGAGAAAGATGCCCACAAGTTCATATGACATAAGGAAGAGAGAGTCGAGAGATCAACTATATCGACAGATATAGACTGAGAAATGAAGAGGTGGAAAACAGAAAATGATAGGACTGATGAGGTCATTCACATACATAGCAAATGGATGGACAGAAACTACTCATGTTAGATGGGGAAAAGCATCGAGGAGGTTAGGCAGAGAGAGGACAAAGACAAGCAAGAAAAGAAGGGCCGAGAATGAGAAACGCAGTTAAGCGAGCACGAGCAAGATAGATAAAGCAGGGACAGACAGGAACAGATATAAAAAGAAGAACAAGAAAAGGACAAAAAGCATGCAGAGGAACAAAGGAAGTATGACAAAAGACAAAGAGAACTAGAAGAAAGAGATAGGAGAGAAAGAAAGAGAGAGGAAGAAGAAGAGCAAAGGGTGAAGTACAAAAGATTACAGAGAAGAGAAGAAGAAGAATGGAGGCAGGAAGTGAGAAGGGAGGAACAAAGGCAAGAGCAAGAGAGGGTAAGAAGGGATGCGAGAAAGCAAAGGGAAGTGTACAAAGAGATAAAACAGAATAGAAGGCAGCAAGGTCTGGATTCCAATCTCATTCCTAAGGAATGAATGAGGCAGAGTGAAGAAATCCAAAGGGAGAGAACAAAAGAGGTTCTTCTGATAAAGAAAGTAGTACTAGACACACCTAGAGTGGCACTAGAAGAGGAAAGATATGATGCGCAAGGTATTGGAGAAAGGATTGATAAAATATATCAGTAACTAAGACAGGATAGCGAGTATGGAACTAGAGGGGGCGGTAGTCGATCCCTGGTACCTCCACTACAAAATGAAGAGGAAAACATGTTCAGTTATGAATGCTGAGCACTGTCTTTGAGCAGATTACATTTAGATAGAGGCTAAGGTGATGATCGTCACACTAGTTGTGGTTTAGCAATGTCAGACGAGGAAAGAAAGTCAGGTTGTGAGACAGGAGGAGAGGGTGTGTGCGCCCCCCCCCCCGGGAAGCCATCAGATGGATACAGAAGTAAGATGGTCAGATCTGGAACACCCTAAGGAAAGAACACCAGATCCCATATGATATCCTGAGCTTCCCTGAAGATGATCATGTAGTGAGAAAGGAGAGTCCCCACTGCATGTGAGTAGGTTAAGGTCATTACAAGCAAGAAGACGAATAGGGACGATTACCCCTGCCATAGATGGACGACTAGTGGGATCCGACTATGGGATGGTGTTCTCACAGTTCCCCTTGTTAGAAAAGGGGGAGCAAGACCGGAATACATTCTATGGCCACAGATGGATAAGGATAACTTAAAATGCAAGCTCCCTAGTTTGACTTCGGGGGCTGAGAAATGGATATGCGAATTAGAGAAAATTACAGGAAGGAACATGCTAGCCATAGGAGACATAAAAGGTCTATTGGCAGCTATTCTTGGAGAGAGAGCTAATGATATTTGGAGATGAGCGGATAATACAGGTGTGACAGCACAAAACACAGTGCATGATGGAGTTCCATTTAATAACTGCAGGGCAGATGTTTGAAGGGCCCTCAAGGTAC
Organism: Ambystoma mexicanum; assembly: GCF_040938575.1. Taxonomy (NCBI): domain Eukaryota; kingdom Metazoa; phylum Chordata; class Amphibia; order Caudata; family Ambystomatidae; genus Ambystoma; species Ambystoma mexicanum. Next base: position 932,146,500 of record NC_090941.1, read on the forward strand.
AGTATCCTGATACATCCGATATGGGTGCAATTATAACACGTCAAATGAAGGAAGATGAAGACCTGATTGCTTATATTCAGGATATTCAAGAGATGGCAGCTTGAAATGAGTGAGCCTTGTGTAAAAACAGTAGCACTATTTTATCATGGTTTGTGTCAGGGATTGCCAGAACCAGTACAGAGACACATTAAAAAACATGTAGGTATGGATGCAAAGCTATTGGCTGAGATTCAGTTAACAATTGAACATCATTGTCAGTTGCTACAAAAGAAGAATTAAAAAAAGGATGAGAATATAAAGATTGAGGAAGCCAAGGTAGCTCAGAAAAAATAACCAAAGTTTGCCATAGCAGAGGCAGTATTGACAAGTCGAGAAGGTGTAGCAATGCAAGAAGAAATGGGTACCTCACAGGTGAATAATGCACGCCTGATGGATAAATGTGCGTAAGGCTTTTGGCCACGAGGTAGAGGTGTAGGTTTTAGAGGAAGAGGAGGCAGATTCCAGAACACACAGGGTGGATTTCAGAACCCTCAGAATGAGCATCAGAATACTCAGAGAGGAAATAACCAAGGAGGGTTTGCCAGGGGGCAAGTATTTTGGAATTGTGGAATGGGCATATTGCGTGCATATGTAGGAGTGCAACAGAATGGACAACCTCAAAGAGGGGGGATAGCTTATCCACCACCATAGAGCACACAAACATGAGAGGGGTTTACCCAGGATCACACAAGTTATCAAGCACAGGTGCCACATGTACAACAAGCACAACAGCAGGGACTGATGCAAATGGACCCACCTCAAGGGCATTCGCGACCAGCATCTAGGCAAACATAACAAAATACGAATACACAACACATACTGACACCTAGCATAGGGGATGTCACTTTGGTAGGAGGAAATCCTTTAACAGGGGCACGGATGAGTTTACACCCTCAATAGGACAGCTCATAGGGTGACGTTATGTGTTCAGTACTATCTGTGACACCATACCCCCAAGAGGATCCAAGGGTCATTGTGACGGTAGGAGGCAAATCCGTTTCTCTTCTTGTAGACACAGGAGACTCACTCTTGTATACAGGAGGGAAAATATCCAATGTCAGGTATTGCCGTGAATGCTCAAGGGTTCTCTGGAGCTACACATTCAGTTACTTTTACTGATAGATTGCCTGTTTCTATAGGAGAATATGACATGTCAGTCCCCTTGTAATATTCATGACAGACGCCAGTTAATATCTTAGGAAGAGATTTGATGACAAAACTCAACATGATAATTTCATTCACTGATCAGGGAATAGTGTGCTTCACTCCAGGAATATACTATTTACACTTAGGAGAGTTTATACTGTCATTCACAGGGGAAGTGGCTCTACGAGGAGTGCCGGTAAATACAGAAGTCTTCCTGTATGGCAACCTGGGCTCAAAGGGAAGTGGGTGATGGTCCTGAATGAATTCTTATTTAGACCACAAATCCTTATGGATGAGGAAGGCGGACAGACTATTCTGATAGAACTGGAAGCAGCTATAGTACAAGTAAAGATGGCAATGCTTGATGGGGTGGATGAAGAAGGCAGATCATGGAAAATGGTGATAAGTCTTGAAGAGGGATACAGATTGACTGATATAACAGATGAAGCTATGTTCAGAGAAGAACGTATCAATGACGAGGTAGTTTGTTTGTTTGTTTGTTTGTTTGTTTGTTTGTTTGTTTGTTTATTTGATATGGCACAGCCGAGACCCGAAGGTAGTTGGGCGCAAGCATTACAAGGATATTTATCAGCTTAGTTACATATTGATATAAATATACAGGATTTACATGCACAGTATTTATATACAAAACAGGATTACATACAGGTTATAATACAGGCAGAGTCATCAGTTCAGTTGATTACCTTAGGCGATCAGGTTACTGAGAGCAGTAGGTAGAGTATCTACTGGTGGTAGGATGGCATGTAGGCAGTTAGTGGGAGGTATGGTGCCCTGTCTGGGTAGGGGAGATAACCCTAGCACTGGGTTTAGGCATTATTGGACCATAACCATGCTAGAAGTTTTCGCCTGAATGAGGGGTAGGGTTGGTCGGTTCTGAGCTCAAGTGGGAGTTTGTTCCAGGACTGGGCAGCCATAACTGGGAAGCTGGAGCCGCCGGCTGTGTTCAGTTTGTATCTAGGAATCTCACGGGTGAAGGTGTTGGCTGATCTCATGGGCTTGTTAGAGGTTTTCCTGTTGATTCTCTCTGTAAGATATGGGGGCGCAGTATTATTTAGACATTTGGATGTCAGGGATAGTGTTTTGAGGAGGACTCTGTCTTTTATGTTGAGCCAGTGAACATTTCTCCTGAATGCAGAGATATGATCTCTGTTAGGAGTATTGAGAGCTGCTCTTAGGGCATTGTTTTGGAGTCTTTGTAGTTTGTCTATGATGTATTTATTGGAACCCGCATAGAGTGTGTTGCAATAGTCCAGTCTCGATAGTATGAGTGCGTTGGCTAGGGTGATGCGATTGGTTTCAGAGAGGAATGGTCGGCAGGCTCGGATCAATTTGCAGGTGTAAGCTGTGGAGGATGCTAGTGAGTTGACTTGCTTCTTGAGTGAAAGTGCAGAGTCGAGATAGAAGCCAAGTGTTTTGACAGCAGGTACCACTTTAATGTCATTGTTGTCGATATTGAAGGTGGCGTAGTTGGGGTAGAGTTTTTTTATGGCCATCTCGGAGCCCAGGATTAGGAGTTCAGTTTTATCGTCATTCAGGCAGATGCCATGGGATGCCATCCATGCCTGAATGAGGTGGTATATCTTATTTACTAAGGCTGAGTCCTCCAGGAAGTTGCCCGAAAGGGGGATGAGGATCTGGGTGTCATCAGCGTAATTAGTGTAGAAGACACCCAGTCTGTCCAACTTGTCGAACAGGGGCTTAGTAAATATTTCATACATGGTGGGGGGGACGCAGGATCCCTGAGGTACCCCAGAGGAGACTTGAATGGGGTCTGCGGCTGCGAGAGGGGAGAAGACTCTCATAGTGCGATTTGCTAAGAAGGATTGAACCCAGGTTATGGCATCACTTGAAAAATGAGCAGCTGACCTGAGGTGGTTACATAAGACTGTGTCATCCACTAGGTCGAAAGCCGCTGATAGGTCAAGGAGGAGTAGCATAGCTGAGTTCCTTTTGTCCTTTAGTTCGTCAATTTGGGTCTTGAGGTCTATCAGGGCTGTTTCTGTGGCATGGACGGGGCGGAAGCCGGATTGGCGAGTACCTAGCAGGTTGTTGGCTTCTAGGTGGTCCTGTATTTGTAGGTACGCTGCTCTGTCGAGGATTTTGAGAAGGAAGGGGACTGTAGTGATGGGTCTATAATTTGTTGGGATGGAGGGGTCTAGAGTTTGTTTTTTGACCAGTGGGAGTACCCAGGAGTGCTTGAGGTTGTTTGGCACTAGGTTGATTGTGAATGAGGCATTAATGAGCTTAGTGATGAAGGGAGCTAGATCTCTGGCTGCATTCTTTATGATTTGGGGTGGGCAGCTATCACCTTTGCAGTTGGAGGGTTTGAGAGAGAGAATTATTTTTTCTGTTTCAATAATAGAGACTGTCCTGAAGCTGAATGGGTTAGAGGAATTGGTTGCCGTTGGGGAATAGTCTCTATTCGGAGGAGCAGGGACTCTTTCGTTTTTTTGCAATTTTGACCAGGAGGGAGGTAATTTTATTCGATAGGGCATTTTGAATTTCAGTACACCATGGCTTATTCTTGGGAGTGTTATCCACCTGTGTTATGGGAGATTCCATTTCACGGAGGATAGTGAAGAGCTGCTCGGTGTTTGATTTGGCCTTAGATATTCTATTGTTGAAAGTGTCAATTATTTCTTTTTTGTACAGTTTGGAGAGGTTACTTAGTCTTAGCTTGTTTTCCTCTGTGGGACAGTGATTCCGAGTGGATTGTAGTTTCCGTATTTGTGCCCTTAGTTCCTTCAGTTGGGGTGTGAACCACGCATTGAGGTGGGCTTTCTGTTTGCTTTTACGCGTTTTGATCGGTGCAATAGTGTCTAAAGCTTTGGTCATGGTGCGGTTGTAGGTTTCGACTTGAGAGGTGGGGTCGGTATTGTTGGGTGTTATTGAAGTCCGGGAGGAGATGTTGTAGTAGCTTTTCTGCTGTAATGTCCTTTTTGCTCCTAGTCGGGAGGGAAGGTGTCATGTCTATGGTATTAGGGTGGATGAGGTCAAGGGATGCGGAGAAGGTGACTAGGGAGTGGTCGGTCCACGATTGTGGTATGGTGTTAGTGATAGTAATGTTGCAGTTTAAGTCAGCAACCCAGTCTATGGTCCTTCCTTTGATATGTGTAGGAGAGGTGACATTTTGTGTCAGGCCATGATCCTTTAGAATAGTAGTAACCAAGTGAGCATGTTTGTCATTGTTATCATTAAATCCTAGATTGAGGTCTCCCATAAGCAGAGTTTGCGAATGGTCTTTGGTATTATTGGCTAGGATGCAATTTAAGTCATCTTCGAAGGAGCCAAGTGGCCCCGTAGGTCTATAGACCACATGTATGGTTAAAGTCTGGTTGTGGGATAGTTGGAGTTTGGCAGTGAGGGTCTTGCAGGATTGGTTGGCTGGAGCATTGGCAAGCCTGAGAGCTGCATTGGTTTTATGGATAAAGGCTATGCCGCCGCCCGTAGCGTTGGGTCTGTCTGCTCTGAGTATCTGATATCCATCTGGTACAACTAACATGAGGGCAGGTCCTGAAGCCTCATGGAGCCATGTTTCTTTTATGGCCATTAGGTCCAGGTTCCGTTGGTGAGTGTGTCAGCGATCTTGGTGGTGTGGGCCACCATGGATCTGGCATTAATTAGTGACCCAGATAGTGATATGGTGCTCATGTTTTTGGTTTTAGGGGAAGGTGTGGTGGTAGATACGTTAGCTCTCAGAGTGATTTTGGGAGTGTTTTTTATGAGTATTACATATTGGTTAAAGATCGAGAAAAGAGAAATCCCACTGCGAATGGTGAAAACGCGACAACAACCTGCATTTTTTCAGGAAGACCTAAAAAGAGTGCCAATAGTACTTTGGACTACAGAATAGGAGAGGTTGAAATAAAACTAAAGCCATGAGCAATTTTACCCCAAGCAAAACAGTACCCTATGTCTGTGTATGGGAGGAAAGGTATTTTATGGCCCCCTCCCCTCCATTTCTCCCAAGCATTCAGACTATGATTCGCCGAGCAGCCACCCATGCGCCAATGGCCAGGGATGCAGGATGACTGTGGACTGAAACTTGTGGCTGCAATGCTCATCTGTTTGGATGGTACCAGACTCCATTTTGTGATGCACTCAAGACTCCATTTTGAAGATGATAGTTTAGGCTTCATTTGCACATGCAGTCTGCAGGGCTGCAGCTCTCCCCGTCTGACTGCACACAGCGAGCCCAGCGCTTCCCTCACCCTCCTCCCGTTGGCGGCTCTGCTGCAGGCCTGTTCTCACGGGAGACTAGGCCGAACAAGCTACATTACAAACACTGTATTGTTCACTTTCCGCAGTCCATCATTGACCTGCAGATGACTGGGCTGAAGCTGGGGTCTGAAAACAAGCTGCCTCCATAAAACGTATCCTGTCCTCTCGCAGCCCCCCACATTCATGACATATGCTGTGGATAACCCCAAACCCTGTTCCGCGTTTGAAGTGCCAGACATGTATGCCAAGATCGTGTGCCACCCTGTTTCACCAATGCGGCTAAGCCATTTGAAGGGATGATAAATTTGCTTCGAGTCCATGAGATTGACTGTACATATTGAAATAAGATGTCCCTCACCCATCCCAGATCGCACACCAAACCATAAAGTGTATGATTAGGCCTTTCATTACTATTCAAGGATTACTGTTGCTGCACAATACACAAAGTAATGTACGTTATTCATATATACACAATGATGTCCTAATATTGTATGATTTCAAATGTATTAAATTAAGTATTGTTGACATAATGTCATGATTAATGCATTTTTATTGCGGGTGAACATTTATAATATATGCTATATATTTGTGATGTATGATAAAGGTAGTGAGTTGAAAGCAGATATTTGTATATATTTAAAATATGAAAAGTCACATTTTTGTAATTTGATAGTACCTTTCGTCTAACAGTTTGGCCTCTGTGGTTTATGGTTTGAAACTAGCAGCTTATTACCTCAATCCAATGGAATTACGATCTAGGGCTCACTTGAATTATTGAAAGGGATGCCCTATTGGTACATCTCCTACCTTGAGTAAACGCATTTGTTTCTTTTATTGCACATGCCAATATGTATGATTGGCTGGGTGTCTACACTTGAAAATTGCGAGTTTGAAAATTGTGCGCAATGCAGCAATGTATCTGACCGCCTTTTGAAAAATAGTTCTCTAGTGATTGCCACCTTAATGTTAACAGTTTCTTTCAGCTGTTTATACTGTGCATATTGCCAGGATCACACAGTGTTTATCTAAATTATTGTCTCTTGGTGTAGGGCTCTTACATGTAGAAATCATTGTATATCAATGATAATGTTGATGGTGTAACATGGCTAAAAGTGCGAATGCGCAATTTCATTGTTTAATGTAACTTTCTTGCAATTAGCTATTTGTAGCTGCCAGTACCAGACAGAATAACAATAGAGGCCTGCTCTATATTTAGGGTCTTTACGTATATGGTGCTAGTGCTAACTAGCTTGCTCAAATATCCGTGTGGTTCCTCTTATGTTATACATTATACACTGTCAAACACTAGTGCCCTAAACTGCATTCTGATACATACTTGAGTTCCTGGTAGGCCTGGTTTGGCAAATCCAAACGTTGGTGGCTGGAAGGCTTTAGATAAATTGAAACAATCGGCTTTCTGGGCAATGCCCAGTTCCATGGTCTAGTTGGGGCTGTTTTTGCAGAACGGTATGGTCATTCGATATCACTGGCCCAATGTTATTTAAAACTCAAATTTTCTTCTAAGCGCAGCCCCATGTACACAAGTTTATTGCAAACGATGTATATTATCATGCACAAATATGGGTGATGTTTTGTACCATTTCCCATTTTCCCACCCCAGTGACACCTTGTGGGCGAGGGTTGTGGTGGTGCCCTCTCTATTCTATTCTATCCTATGGAGGCAGCCATGTAGAGGTATGAATGTTTTATACCAGAAATATGATCTTGTGGTTTATTTCTTAATAATGGTCTACATAAGCCATATAAGCGAGGCTTTAGGATCATTTTGATCACTTGCACGATGTGGGATATCTGGATGGTTGAGTTGGATAAAGTGAATATAGGTTCCTTTTTTGAATAGTATGATTTCGTTTTTGTAAGTTGTTAATGGATTTGTAGGGTGTGAGTAGGAGTGTTGGGGTTGGGCTTTTTTGTATTCTCAACTTTATAGTGTTTCTTCTGAACACTACACTAACGTGCTACTTTGTTGTTTCGACTTTATAGTGAGCCATCTATTTGTGACCTACAGTATCTGTCTCCCTTATGCCCTCTTGGGGCTCGGGTTTCCGTCTTTTTTTCTTTCCTCTTTACTCTATATACTTTTTCTATTTTTCCAAATTAAACATAATAATGTTTGTGAGAACCAGAAAAAAATGTTTACAATGAATGCTAGGATTGTGAATCATCTAAAAATTGTTTCATGGAATGTAAATGGACTAAAGACTGTGGCCAAGAGGTCCAAAATGTTATCTTACCCGAGATCAAATTCATGTGACATTGCCCTCCTCCAAGAGACTCATCTGAACGATCTTGAGGCTGAAAAGTTGAAACGGGGTTGGGATAGGGAAACTTTCTTTTCCACTTTTAACTCTAGTAAAAGGGGTGTTTCGATTCTTATTAAGAGAAACCTGCCAATATCAGTCCTCTCGAGCAAGTCGGATAAAGAGGGGAGAATTGTATGTGTTTTGCTCAAAGTGCAGGATGCTAAGATACTGTAATGTGTATGCTCCAAATCTGAATGATCCACTTTTCTTTCATGAGCTTCCTGCACTGCTTCAAAATTACAATGTGGATTCGATTGTCATGGCGGGTGATTTCAATCAGGTGCTAGATCCGGCACTGGATCGTTCAAATGGGGATCGTTCCAGAAACCCTAAGAGAAGCAATATAGCATTTCAGAGTTTAATAAGGGAATTCACCTTGTCGGACATATGGAGACTATAAGACCCGTGTGACAGGGACTACACTTTTCATTCTCATTGTCACAATACATACTCCCGCATTGACATTTTCCTGACCTCAGGACAAGTGACTTCAACTTTATACGATTCCAAGATTGGCCTAATTGCCCTGTCGGACCATGCTCCTATATCACTAAATCTCTCATTGCAACATACTTTGACTAAATCCGCAAGATGGAGAATTAATTCCAGTATTCTCAAAAATGACCAATTCAGAGAGGAAATTATAGAAGAAATTGATAACTTTGTTCAAATAAATCGGACTGCTGATGTTAAAATGTCCAGTGTCTGGGAAGCTTTGAAATGCTTTGTCCGTGGAGTGTTAATATCAAAAACCGGCAGGCAAAAAAAAACGGAGAGCTCAAGAGATGCAGAGGTTAACAGAGGAAGCTAAGCGATTAGACAACCAATTTGCTGCCACGAGAAATGAAGAGACAAAAATTGAATTGAGAAAAGCCAAATATGAATTGAATAAACTAATCTCCTCGCAAATAGATTATGCACTTTTCAGACAGAAAATTAACTATTTTGAAAATGGAGAAAAGGCGGGAATGTTGTTGGCGCACAGATTAAAGGTTGCCGATAGTAATCGCTTCATTAGTGCAACTGAGTGTCAAAATAACGTCATTGAAACCCAACAAAAAGGGATTAACAAATTATTTAGTGACTTTTATGGAAAACTATATGAATCTGAGCTGACATGTGAAGTGGCAGAGATTGATGAATATCTTAATTCATGTGAGGTGTCTTGTTTGTCAGAAGAACAAGCAGCTAGTCTTGATGGACAATTCACAATTGAGGATTTACAATTTGCTATTGCAAAACTTACCATGGGTAAATCTCCCGGAACGGATGGCCTGCCTGGCGATTTTTATAAAATGTTACCTGATTCAGCTTTACAACTTTTATGTGATGTATACAAAAATGCTTTTGATACTGGCCTGCTACCCGATTCAATGCGCCATGCATTAATAAATGTTCTGCCGAAAAAAGATAAATCCGCTACAAAATGTGAAAACTACAGACCGATAAGTCTGATTAATTGTGACTGCAAACTGTTGGCAAACAATTTGGCTGTTCGATTGGAAAAAGTAATAACAACTCTTGTTCATGAAAATCAGGTTGGTTTTGTCACTGGAAGGGCTGTAGCGGATAACATGCAGCTCCTATTATTGTCAAATTGTCAAATTGTGAAAAAGGACACACTCAGCCAGTAGCCAATGCAGTGATCTCGCTGGACGCTGAGAAGGCATTTGATCGGGTGGAGTGGACCTTCTTGTTTTCATGCCTGAAGAGAATAAAATTTGGTCAGATCTTTCAACGATGGGTGCATTTATTGTACAATGATCCGTCTGCGAGTGTTCTCACAAATGGCCTCATCTCTGATAAGTACACGCTTCACAGAGGTACAAGACAGGGCTGCCCGCTCTCACCTCTGTTGTTCATCTTGGCTGTGGAACCACTAGCAATATGCTTGAGAGCAGATGTCCATCTACAACCAATAATTGGTGGCAAACATAACAATTTGATCTGGTTGTACGCAGATGATCTACTGATTGCCCTTCAAGAGCCAGCTACCTGCATTCCTCACTTAATGAGTGATATTCAGCAGTTTTCAAGAGTCTCCGGTTATAAAATCAACTGGGGTAAATCTGAAATACTTCCCATCAACAATCTGTGTCAACAAGCCACTTGTGCACAGTTTCAGTTCAGATGGTGTGTAGATAAAATGAAATATCTGGGCATATGGATTAGTGCTGAGGTGATGAAATTACCAACGATAAACTTTGGATTGCTCCTCCCCAAGCTAAAATCAGATCTGGAAAGATGGGGCCTCTTGAAACTGACTATGTGGGAGAAAATAAACTGTTTAAAGATGAATCTAGCACCTCGGGTAAATTATATTCTGTCAATGTTACCAATCAGAATACCAGAGCACTTTTTTAAAGAAATAGACAATGCTATGCAGAGATTCATCTGGGATGGGAAACCACCAAGGCTGGCAATTTTCAAACTACAACTTCCCCTGCAACAGGGAGGGATAGATTTACCGAAATCTAGTGACTACCATCTATCTTTCTCTGCACGCCATCTATGCAAGTTCATTGAATCTACTAATGAACATCCACGCAATTTGGTGTGGGAGTGTGGTGCGGTATCTCAGCTGGACCCGGAAGCTCTGTTGGCCTCTAAGAAATGTAAATCCAAAAAAGCTAATCCTTTGACTAGTTTTTTACAGGATTGCTGGTGTGAAATATCCAGGCGTATAAATGCAGATCCTTATCGGCACTTGAATGCCTCCATTTGGCTCAACCCTGCCTTGAAATGTCAGGGAAAAAGTTTTTTTGGGCCAGAATGGTTCCTGATGGGCATAAAGTACATCCATGATCTTATAGAAGGGGGGAATTGGATCTCGTACACACAACTTTGCCAATCTCATACCATGGCAGATTGTACATTCGCCGAATACAGGACATTGAGAACTATTGTGTCAAGTTGTCTTGAAATACCTCAACTAACAACTCAAAATGTCGCCTGGTTGGCACTGCAGACATGTTCAAGTGCTTTCCACCCAGCTGCCACATTATATGGATTCTTGAAGGCATGCAGAAAAGGGGATCCAAGATTGCCAATTGTCTGGGCAGAAGAGCTAGGAGAGGACATTGATCAAAGATGTTGGCAACGCTGCTGCGAGTTTGGACTGGGGCCTTAGGGCATCACAAACAAAAATTCTCTTAAGAGCCTACTGGACACAAGCTAAGTTATTTCAGAGGCAACTCTTGGCGAATCATCTCTGCTGGAAGTGCAAAGGTGCAAGTGGCTCCCTCAGTCACTTGTTGTGGTTTTGCCCGAAAACAAAAACATTTTGGGAATATGTATGTGAAAGATTAGGACTGGTTTTGAATTGTAGAATCCCTCTATCTGGCTCCCTTCTGATTTTAGGTGAAATATCTCAGTTGGATGATTCTACCTTTGGAAAGAAAACTTTGTTGCTCTGGGCGTGTATGATCGCCAAGAGGATGATACTGAGAATGTGGAAGTCAAGCAGCTCCTTTAACATTGATGAGTGGGTGGAAGAACTACTCACTGCTTCCACTTATGAGAAAGCTTTTCACAATGATTCAGGAGACGTTGAGATATTTTGGGACATTTGGGGAAGTTTCCTTAAGGTATATAGGTGATGTATGCCTAATTATTTGGGCTATTAGGTCTCTGGACTGTGAGCTATAATACCAACATGGTTCACTCTCTGACTCATTATATGATGCTTTATTAACCAATAGCAATGCTTGAGAGTATAATTATGTTTAGGTTCTTTAATCTTTGCTCTATTTTCTTTTTCTTTCTTCTTCTTTCTTTTCCTCTTTTGTTTCTTATCTTTCTTAAATAACCTTGGTACTGATTTGATCTGATATGTTATTGTGCTTGTTAATATGTATCAGATGCTTCTAGGTTTCTTGTCAATATCATCTATTCAATTGTTGTTATATTTCTGTTTATTTGAAAATAAAACTTTGAATGGCAATTAAGTATTGCAAATATTTGGTTTTAATGAAATTGGTGCTGATTGTATAATATAGTGTCCTTTGTAGCATTTGTTTACCCTCTGAGCATTGAGTTATGCACGCCTTATTATAAACAGAACGTTGCAGATTCTTCACTGTACCAATGCACACACTAACTTATTTCTACCTCATTTGAATGTAAGCTCTATGTATGCCCCTCACAACGTAGTGAATGCGCAGTCCAGCGCGTTACGGGCCGTCTCTCCCCCTACCCATCTCAGGTACCACCACGTGCACAGCCCCACACCTACCCTCCCCCCCTGATTGGGCCAGGATTCGAAGCCTCAACCCTGTGAATGAGGTGATGCTCCAACTATAACCTCTCACCCCTCCGGCTGAGCCTGCACCAAGCCTGCACCCTCCCCTCAACCCCCGTAACTCACAATGCTACCATGACTCTGCCTGGCACCCCCAGACTCTGGTTAATGAAATATGAGCAGTAAGCCCCACATCTTAACTGGAATGCTTTTTGAAGTAAGAGTGCATGCCCTTCCTGGAGTATACCGCCCCAGCTCACCCCTGAACCCCAGTGTTGCACTATATTCTTCTCACACAAACAAACAATACATAATTGCCTTAGGAGATCTAACAGAATGATTGGTGAATGTGACACCATAATCTTATGAGTAATTTTGCCACCTGGACCAATGTGTTCTCACTTTTATTGTTCCTGTTAAACGTTTAAAACTATGTCTCTCATGTGTTAACTTAGATAGATGATGGTCAAAGTATGTGTGGCCACAAGGGCAACTGTTATGTAGCATAAATTGTAACAGCTCGAACTTCCTTGGGCCCAGTGCTCCACCCAGATGAGCCCAGCTGACCTGAGCACACCGCACTGGCACCACGTGGACCTCTGCCAATTAAGGAGCACCGCCCGTATATAACACATTGTATCCAGTCTTTGCCACCCAATCCCCACGACTATGTGCCCCCTATAGCTTACCTCATTGGTGACGTTATTTTGTAATCAATATGAATGTCTTTCTATTGTCGAGCAGAGCGCTCTCGGAGTTTGCAGAGTTCTCTTCTTGCCCTATATTGGTTTAGATCAACTTTTACCTTTTTACTTCACCCGCACTTGGTCTTGGTCTCATTCCCATCTCGGGTGTGTCCATTATTGACTCTCACTGGGGAGTTCTAAATGTTTTGTTGGGAGACGCTCACTTTCAAGTGGTGACCCCTATCCAGTGATTTGTTCTTTTGTTCCTTTTAGGGCACGAGATGTCCCTGGCCACAGCGGAGACACACGGTGCGCCCCCTCAAGAGAGCTGCCTGCCTACGACAACTGTTACGCTTAGACGTGCACACGCAGTAGGGAGAGAGGGTACGGGTCCCACTTCACAAAACCCATATTACTGCTCGCCGGAGGTGGCCATTGAACGTGGGGCAGCACCTAGATGGACCGGGTCTGTAGGGACACGTGAGTATCAAGTGCGAGCGACATTAAAAGGAGTTGGGTGTAGAACATTGTATACGAGGTGGAACTATGTTAAAGGGGATCTTGAGGGTATAATAGATATTATCTCTATTCTTTTTCTTTTTCTGCATATGGCCATTAGGATGAGTTAAGAAGATTACAAGGAGAAAAGGGAAGATGGGGACCTAGCTCTGCAAGGGGGTAAAAGGCGACACTGCATAGTACTATCCTGACTAGTACTGGGAATAAATGGAAAATAGAAGAAATAAGTGGGAGTTTTGCATATAGGGAAGACTCAGTGTACAATTTAGAAATGCTTTATTCTTTTTCTTTTCTGATCTAGGGGAAGATATTCAGACAGCCAAAGGGATAAGGGATGTAAAGTGCTGGAGTAAGGGAGACCCTTATTAATAAGAGCACTGAGGGAAGACATGGAGTGTATGTGTTATGTGTTATATGTGAACTGTCTATTGGTCAATGTCATGTACTGAATTTGTTATGTCTTTTGTGATCACTGCATTTTTCATTATGGCTAAATGAACAGTACTGATGTCCTATGAATAAGTGGTCATTGTAAGTGTGACACTTTTTAAGACTTGGTGGTGTATGGTGTATAGACGTGGTATAGCAAGAAGAAAATACTGGTATAGTCAGTATAGTAACTGCATAACATACACACACCAGACAGAGGTATAATGGGGGATGAGAACATAACATGGGTGCAGAAACACCACTGGCCCATATTTGTCAGAATTTACCAGGTTATGCAGAGAGGATAACTAAGTACCATGATCAGTGGATCAGGGAATTAAAAGGAGAGGGGCTACCACAGGTATGGCCCCAGGGAGGATCATTTGATAAAAATGTCCTGGATATGGTGACCACTTGCCTATTTGTAAAATATAAAGGAAAACAACTGCACAATAGACGAGAGATATTAGACCAATGGAGATTATTTGAAGATGGGCCTCCAGTAAAAAGGAAAGAGCAAATAAAGGAACAGGTTGTATCTTCCCTGGCAATAGAGAATACTGGAAAGGAGGGCGAAGAAAAGGAAGGGCAGTAGAGGTTGCACAAATATATCCCCTCTTAAACAAACCAGTGCCAGCTGAGGGATACAGTGACCCGGTGTATGTGTCAAAACCCACCTCCCCAACCACACCACGACCCACAGCACCCCCGCCCTATGAGTGCCCAAGAGGGAGTGGACAGGTGAGTACCCCGGAAAGTTCACAGAAGATTTAGACTCAAGGTTATCATTAGCCTGGAGTGAACTGTCCACACTAAAGGATCTATGCGAGTAGAGTGGACCAGGAACTCCCAGGGTCGATCAAACACAGAGATCACAGACACCCGACAGACCCATAGAGGAAGGGTGGAAGAAGGGGGAGATACTGTTTCGAATAAATGATGAACCAACAAGGATAATAGAGTTAGAGCAACACACGCCTGAGGGGGAATCAATGGGAGAGGGTATGGCATCAGGAGGAGCGGAAGAACTGTGGTGTGATATAGAGGAAAATGAATTAGAAACAAGAATAGGGATCGCAGCAGGGGGAGTACCGGTGAGACTAGACGAAACACCTCTGGGGAGGGCAATGGAAGAAGAATTGAATAGGAGGCTAAGAAACAGAGCGGAAAGGATGGCCGTGTTGGGAAAACGAGGGACAAAGGTGAGTAATGGGAAGGGAACAAAAGGAAGGTTGCCGCTGCCCCTGATTCATCGGGGAGTTGGGAGGCCAAATTATATACCCTCAGCACAGATGGATAAGGCAAATGTGTTGAAATGATTGCCCCTACTGTCAGGAGGTGCGAGTAAATGGATACATGCATTAGAGTAAAAACACTGCAGGGGTTCCTTTGGCAGTAGGTAATGTTAAATTTTTGCTGGTGTCCGCAGTGGGTGATTAAGCTGATTGTGTTTTGGTGAAAGCAGGCTTCCCTGGAATACCATTAGATTGTGACCTCCATGATGGTGTTTCCTTTAACACAGTAAGGACAAGAATATGGGACACATTCAGAGATACATTCCCTGATACACCTGACTTACACTCAGTAATGCAATGCACAATGAATGACGAGGAAGATGCAATGGCCTTCATTTTACAGGTGCAGGAGATGTGGAGAGCGGAAACGGGCACGGCGTGGGATCAGTCAACCTCCCTGTTCTACTTTATAATAAAGAGAGGGCTCCCAAAGGAAGATCAGAAAGCGCTGGATAAAATAGCTGGGATTGAAGCCAAAGGCTGGCCCGAGATACAAAGCATCATAGTGCACCATTGCAAACGGATCAAAGAAAGGGAAAAGGAGATAGCACAGAGAAGACTGGCAGATGAGGCAAAATTAATTCAGATGTAACTAGTGAAGGTCACAGCAGCTGTAGCTGCACTCCCCACAGACAGGGACAGAGAAGAGGAGGAAGAAGGGTCAGCAGTAATTCAAACAAGAATGGCAGCCAATTGGGCAGGAAATGGACAGGAGCAGTGGAATTGTGAGGAACAATACGGAGGGCCACAGTGGCAAGTGAGGAGCGCCTGTGGAGGAAGAGGTGGGTACAGAGGGCAAAGAGGGGGTGGTCCAGGGTATGGAGGGTATGGCGGGTACGGAGGTCCAGGTCCAAGGGGAGGACAAGGAAATTGTTGGAATTGCAGAAGATGAGGACCTTTTTCAAGGGAATGTAGAAGCAGGCCCATGAATACTTATCAAAATGAACAACAGTATGGCCACCCCCACACTGGGAGCCCATATGGGCTGCCAATCGGAGGTGGAAGGAGAGAAGAACAGCAGGACCAGAGATACAGAGATAAGCACAGAGCACCGCCGCATAATGTTCAACAACACCCACAATACCACAAGCACATGACACATGTACAAGCACTTGTGTGTCCAGTACTATCAACAACCCTCGATGCAGCTGAGGAACCATTGGTGGGGGCGGAGATAGGAAAGACACTGGATCCGAAAAATCATGCCTACGAGAAGGCAGGTTTCCATTATCTAATCGTAAATTGGAAAAGCCAGGGTTCTCTGGGGCGGTGGTCGAAGTTCCATACACAGAATATTTGGATGTAACAGTGGGAGGGAATACAGTACGAGAACCTCTACTGTACTATAAAGAGTCACCTATTAACTTGCTGGGGAGGGACCTCCTCAGCAAGCTCAATATGACCATATTGTTCACTGAAAGAGGGATAGTATGCTCAACGCCAGGGATCTGTCCATTGTGAGTAATGTTGGTAGTACAGACATGGGCCACAGCGCCGGAGGTGCGCGAAATACCAGTTGACCCAGACATATTCATCCAGGCGCTAAAAACACTAGCATGAGTGGTCCCCAAGCTGAAACGCCAAGGGTGGAGAGTACCCGCAGAGTTTGTTTTACTCCCTGTAGCATGCCCAGAAATAATGCTAGGAACAGTGATGTCCTTAGATTTGCATGCAGTGCAGGTGTCCGCTCAAAGAATAGCGGTCATAGGAAAGGACATACATGGATGACAGTGGCGAATAGTATTGTGCATTAATGCTAACATTGCACTGTGAGATTTATAAGACAGAGACCTTTTTACACATTCATATAGCGATGGGGAGATAGTAATGGAGATAGCTATCCCCTGCGATATCATGATACAAACAAGACAGGTGCGAGTACAGTTAATGGCAGTGGTAGGGGCGCCATCATTCTTTTTCAATGACGACATGGAACTGGTGCCACACAAACTGTGGACCACAGGCCCACATGATGTGGGTCTGCTGCATGAGGTGACACCAGTAAAAATAAAACTCAAACCAGGGGCGTTGCTGCCCAGAGTAAAACAATACCCCCTGTCCCGAGATGCAGAATAAGGGATAAAAGAAACAATATATGCACTGCTGGTGCAAGGAATAATAGTACCCTCAAATTCACCATGTAATACTTGCATCTACCCCATCAAAAAAGCAAAGGGTGGGGCGTGGAGGATGAATCAGGACCTACGCCCCCTTAATGACATCATACAAAAAGAATTTCCTCTGGTACTAAATCCTGCATCAATTTTGTGTAGTATACCAAAAGATGCTTCATGCTTTACAGTGGTAGACTTGAAGAACGCATTCTTCTCAGTCCCACTGGACCCTGAGTCAAAATATATTTGACAGCATTCACCCTGGGAGGGAAAAGATATGAGCATTGTAGATTACCGCAGGGATACTGTGAGAGCCCAAGTATATTCAACAGAATTTTACATGAAGATCTAGGCAATATCGTCACAAAGAGCACAATCATTCAATATGTGGATGATCTCCTGATTTGCATGAAAGATGAAGATGAGAGCCGGAAAGACTCTATTACACTTTTGGCATTACTGGCCCACAAAGGTTACAAAGTGGACAAAGAGAAATTACAATACTGGCCCTCATTCCGAGTTTGGAGGTAAGTAAAGTCCCTTACCGGCATGGCGCAAATAGTGTGTCTGTGCTGGCACCAGTCCGCTAATAGAGGACTATTATGACTTTGCAGGCACAAGCTTTTCACCATGCCGGTAAGGTACCTAGAGCCATGCCGCAAAAGGCTCCCAAAAGCCCTTACCGGCATCAAGCTAAGCGCAGATAACACTACCGACATAGTTCAATGCGTCATTAGCAGTGACCGTAAATAGCAGTGACTGTAATTAGCGGACACTGCTATTTATAGTCACCGCTATTAAGCGGAACTGGAAATAGCGTCATCGCACAGCAACAGGAAGGAAAACGGCGGCCATCTTTAAAAACACAATCCATTGACATCCTCAGCACACAGGACACCTGGGACACTGCTGATCGTCAGAAATCTTCCTCCTACAAGACAAGAATGCCAAAGGCCCTGAAGAAGGGATCTGCCCGCCTCAGAAAGGAAAGATTTAATCAGGACGAGCTCTCAGGCACAGTCTTCTCCAGCAACATGAGGAGAGAGGCAGTGCTACGTAAAAATGTCACTTTTAGACTTGATCTCCTCGTGTTCACCCCACTCACCTTCCGCTTCCTCACCTGTAATGTTGAGTTCCAATCCTTCCCCGAACCTCTTCTTCCACAGCGCCTCCTTTTTTTTGGAAGCCACCCTGACCCTTGAATAAGCGGTCTAGGTTGGCCCCTCTTCCGAAGCACACTGCTCCAGGGGAAAAAGCCGTACGGCATAAAAAAAACCCTGTCCGGCTGTAGCACACTGATCTTCCACTGATTGAGCAAGATGAGGAGATCCAGAGAGGGTAGAAATGTATCCGAAATAGTGAGGACACAATGGCTGGTTGAGGAGTGGCGAGTGGTGCAGCAAGGGGAAAAAAATCTGGGAAGCAGTTCTAATGAAGGAGTCAAATGGAGGGAAGCGTAAGACAAAAAAGAGGAGAGAGAGGCTAGAGGCGGGGAAGGCAGGACCGAGGGAGGACGGGAAAAAAATAGGGATAGGAACCGATAATACTGAATAGAAGGACCGGCAGTGGAGTCAGGACAGAAAGAAACAACAGTGTGTCAACCCAAAAGCCTAACGCGCAAAGGTTGCAATGCGTAGGCTTCCGGGTTGAGACTACAGAAAAAGGGCTTCCGACGGCACTAGCCTAGGAAGACTAGACCGTCAAAGCACAGTACGTGGGAGCGTGGTGGCTCAGGCTAATGGCGGCTCAAACGCCATCGGGACCAGAGCCGCCAGCTCCCGTGGCGTTTGACAAAAAAGAGATCTGGGCACTTGTTGCCCAGAAGGTTAGTGCAGTGGGCAACACACCTGCACAGTGAAAGAATGCCGTAAGGTATGGGACGACCTGCGCCTAAGGGTGCTCAACATATTATCCGTCAATCGCAGCCAGGCCATGGAAACTGGAGGAGGACCTAGTTCACCCATAAAGCTCACTCTGTGGGAGGACACATGCGCAAGAATGATTGGGACGGAATCCATCGAAGGCGTAGGCAAGATGGAGTGTGGCGCCACTACATCTGGTGTTGGAAGTGAGTGTCCACAGTGAACACTGCTATGCCAAATCAGATGAAGGTCAAAGCCAATGTCAGTTCAAAGAGTCACGCCATGGTCGGCCACACACAAACTCCCTGTAAAGTAGCCGAAGCATCAGAGACACATGCTGATGCCTGTTGCAAGGCAATATCGTACATGACACATACCACACAAAGTAGGAAATTCCACGAGGCACACAGCGTGCATGGCCAAAATAGTATGCATGTCAGACAGCACTGTTCATGGCCAACATGAGTGATGCCGATATATGCCTGCATTAACCACCCATGTATGAAATGACGTGCCCTTCCCAACACAAATGCCTATTACCCACAATTGTGTGGATGAGCAATTGTCCCAATGTATGTATGATGTCTATCAAAACATCACTCATGCTGTCCCTCTCTTCCACCACCACAGGCAGTGACCATGACAGCTATGAGCAGGACGCCACCCGTGCACAGGCCACACCCAGGAAGAGGTCCCAGGAGGACAGTAACCGGCCGTCAAACCTCCAGGGGACAAGCCAGTAGGCGCTGTGTCCCAGCAACCAAGCCACCACATGCACACATTGCACCTGTACCACCAAGGCCTGTGGAGGGCACAGCACCACCACGACCCCCACCCACTGTCCTACCTGGAGACACCTGTGATACACCCCATTCGGAGGAGTCTAGTGTGGCTGGGGAGGTGGCAGCCACGGCACCCCTGACAGCGGATGACAGCCAGGAGGACAAATGGGGCACCATGGAGGACGATATAATGGATATGGTCCTTACCCCAACACAAATTGCATCCCCCCAAAGTATCATCGATCGATAATGGGAATGCCACCACCCCAGAGCAGTCCAGCCATGACCACACCCAGGGACATCTCAGTCCAGTTTTCAGTGTTGGGGAGGATGAGCAGGCTGGGCATGAGTGCCAGGTTCCCAGCACATCCACAGGTACACCCGCAGGGCCGCAGCGGACTGACCTGCTCACTGCACACGTTCGTGAGTTTGTACAGGACAAACGTCAGGCCAGAGAGGAGTGGCATACTGAATTAGCTGCACTAGGCCAGTCCATTATGGACAACACCAGCCGCCTCTGCGAGGAGGTCTCGGCCCTCCGGCAGGTGCTAGGTCGCTTCGCGGATGCCTTGGAGGCAGGTCCTCCCGCCCCATAACCTCAGCAGGAGGCCACACTGTCATCCTGCAGTTCCACCCAAATGAGCCCGCTCCACAGGTCGGTCCGTGCACAGCACCAACGGGACATTCCATCCCCTGGCTCAGGGAGTCCCGAGTGAATGGCATGGCAGCCTCATGTAGGCTTCGGGGACACAATGGGGGGAGCGGAAGGGGCTTGAGGGTGTGTGGGGGAGTTCTGGGGGGAGGGGGATGGGGGCGAGGGTGGTGGAGGGATTTGTCACTTACGTTTATATTGTTACATTCAATACACCGGTTGTTTGACAGAGAAGACCTGAGTGGACATTCATCAATGCACATGTGTCATTTAATCATTTACAGTGCATAGTGTACATGTACCCACACACCCAGTGCCCTCTGTCCAACCCTCATGTCACCCTCTGCTGACATGTGTGTCAGAAATATTGTGCAATCACTGACTGGCGCACAGCACGTCCCTCCTATGCATCAGCACCGTGATGATGTCCTGCCACATCTACATCTTCATCAGGTGGTAGCAGTTCAATGTAAGGGGGCAGGAGCACGTTCCAGCGGATGCACATATTGTGCAGCATTACACATGCCATGATGATCTTGGCCACCTTCTCATGCCTGTATAGGAGTGCCCCACCCAACCAGCTGAGGCAGCGAAATCGTGCCTTCAACAGGCCAAAGGTCTGCTCGATGACCACACAGGTACGGGTATGGGAACTATTGTAGTCCTCCTCGTGCCTGTTCTGTGGGTTTCGGACAGGGGTGAGGAGCCACGGATTCAAGGGATAGCCACTATCACCTGCATGAGAGGAAAATGAAGGTAAATGTCAGAGGAATCATGAAGGACAGCTGTACTAGTCACACATGCCAGCAGGTTATCGTTGCCCACATGCACATGTCCCTGGATGCATTTACGCCATTTTCTGTCCCTCCATGTGTCCTGTGCCATGGTCTAATGGTGTGGGTTGCATCTTCAAGATGATGCATGGTGTGCACTGCTGTCTTGTTGCACATGAATTGTGTATGTATACAGCTGTGTTAGTGTCAAATTAGTGAGGTGTTGTGTCCTGTGAGATTTACTTAGAGGGAGCCTTGGCAGTAGTCTGTGCAATATTGGGCAATCAACATTGATCATTCCCATGGTGGCATGCAGCACTCCTGTGAGTGTGCCGCCCCTGTGCCGGACAGTGGATTACCTAGTAGGTTCAGTTTGATGCACTGCCAGGGATGCTTGTCCTGTGTGGTGATATGCTGGAGACAGCAACATGGTGCATATGCACTGCATGGTGCAGGATGGTGTTACGGAGGGTGAGGGTCACTGATGGGTGGTGCACGTGTTGTGTGATGTGGTGTGGTTTCCTGTTAGTCATGTCATGATAGGTGTTGACCTTACTTCATTCATATGGGATTTGTGTGTCTTGTACGGTTTGTGATGGTTTCAGGCACAATGTTTGGTGATGTGCAC
Source organism: Ambystoma mexicanum (assembly GCF_040938575.1). Classification (NCBI taxonomy): domain Eukaryota; kingdom Metazoa; phylum Chordata; class Amphibia; order Caudata; family Ambystomatidae; genus Ambystoma; species Ambystoma mexicanum. The sequence continues at coordinate 932,168,231 of NC_090941.1, forward strand.
ATCATGCAGTCACAACAACATTGGCAGCATGGTGGTGTGTGCATCTCTCCCCCCTTTTCAATGCCATGTGCCAGTCCTGCTACTTACCAAGCAGCCAGGCACGTCGTCCAGCATGTCGCTCCATGAAGCGTGGTAGCATGGAGTTCTGCAGGACCAAAGAGTCATGAGTCGATCCTGGATATCAGGCACAACAATGTGTGACGATCTTGCTGGTGTTGCATACCATTTGCACATTGATGGAGTGGTATTGCTTGCGGTTGCGGTACACCACCTCCATGGCATGCGGCACCACCAACTCCACGTGGGTGCAGTCGAGGGCACTTACACAATTTGGCATGCCTGCCAGTGCATGGAAGGCAACTTTTGTATCAAATCTCTCCTGGGGAGTCTGTGGTAGGGATATGTAGTCCCTTGTGTGCTTGAGGAGGGCATCCAGCACTTGGTTCAGTATCCGAGAAAAAAAGGGTTGAGATATGCCATGCATGTGCCCCACTGTGTGCTGGTAGGTGCCTGTGGCAAGGAAGTGGAACACAGATACTACCTTCAGTAGAGGGGGGATGGCGGTGCGTATTTCAATGAGGCTCACTATGTCATTGTGTATCAGGTCCACTATGGTGGTGATGGTGCCCCAGTCCAGAGGGTACAGGGTGTGGATCTTCTCTGAGGTTAGGTTGAAAGGGCTGGCTCTGTTGCGAGGGATTGGGGGCTGCCGGCGTGGTAACTTTGGCTGCACTGGTGGGGCTTGCTGGGCCTGTCTCACCCTCCTTCTCCTCCTGCGTCTCCTCTGTGGTGGCGGCTGTTGTTGTTGTTGTTGATGTTGTGGCAATGCAAGAAAGTCCTCCAGCTCCAGTAATGCTAGTACTATTGGAATCATCTTGGTGTGGGAGGGGGTGTGGTGTGTGGGTGCACTCCTTTTGTACTGGACCAGACTCCATTGCCTCCACCTGTGCTGATTGTGTGCACCTGTGGCAGTTGGGAACACTGCTCAGGGCATTTAACGGTAGGTCCGCGATGCATTTACGGCATGCCGGTAAGCACTTTTTCTGACTTCATGAGGCCGTTATTTGCATCTCCGCCTCACTTGGGATCTACTCCAGTTTATGGCATGCCGCTAATGTCGGCATGGTGGGTCGCGTGCGCGTGCCCAGACCGTTATTAATGGCCCTGTACTTAACGATGCTGTTAATAGCGGTCTGGTAGGTCAGAACATCCCGTAGCGATAATCGATGCCGATATTCCTTTACCGGCATCGTTTTTCCCTTAGCACCAACCTCGGAATGACCTCCACTGTCAGGAAGAAGTGTTGTATCTGGGTCAGTTACTATCAAAGGATGGTATAAGAATCATACCAGACAGGGCGGCTGCAGTACGCACTGTAAATGAGCCAAAAACAGTGAAAGAAATGCAGAAATTTCTTGGCATGTGCAATTACTGCCGTGCTTGGATATGAGAATATGCAGGATACACAAAACTGTTACGCTCACCTGGTATCCACGGGGGCGCCACACGATACTGGATGGAGGTCTATGCACTATCCCAGACCCCTTTCTGCTTGGTTATGTGCCAGACGTTGGGTAGCGCCTATAACAGGAGAATGGAGGGTTAAGATACTGGTTCTGTGATGGGTGGACTCCCACCTCCCTCTGGTCCAAATCCCCTCCCTTGGGGTTATTGCTCACCTTAGGTTTTTGTGCATTCAACTCTCCATCCTGCGTCTCTGTGCAGGAGCGCGTGGTTGGTGGGGGCGTTCTGTGGACCTCGTTGCTTCACCGGTCCGTGTGCCCTTATGTCGGGTCCAGACCAGCTGTGACTCAGCCTCTGCTTGCTGTCTTCCAGGAAAGTTGTAATGTTTTTTCCGTATTTATTCTGTCTCTTTCTTTCCCTTCGCTTTCTCTGTCTTATCGGCGATAGGCGAGGTAAGAGAAGCACAGGGTGCTGCCAGGACTCGCTGCTTGCCCAAGTAAGAATTATTATTAATGCTGTCCTTGTTTCTTTACCTTCGCAGCAAACTCCGGAGATGGGCGAGGTAAGCAAAGCGCAGGATGGATTCAAGACTGGTTACTTCACAGGTAAGTGATCTTGCTTGCTAATGCTGTTCTTGTTCTTCCAGGTTATTAATGGAATTCAGATCTAGGGCTTCAGGATAGGGCAGCTGGAGAAGCAGATGAGCAGGCGCTGGACACAGTGAGTGTTACGCTGCAGGAGTGCAGAATAACGCGAAGCGTGTTCTGCTGTTTGGGTGTTGTTTAAATAGCCCAGGTAAAGTATTTCTGGGCCAAGCAGTTCCAGCCCCAGCCACACCCAAAACACTAGACCGCATGGCTTGGTTCTAAAGAACTGAGCTGTGTAATAGGCCTCCATGTTGGATTAAGGTCCAACACTGGTATTGCTTTATTCTTGATAATGAGCCTGGCACCAAAGGTGCCAGGACTGACTCCATGTATGTTTCTGATGGAGTGTTAAGGCCCTTGGGGCCAGTGTGAAGGGCTTTAGCCCCACTGCTGCCAGGGGCTGTTATACCTGAGGGGGTCAGGGGCATGGATCATGACAAAACCATTACTACAGGGACTCAAAGAAGCACAAAGAGAAAACACAGAAATACAATGGACAGCAGAAATGCATGATGCATAAAGCACATTAAAAGAACTGATTTCAACAGCACCAGTACTCACAAACGCAGATTCTGAAAGTGAGTTCTATTTATTCTCACATTGTAATGGGTCACTCATGACAGAAGTGCTAACACAAAAAAACATCTTTGGTTCACATGCCTCTGGCGTACTATAGTGGCACGCTAGATGCAGTAATGCAAAGACACTTCACTTGCGAGCAGACTCTCGCAGCCGCGGCGTTCGAAATAGAGGAAAGTGCAACGATTGTGATGGGATATTCTGTGACACTGTTTGTGGAACATTCACTATTCACAATATTAGAAAGATCAAAGATTACACTGACAACGCAAAGAACCACAGCCTACGAGATTATCCTATCCAGCACAAACATACACATAGTGAGATGTATAACAGTTTTAACACTGAAACATTTATCACAGAATCATGCACAGTAGAAGACATGCAAACACATGATTGTTCTACATACAGAGGAGAAGGTGGGGAGACACCCACAGCAAACGAAAATGCCTTTTCTGAAGGAAAAATATATTTTATAGTCGGGTCAGCATCAATAAATTCAGAGACAGGAGAGAAACATGTGGGGGTAGCTGTTGTGCAACTAGAGGAAGTTGAATATGAAGTACTTGTCCAACAAAGGCTACCTCCCCATTACTCAGCACAAGCAGCAGAGCTAGTAGCACTCACCGAAGCACTACATGCTGCAAAAGGATGTACAGTAACAATCTATACTGACTCGGCATACATGACCACAACAGTGCATGTGGGATTGGCTAGATGGGGGAGAAGAGGATTCCACAGAGCGGACAGATCCCCAGTGCAGCACGCTGAGCTACTAAAAGAGTTGATAGAGGCGCTAAAGGAACCTACAGTTGTGGCCATAGTGAAATGCCAGGCCCATACAAACAACAATGACATCATCAATTTAGGAAAAGAAGCATCATATTTAGACAAGGGAAAAGCAGGTGAGTACATATTACAGAAGCATGTGGAAGAGGATTGCCGTGATGGGTATAATTCAATGCCCATTTCCCAGATATTAGAATTGCAAGAAGGGGCGACAGTTGAGGAGAAGGAGTTGTGGGAAAAAAGAGGGTGTAGCCAGTCATCCACAGACCTGCTTTGGCCTCAAAACAATAAAGGTAAATTAGTGATGTCCCATAAGCTATTAGAAATATCATTCCAACAGCTTCATAATGTGCAGAGATACAAGAAAATTGGTTTGCACCTGGACTGCAGGAGCAAATATTAAAAATGGCCATGGAATGTACAACATGTCAAATATATAATTCAGGAATGACGCTCAGAACATTGTGAGGTACATTGCCGAAACCAACCGGCCATTTAGAGAGCTGCATATTGATTATGCCGACATGGGAGAAAAATGCATTGGGTCCCGCTACATGATAGTGTTGGTTTGCTCATTTTCGAGGTGGGTGGAGGCAGGGCCATGCGCCCACCCGCATGCAAAGTGTGCTGCAAAGTTCCTAGTGCAGGAGGTGTTTCTGTGCTGGGGAATCTGCAACGTGATACGCTCAGACAATGGGACACATTTTGTCAATGATCTGTTAAAAGAAGTAACAGCAATGCTGGGAATAACACATAAACTGTGCACTTTTTATCACCTGCAATCGAACAGCGTGGTTGAGAAAATACATGGCCTCCTAAAAGGGAGGTTGTCAAAATTGTGTTTCACGCTAAAAAAGAATTGGGTGTACTGCCTGCCCCTAGCCTTGTTTGAACTGAGAAATCAACCCAGCAAGGACCACCATTTGTCCCCCCATGAAATTGTAACAGGAAGGCGCATGCATACAGCCCACTCCCCACTCCTCAGATATTTGGATGCTCACAGAAGTCGACAGTACTAGGGGGAGAATTCAATGAATACTTGACTAAACTCACAAAAGCGGCCTGTATGATTGCCAGACAGCTAGCACCCCCATTCACACAAGAAGCAACAAGTGACACAATAACACTAGCAACAGAGAGTTCAACAGGCCAGCTAATGCCAGGGGAGATGGTGCATGTGAGAATCTTTGTACGTTGGTGGAACTCTCCAAGATTTCATGGCCCATATGAAATGGTGTATTGCACACCCACTGCCATAAAGGTGAAGGGGCTGAGATATTGGATACATTTGACAGATGTACGAAAAGCTTATGAGAGTGTAACGCAGTAAACAGAAACATGAATGGCAGAAGAAGAAACACAAACTTAATAAGAGAAAGGTGTAGACTCAGAGGTACAAGTTTGACAGAAAGAAGAAGCGCTGAATGAAAAAATCTAATAATGTATATAAAAATGTTAATAGCACAATGAAATATTCTCTCTCTCTCTTTTTGTTCGCACAAGTAATACGACGCTAATGGTCATTGAATCAAAAAATAATTATGACAAAAAAAGGAAATGTGCAAAGATGAAAATAAGAAAAAAGAAAATCTCATGTACATGAGTTGCTTAATACACTTTTGTGTCTCATTATGTAGGAGAAACCGTGGCAAAGGAGGGGGCCCCCGATGTAAACAACATTAGGATAGATAGAAATGGGAATAGTAACTTTGACTTGCGTAGATACAGTTATGAGTGTGGTCTGTTTGTGTGTGCTGTGATATTCTTTTCAATGATGTTTGGACTAGTAATATATTGGGCAGTAGCATTTATCGATTAATATAAATGAGGGGGAGGGAATGGGATGAACATGATAACACAAGGGACCCACCTCATATAGGATGGCTTTAAACTAATATGGGGACATGGTACACACCACAGTGGCACACGCCATACAAATACTACAAGTAATGAACAGGTATCACCACCCCCTACTACCACGTACAATGCCCCTAAATTCAATATTTACGAGCTAAACAACCCAAAGTCTTCTGAATTACCTTGGTTATATGACAACACCACCACCAGCACTGTAACACCACTCTTTGAAACTTCTATAGTAATGGATCCCCCACAAGTATAAAGGAAGAAAATGCGTAGACAGCTGAGAGGTTTATTGTCTTGTATAATGAATGGGAAAAGGGGGGTGGTGGGAACACTGTTAATGCAGCATGATGTAGAGAAAGGAAGAGTACATCTCTTAAGCAATAGAAGAAAAAGAAGGGAGGCGGGGAGAAGGAAGTATGATGACTATTCTGGACTGGGATTAGACACAATAGAAGATCCTCAATACCCACACCAGTCCAACAAGTGGTATGCAGACATGAGTTCTACTGCAAAACAAACAACTAACGAGAGATGTTATGTTTGCTCTCTCATCCCCCACACCTTAGGTACCCCCAAGGTGCTCCTGCCACAAGAATCTCCTATTGCAGATGCCCAGTGTATCCTTCATCTCACCTTATGCAGAATAAAGAACACCTTCTAGGCACACACAGTTTCTTTTGAAATGCTACAGAATGGAGAAAAAAAAACTTGCTATTCAAGACCCAAAGAGGTGGTGTATCTGAAGGAACCATTTTTGGTGATTAAGGGGACATTGTATTTGTAAAATACATGGCAAGATGAACTAATTACATGCAAGGCAGAAGCGCTATGAGGGTTGGCACAACCCTGCGCTCCTGTATGGACCCAAAACATCACAAATCACACTTGGGTAACAGCCCTGGAAAAGCCCTTAAAACTGTAAAAAGAAATTACCTATGAACTGTGCTTTCTTGGAGAAGGAAAAATAAACATGGGCACAAATAAGAACTGTAACAAAACACTCATCATCCCAGACATGAAGAAGGGCACAGCTGCATTAATGGGTACGTACTGTGTTTGTGGTAAACAAGCATACTTGCACCTCCCACAGTCATGGAGGGGCACGTGTTCTCTGGCAACGCTGCATTCCGCCCTGATGGTGGTCCTGGAGAGTCACATGCAAGAGGGGAAGGGGCTGCCGGCTGTCCAAGAACAAGAGGCTCGACAACCAACCGATGAGGCCCCAGTGCATGCCCTATCTGCGGAGAACATGCAAAGCCCAGTATCCAGAAAAAGAAGATCATCCAATTACATATCTAAGGCATCCACAGAACTCTTGGCACAGATTCCAGGCAGGTTCCTTTTGTTCAATTTCGCTGAAACATTTTTTGCGTCCCTCGTCGCAAGTATCCAGGCGCAAGCTAATGCAAAATGGCTCCAAATCACACGCTGGGAACTAATCCAACTGGCCAATGTCACAGAAGAAGGATTCAATGTGATCAAGGTGGAGCTAAGGGCCCTATGGGTAATGACAATGCAGAGCAGGTACGTCCTAGACCTGTTGACGGCCATGGATGGAGGTGTTTGCTAAAAAATCGGGAGTGCATGTTGCACGTTCGTACCTTCTGCAGATGCGGACAATGGGACCCTGTCCCACGTTATCGCAGCTGTGCACAACCTTGGCGAACGGGGGAAGGCAGAAGGAGGGGTACAGCCAAGCTCATGGTTCGATGACATTTTCTCATAGGTACCTTCCTGGCTCAGGATGACGGTCAAACTATTGGTACCCATCATCGTCTTTTTGTTCCTGATGTTTTGTGTGTGCCAGCTAGGTCTTCGGTGCTGCGCAAACGCAGTCACTAATGGTGCAATGATGATGGTAATAATGGGCAACGCTAGAGGAGTGGCACAGATGACACATGAAGCGCAAGTACAAACAGGTGAGGATCCGGGGCCCAAATATAGATTGGTAGCATTGTACTATGATGGGGAAATAGTGGACATATTATACCACACTACAATAAAGGATCCCTACACACTAGAGTGGTATAAGGAAGTATGGGTGGACTTGGAGGGATATGGGGTGCATATACATGACCTGCACTCCTGATGAATATGCCAGAGCAGGACAAAGGTTCTGGGGATGTGTATGGCCTGGATGCCACGAAAGGGAACACCGGCCTGGGACTAAGAGGTAGCAGATGAGGAAGAATGGAGGAAGTAACGAAAGGGGGGAATGTATTAGATGAAAGGTCTTTTATGGCCCCCTCCACTCCATTTCTCCCAAGCATTCAGACTATGACTTGTCCAGCAGCCACCCGTGCACCTATGGCCAGGGATGCAGGATGACTGTGGACTGACACATGTGGCTGCAATGCTCATCTGTTAGGATGGTACCAGACTCCATTTTGTGATACACTCAGACTCCATTTTGAACATGATAGTTTAGGCCTCATTTGCACAAACAGTCTGCAGGGCTGCACCTCTCCCCTCCTGACCACGCACAGCGAGCCCAGTGCTTCCCTCACCCCCCTCCCCTTGGCGGCTCTGCTGCAGGCCTGTTCACCCGGGAGACTAGGCACGAACAAGCTACATTACAAACACTGTACCTTCCGCAGTCCATCATTGACCTGCAGATGACTGTGCTGAAGCTGGGGTGTGAAAAAAACAAGCTGCCTCCATAAAACTTATCCTGTCCTCTCGCAACCCCCCACATTCATGACATATGCTGTGAATAGCCCCCAACCCTGTTCCCGTTTGAAGTGCCAGACATGTATGCCAAGCCCGTGTGCCACCCTGTTTCACCCATGCAACTAGCCATTTGAACGGATGATCAATTTGCTTCGAGTCCATGAGATTGACTGTAGATATTGAAATAAGATGGCCCTCACCCATCCCAGATCGCACACGAAACCATGAAGTGTATGATTAGGCCTTTCATTACTACTCAAGGATTACTGTTGCTGCAGAATAGACAAAGTAATGTACGTTATCCATATATACACAATGATGTCCTATAATTGTACGATTTCAAATGTATTCAATTAAGTATTGCAAATATTTGGTTTTAATGAAATAGGTACCGATTGTATAATAGAGTGTCCATTGTAGCATTTGTTTACCCTCTGAGCATTGATTTATGCATGCCATATTATAAACAGAGTGTTGCAGATTCTTCACTGTACCAATGCACACACTAACTGATTTCTACCTCATTTGAATGCAAGCTCTATGTATGCACCTCACAACATAGTGAATGCACAGCCCAGCGCAAATCGGGGCCTTTTCTCCCCCACCCCTCTCAGGTACCACTGTGTACAAAGCCCCCCACCTACCTGTGGGTTGTATGGACCCACTCCGCTATCTTATGCAGCATCACTCTGATAGTTATGGTGCAAGGAACAGCAACAATGGCGGCAAGAATCTTGTGTGTGCCAAAAACCTCCAAAACCACGTGTTTAAACGCACAAAAAGATGGATGCACAACCTGCCACCCATGGTGCATATGTGTTGGGATAGAGCACACACTGCAGAAAATGTGCCAGTGTGATCCATGACCAGCAAACAGAGTGCAGAGAGAGAAGCAGCACTTTGCAAATGAAACTCCAAAATGTGCCTATAAATGGCATTTGCTTTGTTGCTAAAAACTCCAAAATGCCTATACACAACACTTCTCAACATTCAAAATCTTGCTTGGCACTAAAATTCATGTAATCTAATGAAGCGTGGTGAATATACAAAGTCCTAAAGTTTAAAGAGCAAAACATTACCTCAGAAAAACTGGATTGTCTGTAAACTGACAGCTCCTGTCAAAATCTGTGTGTAGTACACTGGGCTACCTGCGAATGACAGCTGTCAGATGAGATCATGATGAAACTGCACAGTATCTGAATTAAAAGTCTGCCAGATTAGCAAACACAAAAGGATTGTTGCTAAAAGGAATATAGATCTCAGTTGTGTTTTTGATCCCACAGATTTGAAGCTAAGAAAGTAATGTATTTATGTTTGATGCAACAAGTTTGTTTTCTGCTGGAATTAAGAAGTTAAGAATAAATTAGCCTGGCTGAGCTGCAAGAAGTGGAAAAACAGTTTCCTCCCAAGGAGAGGGAACTCTTCTCAGCAGAAACTCACTGGTAGATGATAATTGTGGGTTAGGCCAGACTTTTGTCTACAAAAAGAGAATGAACAATGGCAGATCCTCCAGCCCAGCAAACGGATGTGTGAAAGGGTCGTAAACTGCTCGTGGAAGGAATTCCCCTAAGGAGGGGGCTACTCCTGGACTCCAGGGAGAGACGAATGGGCGGACCATTTGCTGTTAAGAATGAACAATGAACAATTTTTAGAGACTCATAACTTGTTATTCAAAGTAGTGAAAAATATAAAAAGGACAGAGTTGTTAATCTAATTCTTGGCTGCATGTTTTAAGAGGCGGTAGAACTGTGTAACATATTCTGGACAGGAATGGTAATATATGTAGTTTTATGTGAACTGTATTAATACTAGAATTGTGAAAATGTACACACACATCCCTATGTTAAACACACACATTTGTGAAAGTTTGCAGACAATTTGAAACATGTGTTCATGGCAAAAAGGACACAATTCTGTAGAAAGGTGAAACAAGATCCCACAGCTGCAGGATTTTGATGAACAGATGCTACATACAATATGGAATCTTTGTGTGTGATTTGTGTAGAGGGGACCAATGTAGAAATATGTATTTAGGATAAAATCCGATTTTGACAGTGGCTGAGGGGAGGTTTCTAAGGACTGTAAAGCTAAACCATAAATGTGATATCATCCGCCCTTGATCCAATCACTTAGATGCAAGGCGGAGATGAGGTCCTGATCCAATCCCAGTTCACAGGGGCAATCTTAGCTAAACCATTCCATACACCCATTTTGTGATGCCATTTGAAAGGATAAATAGAGACAGCTGACAACACATAGGGACACACTAATTCACTCACTTTCATGATTCAGGCAAAGCACTTTGTTCCAGCATTCTACATCCAGCTTTAACATCCTTCCAGATCCAGATGACAAGACTCTGCAAGGCAGTAGAGAACTATTGACTTTCAGCAAGGCCTAAATCCTCAAACTTATTCTCACAACCCAGTGGAACGCTGTGGTGTGGGAAGGCCTTCTGAGCTAGTATTCTGAAACTCTCTGGCTTGCTACCACAAGGCTTGCCTGAGGAACTCACTATCCAGCTGATTTGAAATACCCAGAAACAAGAAGGGCAGATCCTGTGCAAATCTGTTGACCGGCCTAGCTGTTCCAGTCCCGCGCCTGATGTGCTGTTCATCCTTGACAGACCCAATCCATGACCAGAACTGACGGTTCAATTTAATAACCTCTTCTGTAAGTATTAATAGGAAGAACAGTGACCTATAATATATCTGCATTGCATGATCCCAATCTCAAACCCATCCCATCCTCAATTCAGAACCATAGTATTGCTAGAACTATCCTTGTACTGACTTTCCTCTTATCTGTGCTACTAAACCCTAACTCCTTATTGATTTGATTAAGAAAAGTAATTCCCAAACCAAATGGAAACTAGAGTATCACACAGGAATAGTTATGAGCAGCCGTGAATGATTGATTCCTGTGTGGCATTCCCTTTTTTATAGTCCTTAACATAGTATAAGAAAACCTATCTGTAGTTTTAAACCCGAGATTCTGTTTTCCATTCTCGCGCCTATTTTTCAAAAACGGCTTTTACTAAAACCTCTATAACTCCCTCAGGTTTTATGATAGAAGCGTAATTTCAACTCCTACTTGTACCTAACATCCTTAGCTATTCATAGAACCCTAAACCGCAGTGTGAAACAGTGCAATTGCCCATTATAGCGAATATCACACAAGGAAACGTGTGCAGCGATTTGACATTCTGAAAGATTTTATACATGTGAATTAACTTTAAATTATTTCCTACTTTGACTTTGAGATTCCAATTGTTTCATTTGACTAAATCATTGCTTGTGATTGTGCGCATCTGTTCAAAGTGACTCCCATAGAAATGTATCCTAATTTGAACAATTTTGACCACATTTGGTGTTTTTGTTCAGACAATTTCAAAGCCATTCTAACAGTTGAAAAGTCAACTCTGTTCTTCTTTTGTGTTTAAAA